>NC_137663.1:25527612-25565112 GCF_963422515.1 Blennius ocellaris
ACAAGAGCGTTCTAAAAGTTCCGCCTTGGGAGCCGTTTTCAAAAAAGTTGCACCATCTAATTGCTTAATTTAATCAGCATATCGTGAATTTTTATAATAAAATTTTCTGACAGAACCTCCTGGTAGTTATGTCGCTGCCTTTAAAAAAGAATAACATAATATATATATATATAAGAAAAAAACAACTGTTTCTCATATAGTGTGTTATGACGTTCTTTTTCTATTGAAACTGTAGGGCTTGTTATTATATATTTTTTAAATAAATAAACAATCTACCTTTTATCAGCCAGAAACACCAACCTTGAAAATACCTTCCATAGATGTGTAGAAGTTAAAGTCGCGTCAAGTATTTCACTTTGGAAACATCAGAAATGTGAATCTGAGGAGTAGAAATTAGCTTGTCGTTCCTCGGAAAGGGTGTGTGTGTGTGTGTGTGTGTGTGTGTGTGTGTGTGTGTGTGTGTGTACGTCGCTGATTATGAATGTAGGTTATTCACATACCAGTCTGTTATATGATATATCTTGTCTTCCTTCCTTCTTTGTGTGTGATTAAAGGTGATGATCCATTCCGCCTTCAACACACACCTGTATACCAGTATTTACTGTGCAGGGTGCGTGTGTGTGTGTGTGTGTGTGTGTGTGTGTGTGTGTGTGTGTGTGTGTGTGTGTGTGTGTGTGTACGACGTGAGCTGAACATCTGGCACGAACAAGGAGAATAAATAACTAGAAGACCGATGACACGTGCACGACGCCATGTGGGAAATGAGGTAGAAGCTTTTTAAACAGGATCTCAGGACAGTGACAAATTAACCAGTTACTGAAAAGTAGATGTGCATTAGAGAAATTTAAATTTTAAGTCAATATTTCTTCCTCGTCTGGCGATAAGGTCCTGGGATTCACTGCTGTCATTAAAATGTCATTATGTCTCCTATCTTAATGAAACTGCTGCGATGTGGATAAACTTTCAAACCCCTTCAATATATTTGTTAGTAGGAGATTCATTTAAGGACCCTTGAATCGTTTTCAGTTGGATTGAAGTTCTACTGACCGTCTTTACTGTTCATCATCTAATATTAATTAATTAATACACACGATATGTAGTTTATATGTGTAGGATTTTCTACAAACACCGGCGTTTGGTTTGACACCTCTGATCTAAACCATCTATGATATTTTAATCGTTGTAAAATGACCAGAAAGCAGAGAAGCCGACTGTGAAAAACGTACAATTCAGCGGCGTGTCGCACATTTTCAACATTAGCTTGAGTAGCGGCGATAACGGAGCAACATTCTTATATTTTTTGACAAAAAAGAAAAAAGAAAGAGGCAGAAGAACTCATCGTAACATTTGTTTTTACAGTTTGACAGCCCCAAAAATCAACATTTCTTCTTCTTCTTCAGTTTGGCAAGTCATGCTACCGCCACCTGCTGGTTCCAAACTGGTCCACATCATTCCTACTGCTCAAAAAAAATTATTTTTAAATATAAAAAAAAAAGAAAGGAAGAAGATCATAAATCCTGATAATCTGCAGAGGAATCAGTTGGACCTTGAATCCGACTAATATTAACTTCAGGAGTCACATTACAGAGATGAAAGCGATTCCACCGCGGCAAAGCTTTGCTCTCTGCATGCGGGACTGAAATCAGCAGTTTTTAATCTGCGGCTTTAATCCCCGAGTTCACGCGCCTGCTGCGCTTTCAGTAAACTCACACACCGTGTGTGTGTGTGTGTGTGTGTGTGTGTGTGTGTGTGTGTGTGTGTGTGTGTGTGTGTGTGTGTGTGTGTGTGTGTGTGTGTGTGTGTGTCCGTCCACCTCACTGACGCCTAAACTAACCTCTTTGTTCGCGTCATAAACTACAAAGTCAATCATGAGAGGCAGGAAGCTGTTTGCTTCTCTCTCTCTCTCTCTCTCTCTCTCTCGCTCGCCCGCTCCCTCTCCAGTCCACTCTGATGAATTCTCCCATTAATTTACTCGGCGGAGATTAACGTCATTCTCGCAGCAGTCGGTGATTCTATGCATAACTTAACAATGGCTGACTAATTCATGACGGCTCTGCAGTTTGATCACAGTTTCCTCCCTCATGCAGGGAACTGTTTACTCTTTCCATCGGGTTTTTCTGTCAATAAAATGCTCTTTCTTTCTTTCTTGGTCCGGCTCACGTGTCCTGCTCTTATCTGGATATATATATACACCGATGCCCGAGGCCTGGTTTCCTGCGAATATCCTTCTCGTGCGACGTGTATTGTTATAACCACATGATATCGCGTCTTTAATTCTCTCTCCTCCTGGCCTGTTTGCACAATGACGTTTTCCCATCTCCTCACTTCAGCGACCAACATTCTGCGCCACCAGAGTCACGGGAAATAAATGTGGAAATATAAATAGAATCAATAATACAAAAAAATATATACAAAGGTAGTCGTGTTCTTTTCTGAGTAAAAGTTAAAGTTAAGTATGACGGGCGTGGAGGGATTGAGAAGAAGCTTCTACAGAGCCACGGTTTTCCCGGCCTTAGTCACACAGCGAATATTTGTTTCCTCTCAAGTCCCAAATGTCGTCTCTCGTTCGTCAGTAAACCCGGAAATAGAACTAAGGCGATGAGTGGACACGCCCACATTACAGCAAAAAAAAAACCAACAACAACATAACCGGCGGATTCTTAATCAAACTAAATACTTTTGTTACCAAACCAAAGAAATGATATTTACAATATTGTACAAAAAAAATAAGAAACATGTAAGGGGAAAAACATAAATTCAATACTTCAAAGATATTCTTAATGCAACAGTGCCGCCTATTGGCAGGAACAGAAATTTCTCAATGTGACGTCATGCGAGCAGGAGTCATGTGACTCGTCACCCTGAACAGAAAGATTTATTTCCTTTTAATTTTGGCACTCTTAGTGTCATTCCATTGTAATTTGACACCAGCCTCGCCGACAGCTTCTGTCGACGCTCCGTTTTCAGCGTTTCTGTCGTTTTCAAGCCGTCGGAAGTCAAAATCGTCATGAATTAAACCCATTTCCACCAGAGATATTGTGTAAACGGGACCTTATTTAATACAAGATGATGTATGATGGCCCTGAAAGGATCCGAGGGAGCAGACGTGTCAGTAGCACCGGGTGCCGACCGTCTCTTCGTTATTTATGTCCAAACACGTCACCGCACACCGAACCATTACGGCGTTCTAATGTGAGGTCGTCCCCGAAGGAGCCGCAGCGTCCGCATGTAAAGCAGCCGGATGAGGCGGAAACTCTGCGGGGCCGAACGAGAACGAGTCGCAAGAAGAAGAGCGACGACGTACCAAAGGACATCGATGTAAATGCAAAAGACGTGTCGAACAAAACCATGAATATTAAAGCACGAGACATGGCAAGAAAACTAGAACACGGCGAACAAAACCATAAACGATAAATATAACATGAGACGTCAGGAGCACAAGGAAGGATGGCGCGGTTTTAAAAGTTTTGGTTTTATGAGGGGTGGATTTGTTGGTTTTATGTCGTTATGTGTAGTATTTATGTTTATTTGGCCATTATTCCCCATAATTGTTACAAATGGATTCAAAAAACTGAGACACAAATTCCCCCCCAAAACAAAGGTTTCATAAAATGGTCCAATATGACACATACATTTTTTTTTTTCCAAAAACAAACAAACAAACACAAACCAGCGGGCACACGTACCACAGTAATACGACCATCTGCCGCTTCTGTTGGCAGGAAATGAAGTTGCGGATGTGGGAGCCAATCAGTTTGAGAATCCATAGTCTGCTGCGTTTTATACAAATAACCACCAATTCCCAAACTGAATTAAAGAAAAAAACAATATATATATATATATATATATATCTCATCACATCTGCTGTGACCCTGATATCATCTGTTGAAAATATGAGAAGAAGACGGAAGACTTGAATGTCTTTATCCTTTTAACTTGTTGTAACTGCGTTTCTTTTATTTTACTTTCATCTGTTTTATGTAAACAGTGCATTTTTACATTTGTTTGTTTTTTTTAAACAACAGTTTGGTTCACTGTGGTGTTTTTAATTGTTTTAATGTTTATAGCTCATTGTTTTCCGTGCGCACGTGACTACAATAAATAACAGCGCCCACTTGTGGCTTCTCATTGTAACTACACCATTTAAATTTGTTTTATTGAATTTTATTTTATTTTATTTTATTTTATTTTATTTTATTTTATTTTTTTAATTTTTAATTTTATTTTAATTTTATTTAATTTTATTTCATTTCATTTCATTTCATTTAATTTCATTTCATTTCATTTCATTTCATTTCATTTCATTTCATTTCATTTTATTTTATTTTATTTTATTTTATTTTATTTTATTTTATTTTATTTTATTTCATTTCATTTTATTGCGGTTTCCTTGCAGACGGACATCCTTTTCAGAATTTTGTCATGTAAAAAAAATAAAAAAACCTGGATTAAAGCCTGTATTATTGGGTTTTAACTGAAATGTGACGCGATTCGTCTTTGTGCGTTTCGTTAAACAACCGTTGCAGAGATGTTGGTACATTTATAGTGTAAACGGGTCCGTGTTGAAAATACATCTCGTCAGGTCGACGTAGAACAAAGGGAAGAATAGAGCGTTTGATGCATCAATTGAGGTGTGGAGCTAATTCCTTGCTGGTGGTCTCCGCCGCCGAAGATTAAAGAGTGGATGGGAAGAGCGAGGGAACCTTCTTCTTCAACCTCCCGTCTGCAGCTCATCTGGACGACCGAAGAACGGCAACCGCCGGCTCGTTATTTCTCTTTCATGCCGACGTGCGATTTGAAGTTTCGCCCCAAAAGAAACTTCGAATCGACACAAAGGACTTTGGTTCATTCGGTCGATTGTTAATCCAGCCGCTGAGCCGGTCTTGTTTAATTACAGCCGCCGTCCCGAGCGTCAATAAAATATCAGCGAGAGAAACCAAACCAATTAAATTTTTAAAAAAATTCCTATTTCTCTTGACTCCTAAAACGTGAAATCTGCACTTTTCGCTCGTCACATTTTCAAGGCTTGTTTGTTCTTTCAGTTCCGTCACATGTCGTTTGGGGGAAAGTCCCTGAAATTCACACGGAGAAGCAACACAATCACCACACATAGAAACCAGCTCTTTACATTTTATTGTAAAGACAATATTCATCTCCACTCCTTCATATTTGGATTTTTTCTTCTTCTTCTTCTTCTTCTTCTTTTTTTTTTTTTTTACAGCTGGCAACTAAAAAAGCTATAGGAGCAGACGTATTTGTGAAAATGCAACGAAGGATTTGTGTTTTCGCTTGAAAACGTACATATTTTTGTTCTCGTGGCTTGTCGAGCTCCTTGCGATTTAAATATTTCAATAACAAAAGACAAACTAACGTGTGGGCTGGGGTTGGCGACAGCTCCACCCTGCCTCCGCAAGTCAGGTGAATAATGTAAATGTGTGCACTTCCCACTGTCATCTGGGAGAGAATTAATCTTTAATTCATTTACTGTACATCCACGGCCTGAATAATTGAACACCAGGTGGAGGTATGAAGCATGTAGGCTGCGTCTGCGCCACGGCGTTCGGATCACATTAATAGTAAACGTCCTGTTTGTTTCTGAAGAGGTTGTTGTTGTGCTGCGGGGAAAACCGAGTCTTTATCCTCACGGGGAATTAACAAAACGTGGAACAAAATGGGGCTTCTTGAAAAACGCTCCCTCTCCATATAAACAAGCGCGAGATTTGTAGTAAATAGTTCAGAACATGCAGGAGAAAATGAACAAGATGAACCACATGTGTGTGTGTATGTAGTTTCATTACAATAGAACAAACAACAGCACCCTCTAGTGGTCCAACGTGAGAATTACATCCTTTTCTGCATTTCTGCTGGGGGTTTTTTTCCCCCAAAATTACAACAAAAATACAAAAACAATGTTTTTTCACTGCAAATTTCGCCGTTTAAATGCGGTTCAAATACACTTGAACATTTAGGCCCCGCCCACATATTTTTTTTGTGCGACCATTGACGCGGCGTGGCGTTTTAGGAGCCTGAAATTGATTCGGTTTATTTTGCGGGGAAATTTAAAAACATCGCCTCGACGTTGACGGGTGGACGGCGGTGAAAACGATGACGTCACATCGCCCCACCTTTCGACCCGATAACCTCGACGTCACTAAACAACAACAACAACAACAACAACAACAACAACAACAACAACAACGTCGGACTACCTGCTCCAGGTCGAGCTGCGGAAATGTCTGTCGGTTTTTTAAAAGCAAAATGTCGTATTCGTCTATTTCTCACTTGTTCTTGTTGTAGTTTCTGAGTCACAGTGCCACCTATAGGCCTGGCATGTGTTCTGCATCATTTTGAGTTTCAATACTGCCGCGTGGACGGGAAACTGTTTAAGAAAGACGGGGAGGAACACGGATGGTTTTGTCTCGTGTGGACCGGGGCCTTACATCGCCCTGCGCCGTGCCTGCATACATACAGTAAGTATTTGGTATTTATCGAGTATGGTGTCAATAAATGGGGCCTGAATTTGCTGTGAAAGTGTGAAGTTCAGATCACATCTTCAGTCATGTGCTCACTGAGATGGAGTTTTTCTATAGAGCCCTTCGCCGTGAGGAACGTTGCACTGCGATCATGTGCATATTTATTTTTGTTACAAGGGGGTTTTTCTCTGAAGCTCTTTCTCAAAAAAAAAAACAGAAGGAAAAAAAGTCCTGCAGGATGGAGAGTTTTATCACAAAGAGTCTTTTCTCCAGTCAAACACTGATCCAATTCTGTTTCTAGTTAACAGCCGGGAACACACAGACTTTTCAAAAGAAAAGGCATAATTTCTTTTGTATTCGTGTTCCAAAAAAAATAAAAACATTTTGCAAAGTTCTCAAGATGATGAAACAGTGAATATAATGTAGTTTGCATCTTAGGCAACAAGTTGGTGCAGTTGGTTGTTTTTGTAATGAAACGGAGAACATTAAACTAGAAACATTAACCATGGGAGTATATGGGAATTCATATGGACCAGGGGTCTCCTGTTATTATCTTGTTTTTTAATTATTATTTATTTGCATACCTGGCTCATTTTCATAAAGACTCTCCGTGCTAAAATGGCAAAAATTGCTGAAAATGACAAAATTGATAAAAACCAGAATGTCAGGAATGGAGTAAAAACATATCAAGAGGCTAAAATAGCTCAAAAATAAAACATTTTTTAAAAAAAGCCAAAATTCAGAATGACTAAAACCACCAAATTATCTAAATCAATCATCTGGAAGGTTAAACTGCTAAAAATGGCTTTAAAAAAAAGGCTAAAACAGCCAAAATAATTCACAATTGTGTTGATGAAACACCATTTAGTAAAACTTCTTAAGTAAATTTCTTTTAAAATCAGTGTGGTGGCTGTTTTGTGGCTCCAGAAGAATTTTTTTTTTTTTTTTGATGGAAGGAGACAAAAAAAATCCTTTTTGATGGGAAAGGATTTTTTAAAGATTTTGTTTAGTGAAATATTTCCTCTTAGCCTCTCCTTCCTGACCGTTTTACTTGAGAGCTTTTGAGAAAACAAACATTTCAGATACTAACATATCTTCACACTGGAAAAACAACAACAACAACAACAAATGAAACTTTATAGGTTTTGTTTTGGGTTTTTTTTTTCCCTCTGGGTGACACAATAAATAAATCCAATATATAAAATGTTAAAGAGGATTTAAAAACAGCGATGGTTGAAGAGCCGGATCTCTTTGGCGTTACTTTACCGCCACCTGCCGGCCGAAGGCAGCAAGTGACACGAGTTTCTCGAATAGTGCTTCTGACCTTCATAGCAAAACTTTAAAGTTCTGCAGGCTGGATGAGAGATAAAACAAAAATAACATTATTTTTTTTTCCCCCTGATAATTGTTTTCACATTTTCTATCATTTCCAGCCGCTTGAAAGAGACGTGGTTTTGCAATTAAATTCAATATTGACCTGAAGTCCCTGGATTGTAAAGCTCTTTTAAAACAAATTCATGATGAGAGGTTTAATTACGTGTCTTTTTTTTTTTTTATGTATTTAAAGTCTGGATCCTTTTCCTCTGACTGCCAAATCTTCATATCAATAAAGTTTAATCCATTTACTGATTGTTAGAGACAAATTATTTGTTGTTTTGCTGCGACAAACATATAATCGGACATATTTTAATTATAAGACTGCTCTCTTATACAAGGACTCATTTTTTATTTTTTGTAGTTGGGGGGGGGGGGGGGGGGGGATTTGTTAAAATAAATTTGGTATTCTGATCAGCAAATATTAAATATAAAAATTATAAAAGTTTTTAATTTAGCACCACCTGTATTTTTTAATTCAGAGCAACAGATCAGACTCAACATGTTCACTTGAGGTTTTTAAATTCCTTTTTTTAATTTAAACATCCTATTTCAGTGCTCTGGGGAGATGAATGGGGTCAAAGGTCTTTCATCAGATATTAAAAGAAAAATATAATAATAAAATGTAACTACGATCCAGGAGGTTCACCAATATACGTTTTATTTTACACACTTTATTAGAAACCAGAGCTTAGAATGTTTTCTCCTTGTGTATCTGAGGGATGTTTCTCTGTTTTTATCTTTATTTACTAAGAAACAAACGTTTTTTGGTTTTTTTCCTCCAAACAGCCTTAATCAACATGAACAACCATTGAAGCCTGTTGATTCAAGAACTGGATTTGAGTGAAGTCAGTGAATTGTGAGGAAATATTTGTATTGATTTTTCTCGGGGCCACATAAACAAGCCCAACCCTTCTTCTTTTTTTTTTTTTTTTGTCAAGAAACTGCTGAACCGAGTTACTTTACTGTGCAGAATTCTCTCCATATGGGACGAAGCACAGTTTGGACATTTTATCCTAAACTGTGACCAACCGAAGGTATTTATCGTGTTTTATTTCCTTTTGATTTCGTACCTACAACTTAATCATAGTTTACAATTTGTGTTTTCATAGACACAGTCTCATATCGATCTGCGATGCATATCTGAATTTGAAAGTGGAATAGACGTTCACCACAAGTCTTTTCTTTAGTTTTTCAACACAGAAATTGTGAATATATTCAATATAAAATTACGATACGTAATCCTTGAACGATCTGCAATATATACTTTTAAAATTTCTTACTAGATTCTCCTCTTCAATTGCAGGTATCAGGATTGTTTTATCTGGTGCTGTTAGTTATTTGTACTTGATAAGAGGTTATCTACGTTCAATCAGGCTGTAAGTAGAAGTTCACGGTCTGAGCCTCCATCGTGTCTGCAGCTGGCAGATTTATATCTGTTTGGTTGTTGCTGTCTGTCTGTCTCCTTTATCTCTCTTTCTATATTCTAACTGGAACAAAATAAAGTCTCCATCTCTGATTCTGGTTCTGCAGGTTTCCTCCAGTGGCTTGTACTTTTCTTTCCCACTGCCTCGTCGACCTACTCAAGTGGAAATGTGGACTTTTTTCCCTCTCTTGAAGTGACTTTAAGTGACTGCTGTATTTAGTCTTCTTGAAATAAAGTTGAATTTCTGTTAAAAAACAAACAAACTGAGTATCAACATTAGAAGGCCCTCCAGCAGCAGTACCCTTCAACTGACAACAGGGGGCAGTACGCGTGAGCTATATATGAAGATTTTATTGCAATTGTGCCAATATCTACTCATCTACTGCCCTTTAATCATCAGGAATTTACTTGGATGTTCTGATATTTATGTGGTTTGGGTGGAAATGTTTAAATTCGGGGGTTTTAACGGGAATTTGGCAACAAGAGAGTAACGGAGTAACTCAGAATATGAGGATAACAATATAATTATAATTATTGTAATTATATGTGATGTGGCATGTTTTTTCAGGGTGTGTCAATGTTAGTAGGAGACGTGGCGTTAAAGTTATATACATTAAAGTAACGTGAACGAAAAGTCCCCAGTAGGTCGTGAAAAACCCGCCGGTGTGTGTTTTTTTTTTGCGTGCGCGCGCCTCCTCGCGTGTTCCTGTTTCGCGGGGCCGCGCGCCGACAAAAAAAAAAAAAAAAAAGCTTACAGAACGCGAGCGAGCGCGTCCCCGAGCACGGATGGGACCGGAGAGACGCACGAGCACGAGCAAGGTAACGAGCAAATGCGGACATTTCCCCCGTAAACGGAGCGCTTCGCGGCGGGGGGGGGGGTGAAAACGTTTCGTGGCGTTTCCGCCGGCGTCCGGGTTACGTAGGCACCCGGGGAGGTCGCTCCCAGGCGCGGGCTGACCCTCCGCCGAGCCGCCGGCGGCCGCAGCGCCAAGGGCAGTTTGTTGACAATAAGAAAGGTTGTTTTTTTCCACCCCAAGTCGGGTGACGTGTAAAAAAAAAAAAAGATGTGTAAGCACTAAACATTTGCGAGTTCGAATGTGAGAGGAGGGGGGCGGGGTCAGTTGCTGGTCGGTGAAAATGGCAGGTCGGGTCGGTTCAGGCTGTGTTATATTGAGGTTTGCTGACTGGAGGAGTTCGAAGGACCCTCTTGACCCCGACAACAAGCTGAGCCAAGGGTTCATTTGATCCCGGAGGGTCTGCGTCCATCAGGGCAGCTGTCCTGCTCAACTAAACCATCACCGCATCCCAACACCCTCGGTCCGAACGTATGGACGTCTCCCCAACCGAGAACCAACCTCTTGTACCTCTAATTGTTTATGTTGGTCTCAGTTTTCAGGCTGGTGTGAAGTTTCCCTCCCCGACCCTCCATCCTTCATTCCCCCGATGGAATCGCCTCCAGCCGGCCGGCAACCCTACCCAGACTTCCTGATTCCCGCCAGCACCTGACCCACAAGTCCCAAGACCCAAGACCCAACACTCAAGACCCAACACTCAAGACCCAACACCCGAATACGAGGCTCCGCTGAAGATCAAGAAGCACAAGAAATTTGACCTTGGGCCGCGACCATGGGCGCCGCGGGATATGGCTACTACCGGACGGTCATCTTCGTCTGCATGTTCATCGGCTACTCGCTGTACTTCTTCAACAGGAAGACCTTCTCCTTCGTCATGCCCTCGGTGATGGAGGAGATCCACCTGGACAAAGACGACCTGGGTGAGACCGAAACATCGACAGTTTGTGTGTTTTTTTGTTGTTGTTGTTTTTTTTTTTTTTTTTTAAAGAACTGCTCGGTCAACAATTCAATTGAATTGTTACCGACCAGTGAAAACATTGCAGTTAGCACGTAGGGCCACTAGTTGGTGCTGTTGGTTGTTTTGTTTGTTTTTTGGTAGTGAAACTACACACAGAACAACACGCTATAAACGTTAACAGTGGGAGAACACGGACATTGTAGTGGACAGACGATCAAGTTGGGACTGTCAAAATAAAAGTGCCGGGTCACAGGAGGATATGGAGGCATGACACCATTGTTGTTATTGTCCACCGACTGAGCATGTGCAGAAGAACCTTTTTCAAAAAGTTATGTTTTAAGTTGGCTGGTGACTTTGCTTTCCAGCCGCAACTTTGTGTTTGAATACGTGACAGTTTTATATACGTATATATAGGCAAAGTGCCTGTTCTACTTATATAAAACAGCACCGAGGTCTCAGATCTCACGGCGCCTCACTTGACCTTCCAGCAGTCGAGCGACTGCTCAGGAGAAATGTGTTGGACGCGCTCCATCTGTCGATGCAGCGCGAGATAAATAACCGCAGGTCAGTTAAAGAACTTGTCAGGTAGAACCGTGTGCCGGCTGGTACGACGCTTCTGATACTGGACTGGGTTAGAAGTCAGGTCATGAACGTCTGTGCAGTAAAAGTCTTACAGTGTTGTGATCGCTGCTGTTTTGGTTTTTTATATATCCTACCCCTTTACATCGCCATCGTTGCAAATCAACCAAAAGATATTTTATTTTTCTTAATTTCAATCAATCAATCAATCAGATTTTATTTGTAAAGCCCTTTACAATAACCCAGTGGTGCCCAAAGTGCTTTACAACAAAGCTATAAAAACAATACATTAAGAAACAAATACAAGAATAATACATAAAACACAGGTGCTGACTGTAGGAGGTGCGAATTTAACCATTTTATTGCTCTCATCAACATTAAGGTTAGATTTGCATCAGATCCACTATTGTCTTGTTGACAACAGCGTATGAATAGTGTCTCATATAAAGAAATAGTAAATATGGCGATTTGGCCTAAAAAAAAGAGACATTTAATTAGATTTTCAATGTTTTTTCTCAATGCACTAAAAAAATGACTGCAGAAATCAGGTATATTGTCAAAAGTGCAACTTTTTTTTTTGCTGTGATTGTCCCCAGAGGTAAAGTGCGTGTAGTAAATGAGACTCCAGTCGAGCTTTAACCAGGTTTAACGCAAAAGTATGGAAACCCACAAGGAAGGAAGGGTAGAACGGAGCGTGAAAAACTGCCGAAAAGACGTTTTTAGCACGAGGCCGAGACGCGTCGGTGTCGGATATTGAAAGACGAACCACGAACCATCTTCACTTGAACGAAAAGTCACACTGAGGGTTAAAACTAAGGGAGGGGGGAAGAGTCCAGATGACAGTTTGTGAAGACAGTTTGCCCTTCATGTCGGCCTCAGCCAGTCTTCCATTCCACGTCTTCAACTAGTTCAGAACGGCCGCTGCCACATTTCTTACAAACTCGTCACGTCCCCCCTGTGCCGTCGTCTCTCCACCGGCTTCCAGCTCCTTTCAGAATCGATTTTAAACTTCTGTTGTTTGTTTTTAATGCCGTCGACGGCCTGGGTCCCTCTTAGCGGTCTGATATTCTGACTCTCCGTGACCCTGGCAGGGCCCTGGTTCTTCAGCTCAGCTTCTTTTAGACACTCCAAGGTGGAGATATAAACATCAAAGCTGAAAACTCACTTTTTTAAGTTGCCTTTTAACTCTGTTAGGGCAGTGGATTTTAATCTGTATGCTCTGTTTTTTATGAATCTCTAGAAGCTTCCACCAACCTGCAGCACCGTCGCACCTGTTTTATTTATTGTTTTTATGTATTATTCCTGTATTTGTGAAGAAAAGCCACGTTCCGTCTCCAGGTCTTGTACTAAATCCCGCGCTGCCCCTCGTCTGCCCCCCCCCCCCAGGCCTGATCACCAGCAGCCAGACCATGGCCTACGCCATCAGCAAGTTCATCAGCGGCGTGCTGTCGGACAAGATCAGCGCCCGCTGGCTCTTCTCCATCGGCCTCTTCGTGGTCGGCGGCATCAACGTGGCCTTCTCCTGGTCCTCCAGCGTGTCCATGTTCTCCCTGCTGTGGTTCGTCAACGGCCTGGGCCAGGGCTGCGGCTGGCCGCCCTGCGGGAAGGTGCTCCGCAAGGTACCGGCGCTCCGGGCGGTCAGGCTGGCGAGGGCGTTTTGTCTGCGAGAAGGAGCTCCCTTCAGCCAGGGGAGGAGGGGGGGGGGTAAATAGGCTTTGGCACGTGGTCGGTGTGGCAACGGGATCGGATTACAGATTATTTATAGAAGATTGACACGGAATCTTTACTTTTACTAAAAGGGAGTTTTCCTTCTGGAAGCGTCTTTAAAGGCTGCTAGCGCGTCGCTCGACACGCCGCCAAGTGTGCGTTCTCAAGTTACTGCCGGGGAAGCCGTGTGAAGGAGGGGGAGGAGGGGGAGGGGGGGGTTGTGTCATCTCTATGTTTGGCATTTTGCTGGAAGGACAGACTGGGGGGGGGGGGAAATCATGTAAAATAAATGTTGTCAACAAGTCGTACAGGTTGATGACGGTAAATATTTTGACACCTTCAGCTTCATCGCCTGCTGCTCCGTCGGCTCCTTCAATCCGTCTTGTCAAGCCTCTTTATTAAACTTGAGCTCAGAGCGTATTCGCGCTGGAGATTCAAAAAGCTGCGTCAGCAGCTTCTTTATAAGCAGCTGCAGCATCGTTGGAAAACGTGCAGATGCCACACAGCAGGTCTCTCGTCTCAAACTGAGGAAATGTGTCGTTGGATCAGTTTCAAACATAAGGAAGAGGATTAGGGCCACTGTGGGGAAAAAACCCTGAGTTCTGACTTTTTTTCTGTGATTCTGACTTTTTTTCTCAGAATTCTGAGTTTAAAAGTCCGAATTCTGAGTCTAAAAGTCCGAATTCTGAGTCTGAAAGTTCGAATTCTCAGTCTAAGTCCGAATTATGAGTTTAAAAGTCCGAATAATGAGTTTAAAAGTCCGAATAATGAGTTTAAAAGTCCGAATAATGAGTTTAAAAGTCCGAATAATGAGTTTAAAAGTCCGAATAATGAGTATAAAAGTCCGAATTATGAGTTTAAAAGTCCGAATTATGAGTTTAAAAGTCCAAATTCACAGTCTAAAAGTCCAAATTCACAGTCTAAAAGTCCGAAATCTGAGTCTAAAAGTCCGAAATCTGAGTCTAAAAGTCCGAAATCTGAGTCTAAAAGTCAGAATTCTGAGGGAAAAAAATGAGAACTCAGGTTTTTTTCCCCACAGTGGCCCTAATCCTCTTCCGTACAAATATGCGGTTCTCCAGCAAAAAAAAGATTGAATCCAAGTAATTGCAGTTCCTATGTTGTCCACCGGGGGTCACACTGTCACACACAAAGCAGCAGAACCAGTGTCTACTTCGCGGAATAGCATTAGCATCAGAGGAAAAAAAAATAAAAAATGTCAGTATGACTTTTTTGGTTATGAACTGAACTTTCTTCCGAGATTCCCTTTAAAAAAACAAAACAAAAAAAAAACACTCCCCCCGCCGTCTCCCCCCCAGTGGTTCGAGCCGTCCCAGTTCGGCACCTGGTGGTCGGTGTTGTCCTGCAGCATGAACCTGGCCGGCAGCCTGGGCCCCCTCATGATCACCGTGCTGCTGCAATACTACGACTGGAGGAGCATCCTCACCATGTCGGGCGTGTTCTGCGCCGCCTTCTCGCTCGTCTGCGTGGCGTTCGTCAAGAACGAGCCCAAGGACGTGGGCCTGCCCGCCGTCGAGGCCGCGGCCAAGAAGGGCGCGAAGGCCGGTGAGTGACCGTCTCATTGTGGGGGAAATGTTTGTCTGCGGTCCATTTTGTTCCACCTGGACTGAATCAAATGAGGAAAAACATGTTTAGTTAAGCTGCTCCACTATTTTCACCTAGAGTATAAAAATAAAACATGTTTTCTGTTAAATGCTTCATTTGAATTGGTGAATTCACCCGGTCAGTTATTTTTTTTACTCTGATTGCATTCATTTATGTTGAATATGAGCAGAATTTCACACTTTACTCTGTTTTGGGTCCATGTAAATCACTCGTTACATTGGCACTGATGACCCTTTCCATCACAGAGGTCTATATATAATACATATATATATTCTGACCGTTGTTTTTTTGATTCAGAAACTGTAACTGAGGCTCTTCCGAGCCACTGCTCGGTTTCTCCAGGAGGGGGCAGCGGGGTTCACACTGTTGCCTCTTGAACTTCTGGAGCAGTTTTCTCTTAAGATTTTAATGTTGTAGTGAATTACTTATGATGAAATCCTCAGCGGGACACTCTTAACATGTAGAAACGTCCAGATTTAGAGCAAATAAATCGGCTTTCAGTTGATCTGCAGATGTGTGACGGGGCCTTCAGGCGCGAGATCAAGTCTCCCAGTTCTCGAAAATTTTTGAGAACGCCATTTTGTGTGTGTGTGTGTGTGTGTGTGTGTCTCTCCCCGCCAGGAAACGGCGAGAGCACCCTGAGCGAGTTCCTCCTGTCGCCCTTCCTGTGGGTGCTGTCGCTGGGCTACCTGGTGGTGTTCGGGGTGAAGACGGCCGCCACCGACTGGGGTCAGCTGTTCCTCATGCAGGAGAAAGGCCAGAGCGCCCTCATGGGTACGTATCGCCGGGGGGGGGGGGGGACGCCGGAAACGCCGTCTGACGCCCCCCCCCCCCCCCGCTGTGCTGGCCCACAGGCAGCAGCTACATGAGCGCCTTGGAGGTGGGCGGCTTTGCCGGCAGCCTGCTGTCGGGCCTCATCTCGGACCGAGCCGTGTCCCGGGTGAGCGAGTCGGGGAGTCGGGGGAGGGGCGGTTCCGTCGGGTTTTTTTTTTTAGGAACTCGGCGTTTTTCAGACCCGCCGTCTTTGCGTCCTCTGTCCACAGCGCGGCCTGAGCACGCACGGCAACCCTCGCCACGGCCTGCTCATCTTCATGATGGCGGGGATGTACGTGTCCATGTACCTCTTCAGAGTGACCGTCACGCCTGAAATCCCTCAGGTAGCCACCGCCCCCGCCCCCGCCCTCGCCGCCGCCGCCGATCGCCGTGGAAACCAATGGACCTTAAAGTGTGTTTTCTGTCTTTGCGTAGGAGGCGCCGCTCTGGGTCCAAATCCTTCACCCGGTGTCCGTCCTGATCGGCGTGTCGGAGAAAGAGGTACGAGTTAATGCCCCCCCCCCCCAAAAAAATTGACATTTCAAGACTTTTTAATTATTTACTTTGATGTCACATGATCAACAAATCTCTTCCCGTTACTCGGGTTCGTCGTCAACAACTAAAGGTTCAGTGAACAAAAAGAGTCGAGAATTTCAACTCCTGAAAAGTAGTTTTTGTTTAAACTACCCACTGACACTGGTTTTGTTCCTCGTTTATATTTTCCACATATGATTCAAGGTTCAGTTTTGAAACCCTTTCAACATTTTTCAACAAAATATACACGATGCTTGAACTCATAACTGGTTTGGTCCCTTGTGTTAAACGTTTTGAATGATGGTGTAACTTTGGCTGCAGCAGCATGTTAAATAACAACAGAACTGACGAATGACAAGCTAAATAACGAAGTAATACATATTTGTCACATAAGATTTATTACACTCGTTCTCGTGAAAATGGGTTAAAATGCAACTTTTCTCGTAACGGCAATCCACCTCGGTCCGTCCGAATGTCCGTGTCGCGTCTTGTTCTCTGCATGCGTGTGTGTGTGTGTGTGAGATTTTATTCGTGAAACGAAAACAACAGCACCCACTGGTGGCGCTACGTGAAAACTACATCGTTTTCAGGTGTTTCCGCTGCAAACCAATGTGAAATCGTTCAAATGCGAATCTTTTCTGAAACGAAAAAACACAGAAACGATGCGTTTTCACTCGAAACGGGGACTCGGTTATCGTCCGTTGTCGTGGAAACGAAAGCATCACACAGGTATAAATAAACCGGAACCCCCCCCCCCGTGTTTCCTTGGGGTCTTTCCCCAGATCTGGATCCTCTTCCTCGGCGCCATGTTCGGATTCTCTTCCTACGGACCGATTGCCTTGTTCGGGGTGATCGCCAGCGAGAGCGCTCCGTCCAACTACTGCGGGACGTCGCACGCCGTCGTGGCCCTGATGGCGAACGGTAAGCCCACCGTCATCGCCCCACCCCCACCCCACCCACCTCTAGGTGGCGCTAAAACCAGCCTCTCTCCAATGTGTCCCAGTGGGGGCTTTCATGGCGGGGCTTCCCTTCAGCACCATCGCCAAGCGGCACAGCTGGGACGTGGCCTTCTGGGTGGCCGAGGTGCTCATGGGCGCCGCCACCGTGGGATTCTTCCTCTTGCGCAACATGCGCACCAGGATGGGCCGGGTCGCCCAGAAGACGGACTGAACGGGCCAAAACGGCGGGGCGGCGGGTTTTCACCCGCAGCCCAGAAAGGACTAATCTGGTTGATGTAGATACTCAGGGTTGGTGTATGACATTAAGGACGAATCGTTTGTGACACACACACACACACACACACACACACGCACACACACACACACACGGGGGCAGCAGATTGTTTTTTTTTTTTTCCCCCACAAGCTTCCATTCGACTCCACACACTCGTACGGCTGCTTCACGACAGCTGGACGCTAAAGAAAACACCTTTTGTCTTGGGAATACGAGGCGCTCTCGCGGAGGTCGGGTATATTTAGCTTGACGAATGTCGACTCGGGGGAGGGGGAGGAGGGAGGTGGGGGGGGGGGGGGGGGGGGGGGGGGGGGAGGTGGGAGGAGGAGGGGTTGAATCTCGCACAGGAAGATGATTCCGTTACCAGCAGGTGACATTTGTTTCTCCTTGTCAAACGCGACCGCAAAAAAAAACAAAAAAACATCATCTCATTAACATTTAAAGGTACAGTAACAGACACTGCCTGTTCTGAGTAGAGCTCACGAAGACCAAGGCTGGATTTGGAGAAAAACACTTTAAATACAATGTCGTTGGGCCTCTTGACACTGAAGTCAGCTGTTTAATACGGGACCTTTAACAAGGGATGGAAATAACCTGAGCGAGCCTGCCAGCCTGAGACGAGGGAAAAGGTTCAACACCTGCAGGAATTTAAGGAAAAATACACCAAGATACTGGGAGATGAAGACATTTATGCAGCCTTGTGGAAATTCACACACAAATATAGTGGATATAAATACACACAACCTTCACACACGTTATTCTGTTACTATATTAGCCAACTAGATGATAAAATAACTATAAATAGGCTGTCAGGCTCTATATTTCCATACAGGAGGCAACTTGAAGCAAGGCAGTCCTTAATTACAGGAGCGACAGACGTCGTTCTACTTCTCCTCGGCAGAACTGGAGAATTATAACTGGAATACAAAGAGGAATATTTCATACTACTAAATATGTCTTCCGATAAGAAATCGGACCCAATAAAAAAGCGACATTCACGGTTCCAGCCAATAGAACTAAAGACCGCAAGCAATAATGAAAATAACGAATGTGAAGACCGAAGTGTTTGTTTTCACCACGAAGCTTTGAGATACACTGGGTATTTTTCTACACTCATGTTGTCGTTGTTACTAAACAACTTGTCCTCATAGGATGTTTTTTTTTTTTCACATGTGTGTGCTGCACCACATCTGTATGATGTCACTGCCATTGTGCGGCACAGTTTCACCTCTGGATGATTTACTTATTAGATCTCAATCATCTCAGGACCGTTGGTCTGACTGGAATCATGCGAATAAAGGTTTATTATATATTATAAAGTTTTATTTGTTTCCCGTTTGTGTGGACTCGAAACTCTTTTCTGCAGACTTGCGTTTTAGAACTAATACGACAACAAGAGCAACGTTTCCCTCCAGAGCGTCGGGGCTCCTCCGGTCCGTCGTCCCTCTGAGACCTGGCAGTTCTGGGATCTGCAGCAGCCTGTGGCTCTACAGCGCCATTGTAGCGGCTCCAAGAGTATGTAATTGCCAATAAACACTTGTTTTCATTTATTTGTTTTATTTGCATTCTACACCGATTTGAAACAAGAAAAACTGTCTGATCTTCAGGCTAAAAATGGGTTAATAAGGTAAAACTACGGTGGCCCTGAAGTGCAAACAACAACAAATCACTAAACACAACAACAAATTGAAAAACACGACTTTAAAGGAACTTGACGCTTCATTAATGCAGCCTTAGTTTTTCTATTTTTCATTTTGTTTTTGTGAATTTTTCCGTTTGTTTAGCGGCTCCAGGCAAAAGTTTTTGGTGGAAAATCATGAAAATGGCTCTTTTTGTCATAAAAGTCGCAGATGACCGGTGTTGATGTTTATAGCGTAAACAAACTGCAGCACCCTACTACATTTTCAGCATTTCTACTTTTGTAATTCTGTCATTTCTCCTCCCGTTGGCGGTCGACTATCCTTCAGAATGTGTTCTTGCCAAAGAATAAGGGACTATAGACCTACTTGGGTTTTTTTTCTGATTATACACGTTGGAATAGGTTTTGAGAAGGAGAAGAAGGAGAAAACATTCCCCCTCTCTTCCTCCTTTATTTCACCTGAATCTCAGAACCTCCGAGTTTCGTCATTCCAGTTAATTTCTGAGTTAGTTTTCACGGGACGGAGCAGATTAGTGAACGATCCTCCTCTTCACTGTAAGTATTCGTGGGTACATAAAAACCACACAAGGTTACAAATGTGTAAAAACAATACGGGCAACACAGACGATAAAAACGATTCACCTTGTTTCCTGCGTCAGGCCCAAAGATCCAAAACATGTGAGGTGTCGCTGTCCGTGGTGCTGAAACTGGAGTTTTCTCTCTAAAACCATCATTTGCAGACTGTTTGGTTTTTGACTGTTTTTAGTGGCTCACAATGCTTTGATATATATATATATATATATATATATATATATATATATATATATATATATATATACATTTAAAGTTTTTGATTCTCGCAGAAAATGTGTAAACTTTATTTAACACAGCTGAAGTTACTTTAATATCTGACTTCAACCATAAATCCTGATCGAATCTGAAAGTTTTCTTCAAAATCGAATTGCTTCATTTATATATTTTTTTCCTATTTGTCATAGTATTATAGAGGTTTTTTGTGACTTTCTTTTTATTTACTTTTAATAACTCACTCTGACTTTATTGTTTCCGCCCGTCTCACTACTTCATTTTTTTTATTTTTTATTTCATCCTGGATTTTCCTGAAAGTGTCATTTTTTTGTTGCGTAAATCACTTTGTGTTGCTTCTTATGAAATGGACTATATAAATATGGATTAGGTGACGTATAAACACACCGTCGCCCTGCGTTACCACAGAGATTTACGTCGGTTTCATTTAAAAAAAAAACCTCGCTCAGTCGTAATTGTTCAGGCTGCGAGTGAACGTCTATATTTAGTAACAGTCATGTTTATTTCAAATTAATAATTAAATGTGAATCACCGTCATTTCTCATAAGACCAGTGCAGCTAAAACTAGAACACGTTTCTCAATATGAAATATTTATAAATGGGAAGTTATGAGAAATGTGACAAAATCCTCAAACATTCAACACATTTATTTTCACTTTCTGCCGTTTCTTTCTCCGTCCATTGAGTTTTGATTGTTTGTTGTACAGTTGAGATTGAAAGCAGCAGCTTTGTTGCTCCTGTTTTTGTTTTTGTTTTTTTTACTTCGGATTAAAACCAGACAACTTCAATGGTTGAAGGATTTGAAGTTCAGATCTTCACCATGAAGGAAAATACCAATAACCTTGGCAGACAAACATGTTTAGTTATTTAGCAGCTGAGTACGGAGGCCCACGAGGGTCACAGCAACAGAAAGAGTCAAAACACAACTTCCATTGGGGCTTTTACTGTGGTATTGTTGCTGTTGTAGTTTTTGCAGTTGCATTGTTGTTGTAGTTTTTGCAGTTGCATTGTTGTTGTAGTTTTTGCAGTTGCATTGCTGCTGTTGGTAGTTTTTGCAGTTGCATTGCATCTTTTGCAGTTGCTGTTGTATTGTAGTGTTTGCAGTTGCATTGCTGCTGTTGGTAGTTTTTGTAGTTGCTGTTGTATTCTAGTTTTTGCAGTTGCATTGCATCTTTTGCAGTTTCTGTTGTATTGTAGTTTCTGCAGTTGCATTGCATCTTTTGCAGTTTTTGTAGTTGTATTGTTGCTGTTGTAGTTTTTGGAGTTGCATTGCTGCTGTTGGTAGTTTTTGCAGTTGCTGTTGCATTGCATCTTTTGCAGTTTCTGTTGTATTGTAGTTTCTGCAGTTGCATTGCATCTTTTGCAGTTTTTGTAGTTGTATTGTTGCTGTTGTAGTTTTTGGAGTTGCATTGCTGCTGTTGGTAGTTTTTGCAGTTGCTGTTGCATTGCATCTTTTGCAGTTGCTGTTGTATTGTAGTTTTTGCAGTTGCATTGTTGCTGTTGGTAGTTTTTGCAGTTGCTGTTGTATTGTAGTTTTTGCAGTTGCATTGTTGCTGTTGGTAGTTTTTGCAGTTGCTGTTGTATTGTAGTTTTTGCAGTTGCTGTTGTATTGTAGTTTTTGCAGTTGCTGTTGTATTGTAGTTTTTGCAGTTGCATTGTTGCTGTTGGTAGTTTTTGCAGTTGCTGTTGTATTGTAGTTTTTGCAGTTGCATTGCTGCTGTTGTAGTTTATGCAGTTGCATTGTTGCTGTTGGTAGTTTTTGCAGTTGCGTCACAGCTTCTGCAGTTGCATTGTAGTTTCTGCAGTCGCGATGTTGCTGTTACGGTTGTATTGTCGTTTCTGCAGTTGTATTGCAGTTTTTGCTGTTGCGTTGCCCCTTCTGGGCCACCATAGCTAAAGATAAACCGGTTTTAAACCTTCCATCAGTCATTCTGTATCCAGTTTGCGTCTTACTTTCACCTGTAATCGGCATTAATTGAACAAAACAGTATGAACTTACACCATAAGCCATGTTTAAAAAAAAAAAAAAAAGTCTGACGTTGACTAGTTTATTCCCACATTAGACCTAAAGTACCCGTTTATCAATACATTTCCTAGTTTATAGTTGGATTTATTTGTGACTCAGCAGGTTTGTGACATTAAAATAATCAAAACGGTCATTTCACTTATAAATTATATCGAAAGAAAAAAAAACTAACTGCTCCAAAAAGGAAAAGTGTTAACTACCAACCCAGTTTTATTGGTTCGTTGATAACAATCATTACACAGGTACATCTATAAACAAAGAAAAAAAATAAAATAAACTGCACACTTGTACTTGATACAGAAACCTCAAACCCACATGAATATTGCTACTGCTGGTATGCATTTGACATTTCAAAAGAAAAGTACAGTTTGTATGTCGGCCTGTTTAAGAAGCCACTTTTTGTTTAGTTGTTTTTTTTTGTTTTTTTTCTTTCCTGGATCACATACCTCTTTAGCTTGGCTAAGAAAACAAATTCCCATTTTACCATCCTGACAATGTACCATTACACACTGCATATAGAAAGACCGAAACACCCCCCCCCCCCCCTTTTTTTTTTTCCTTCTTCTTCACAGCAGCTATACAAATTTATTGCGATGCTATCACAGAAACAAAGAGACACAACCAACACACGCGATGCACGGTTCTGAAAGGGAGAGCTCCAGTACTACGGACTTTAGGTTTATTGATCAGATCGGTTAAGAAAACTGCATGAGTACAAGAGTTAACGAACAGGAACGAAGCTTACAGACATTCTAAAACACTTTTTTTTTTCTTCCTCTTTTCTCCATTCTAAACGATAAAACAATAAATCCCCCCCCCCCCACCCCTCCCTCCCCCGCCCCGCCACAGATTACATACACCGTCCCTTATTAAAAGCATCTGGAATGTAGTCCACGCAGGCCAGCCCCCCCCCCACACACCCCCCCCCCAAATGCTCATGTGAACGTCATGCTTGCGCGTTGTCGTGGTAACCTGTCCTGCACCCTCCCCTCCTTCACATTTAAAATTGAAATGAATTCCACTGACAGTAACAACAATGACCGCAATGCAAAAAAAAATAATAATAAAATTGCGGGATGTGATGAGATTCCCCCCCTCCTCCCCTCCCCCTCCCACCCCCGTTTTCCAAATTTGACTTTTTTTTTTTTTTTTTTAATCCTTCGTTTTAAAAAAAAGTGTTCTCTACAATCAAACTACTAAAAAACCTGTATTTAGAAAATAGTTGATAAAAATATTCCCCTGAATTGTACAAGAAAAGAGGTACAGGGAGCACTGGCAGGACACGTGGCCGGAGAGACGCTATTCTGCTGCGTCGTCTTTATCGTCGGCGGCGTCTGTGGCGGCTGCCTGCAAGACACAGTTCAGGGCGTCAGGCGTGAGCGCTGCCGAAGAACCGGGCAAGAACTGCAGGATACGTTTTAAAATAAAAAAAAATAAAAACAACCCGTACCTCTCCCTCAGCTTTGGCGTCGCCATTCTCCGCGGGGGCCTCGGTCTCTTTCTCCTCGGGCGCGGCCTTCTCCACCTCCTTGGATTTCTTAGGCTTGGCGGTCACCTTCTGCAAACGCAAGACGTCATAGGCGCCGTGAGGGTTCGGTCCGATAGATGGATCCACGCACTCACAAAGCGATTCCAACCAGATCTCATGGACAACCCCCGCCCCCCCCCCCCCGGACAAGCTTCAGCAACAGACTGACTCAACCCCGCTGCTCGAAGGAACGTGACAGGAAGTCGTTCCTGCCCACGCCAGTAAGACTTTTTAACTCTTCTACCTCCGTCAGAGCCTCAATCATCACCTGGACTAAATTATATTATATCATATATTTCATATAGCATATCGCATGTACATATACATATATTTATACATGTGCAAGTACACTATGACCATTGGGGTTATTATTATAAGTATACTATTACTATTATTATTACTGATATATATATAGTTATTTTATTGCTACAATATTGTTATTATATTATTGCTACCATTATTAGTAGAACTATACACAAGTATTATACACTATTACACATTGTTATTATTATTATTATTATATATTTCCTACTTCTAATGTCTCTGCCACTGCACCTTACTATTTATTTATCTTGCTTTTATCTCCTGCTTATTTCTAAGTGCCCATGTTCCGTTCTGTGTTTTACTTTATGTCTTACACCCACATATTTTTACTTTTATTTCTATTCTATTGTGTTTTATAATATTCGTATGTACCAGATTGCTGCAACAAAACAATTTCCCTTCGGGGATGAGTAAAGTAATTATCTATCTATCTATCTATCTATCTATCTATCGCACCTTTGGCTTGGGTTTGGGCTCCGACTTTGTGGGCTGGGGTTTCTGCAGGGGAGGAGAAAAGAGTAAACAATTAGCCGGGCGAGAAGATTGGGGGGGGTAAAAGTGGTAAAAGGCAGCGAAGAGCGACTACTTACTTCTTTCAACCTGTCAGATCTCCTCTTGGGCTGCGGGGGAGAGTGGACACACACACAGGATGAGTACTATTAGCATTACTGACCTCTTGTGGATGTGAAGGGGAACTGCTCCTACACGTCACAAGTCACAGAATTCAAACTAAAGTATAGAAATATGACAGGTTCTTACCGCTGCTTCATCTGCCGCTTTCTGTAAGAGAATAAAAAAAAAAATATATAAATATAAATTAAAGAGTTGTATTGTGTTACAGTGGATTAAAGCTTTGGAGAGAGAAGCAGGGGGATTATGTAACGCAGAAGTGGGCGTTTCCTTTGGGTTTATACGTCGTGAGCGTGCAGCGGCGCGTTGGATAGATTTGAAAGATATAAGGGACTATCTGTGCAGGCGGAGGCGCGATGAAACAACAACAACGCGGATTAAAACGCGGACGTCACGTGGTGGCGTTTAACGAGTCGCCTCCAACTGTACGAGTCCCGAGGAGGGAGGGGGGAGGAGGAGGAGGAGGGAGGGAGGAGGACTCCGCCTCCTCACAGCACACTTCCATTCATTGGTAATAAATGGCACCGCCAGTGTCCGGAGAAAGCCGAGCGGCGTTCCCGCCACGAATTTGAAAAAGAGTCACTCGCTCGGCGAGCAGAAGCTCCGAGAAGCCCCAGCAACAGGAGCAGCGCTGCGCTGACGGAGGCTCGCCATTGCATAACCCGCGACACGGAGGGCAACGCTCGCGCTGGAGGCGAACCGCGCGACCAGGAAAAGCACTTTTCAGCGAGCGCGGGAGGAATAGAGAGAGAGAGAGAAAAAAAACACAAACAATGGCGGCCGCGCGGCAACGGCTCAAATTAAAACACATTTCTCGTGTTTTCACTCGACGATAAGATTTTTTTTTTAAAACACGATTTACATGTACACAAGCAACAACTCAATGAATATCTGAGTCATTATTGTGATTTTGCACCGAGAGAAACTTCCACCCCCTCCATCGAAAACAATCAATATGCCGCCAACTTTCTCTGCAGGGAAAAAAAAAAAAAAACCGCTACACATCGACTCGCCACTAAAAAAAACGTTTTAATCTAGATTAAAGGTGTGCATGTCGCCATTCTTTACAAACACCACAGATACGGGGGGGAGAAGGGGAAAAAAAGCACAAAGATAATCAGTGCAGCCACTTGATAAAATCAAAACAAGTTAACTCGGCGCCGTGCCGTATTGTTGACATTCACTTCGCGCACGAAACACGGAGCATTTCCCCGACAACGCTTCCATTTCTAATCCGAAACGAGAGCCCGGTTCACGTAAAGCGGCTACGGGTTATAAATACTGTATTTCCCCCAATGCACGAAAGATAGCAGTGTACTCACATTGTTCCTTTTAGGCATGGTTGCTTTTTTTGTGTTGGGGTGTTTTCTCTTTTTTTTAAAGGAAGGAAAAAAAAAAGGAGAAAAAAACTAGAGGAAAAGAGAGGCAAATGTGACTGAAAAGAGGAGAAAATACAGTGGTATATTCGGATACAGTCTAATACAGCGCGGCGCGACGTTAATGTTCCATTGGAAGAAGAACTAGCTGAAACCGGATTGGATTCTCCCCCCTCCCTCGACCATTCAAACGGAGCAGCACTGACCGATCCCTAAGCCCCGCCCCCTAGCCCCCCCCGCCGCCGCGCTCTGATTGGCCCCGCCGGCGACATTTCAAACCCGTCCCCGCCGTCCGATTGGACGCGCGCGCACGTCACTCGGGCGAAAACATGGCGAGCCATTTGTGTAACGGGGCAGGAAGATTGTCATTAAAACGGGCTCCTTCCGAGCGCCATTGTTTCGCCTCCTCGAGGCGCTCGAAGTCGGCGTGCGAGAGCATTGCGGGGTGGCTCGCGCGTCCTCCGCGGTTGCGGGGAAATGTGGCGTGGTTGCGCCGCGGTGAAGATTGAGAGAGAGAGAGAGGGGTGTGTGCTCCCGCGGTTGAAGTCTTTGTAAATTTGGCTTAGGGGGGGAAAATGGCGACAGGACGCTTGTGGGGACTGGAGACTCCCTGCTCGCTCCTCAGCCACCCCCATGCCCCCTATTGTGTCCGTGCACTTGGAGCATGACCTGAACTCCCAGTTTAAGTCATTTAACTTATTAAAAATCCACCTCCTCTGAGTGAATGACACTGCCCTGACATTGTTGACCCCCCCCCCCCCTTCAGCCCCACAGAAACATGCCTGCATCCAGTAGTTTGACAATATACATACATAAATATATACAATACAGCTCATGTCTGGAGAGGACGGATGGACATCGGGGTTCGAAATTCTCAACCTGCAACACCATGAAAATGCACAGCCTCGTCTTCATAACCTCGTCTTTTGATTCGCCAGACCGTATTTCCAAAAGATTACTGACAAGTTGTTTTCACTCATGCACCTTTCTACACAACGATTGGAATAGAAACACGTTTTTTTGTGTGTTTCCGTTCAAGAAAAGTTTGGCGTTTACATGGCAAGAAATGAAAGCTGAGTAGTTTTCCTGTTGGGCCACAATTCGGCGCTGTTTGTTTTTCTAGAGAAAGCACACATGCACAGTGAGAACCATGTGCTATATCAGCGTTGACAATAATAACTCAAGGAGTCATGTGACTGGAGGCAAACATTAATGCCGTCCATCAACTCGTGCATGTGCAGAAGAACACAGAAGTACAATGGCAAAATTTTCAAAAAGTTAATATTAGCTATTTCTCATCATATGTAATAGACACTTCCCATATATATGTATACATATATAAAACACAAGTCTTTTCTGTGAAGGCTTGCATCGGGACCGGGCGATTCTATATATAGCCGTAGGGCACTCCAGGCTTTTGAATCTGCCACCTTTATAAAAAAAATAAACAAAAAACAAATGCGACCTTAACTGTCCAGGTGGCTTATTAAAACAGGTGAAGCCCTGCTCTTGCTTGTGGTGGACAGTATGGGAGCGCACAGGTATCGCCACAGGTAAAAGAGAAAATAAAAGCTTGCAACTCCAAACCTGCCGCCATCGCTGGAGGATTAACCAAACTTCTCCAGCCACTTGACATCTCAGTGAACCGGAGTTACATAGTCCAGAGCGACTTATATGTTTTTTGTTTTTTTTTTGGTTTTCATGAAGCATAAATATGACCCAGCTTTTTTTTAAATTTTCTTTCCTCATCTGTGATTTTAAACCCATGTTGAGCTTTACCTTGTCAAATGTGTAAAAATACATTACTATTCATCCCGGGTGACTGAAATGCTACAAATAACGAACTTATTATATGGCGTCTAAATGTGAAGCTTCTACCTGGGAAGCGTCTGCAATGACACAGAACTGAGGTAGGACCCTCCCATTAGTAGTGGGGGGGTTTCAAGGATCTCCTCGACAGTTTGACGTGCGTCAACGCCGCAGTCGTTTTCAGCGAAACAGATGTAACTCTGTGTGGCGTTCATGTTATTTATTCTCGTACTCAAACGCTTGAATGAAAAGGCAGAACCCCCCCCCCCCCCCCTCCCCCGGCTCCGTCATTAAGATTGATTTCAACAGTAGAGAACAAAGTAACAGCCACACAACAATTGCGGTGTCAATTTAATGGCGCTTTAGTGACGCTGGGCTTGTTTGTCTTGTTGCTGGACTCTGACAGCAGCAACAAAGTGGCACGGCGGGGAGGCGGCCATGTTGCTTGTTTGTTATTGTCAAGTGAATACTGTAATCTGGGAAACGAGCCCTTCTTCCAGCTCCCACAAGCTGGCAGATTGGGAAAGTTTAATCCAACTAAATTCCCCTCCACCCCCCATCCTGCACTCTCTAAGCATCGACTTGCAAAATAATGCAGAGGGCTTTCAGTTTGCGTGCTGCAGTTTTGCTGGTTCAATCTGGAAAAGAAATACTGGTAGTTTACCCTCTGAAACCAAAGATGTCAAGTCAAGTCCTTTGTTTATCACACAGCAATTGTACATAGTATGATGTGCAGTGACATGCTTTAAGTACATGCTTCGCACCAAAACAACCATTTTTATAGGATAGACAAATAAAAATGCAATTGTAGAACACGCAGTGATGAAAGCGGAAAACTATATGACTAGGTTATGTGATATGTTTAATTTCTATGTTTGCGCCAGCACCATTTTAATTAAATATCAACTGACCTTAGTACATCATTCACTTTGTACTTTAGTCAATGTTGTGTGACAAAATTATGTTGTGGCCATTTTATATCTATTTAATGACGTCACATATGCTTTAAGTTCGATATGGAAACACCACCGTCCTGGTTTAAATGGTCATATTTTCAGTGCACCTCACGCATGCATTAAGGGTGTTTGTGAAAATCAGTGTGAAATTCCATATAAAACACATGTTCTGAGAGCTTTACGGAGGTTGCAGAGCCCTGATTTCGGTGTACTTTCAGAAAACAAGCGCGAGATTCCTTAACAGTTTTAATCAGGGATGTATCGTCCTTTCATCACCACATTAAGCTGCAATAACATTAGTTCGGGTGTCATCTGCTGTTTCCGTAACCAATGCATGCTATGTGCTCAGACGTTCAGGAAAGCCTCCCGCTCCCCATGCCCCAACATTCAGCTTTCACACAGCGATCTAGATCTTCTCCTTTAGTTTGAGATCCAGAATGGCCCTGGACACTTACAGTTTTTTTTATATATATATATATTTCAGGACTGTCCGTGGCAGTGACAGACTTGTTTACAGTGGTCCAGGACCACTCCGGATACATTTATAGCTCAATGACCAATAGGAGCAATGCACAAAGTCACGTGACACGTGAGCTGACAGATGCCTGTGGCTATGCTAACAAGCTAATGACTGACTGGGGCCGGTGGCTAAGCTAACAGGCTACAGCTGACTGACACACCTTGTGGCTATGCTAACAAGCTAACAGTTAACTGGCACCGGTGGTTAAGCTAACAACTGACTGACAAACTTGTGGCTAAGCTAATAAGCTAACAGTTAACTGGCACCGGTGGTTAAGCTATCAAGCTAACAACTGACTGACAGACTTGTGGCTAAGCTACTAAGCTAATGGCTGACTGTCAGCCGTGAGTTTGTTAGCTTAGCCACGGGCAACAAGAAAAAGACAATGTGCAGTGTGATATTTTGAGCACGAAGGAAAAACGTAATCTGAGCAAAGGATTCTATAAATCTTCAATAAATCAGCTTTGTTCTACCAGTACACACGACTGTCTTCTGGAAAACTGTTGAGTCAGCAGTCATGAATGTAGTAGTGTCTGACTTCACAGGCCATTTCATGACATTTTGAGATGTTTTTAGATCGGTAGGCTGAAGGTAACCTTGAAGCAGCTTCCATGATCAAGAATTTGCAGTTTTCAGCCCAAAATGGCCTCAAATAGACAAGTTTCCCATAATCTTCACATTTGAAGAGAAGCAAGGTTGGGTGCTTTGGTTACTGCCGCTAAAATGCTGCACCAACAGCACAAGTGAATTCTAAAAGAGGAAAAGTGTCAGAGAGCCGAGTTACAATGAAGCAGACGTCACTTATCAGCGTGTTCATTTTAAATTGCAACACTTGGATTCACCAAACAAAAGCTTTTCCGTGTCCTCCCACAGAAATGTGTCGTCAGCGATAGAAATACAACGAAACCTGAAGGTTAATTTTACCTTCTGCACTGTCTAGAGGCAGGGAAGGCATAATTCAAGCACCTGTGTCACTTGTTTTCACACAAAACAGCCAGTTTTACCAGATGCCAACGGTTTCAAGCAAGAAACCCCCGGTGCTGGTTGAAGAGTAAACCTTAACGACTGTCAACCAGTTCCGCAAGTTTTCACCTTTATGTGTTTACGGCTTCAGTTAGAAGGCCAGGGGACACTGTACACACTGTGGAATGTATGTCGAAGGAGTCACAGGACCAGCGTTGGACAATACATTATTATTCACAAGCTCGTTTTACGACGTCCCACATGAACGAGGCCGAGGTTGGGGGGTGGGTGGGGGTCGAGGAATAGAACACCAGGGTGAACATGCAAACTTGAAATCCCACTAACCTGAACTTGAACTAGTCAGGTCACTAGTTTGTTTTTTGTTTTTTTTCTTCACAACTTTCATTGTGTTTTAGGTGTCGGTTTACGTGATAACTAATAATGCTACGTTGTGAAAACGACTCCCAAGGTAGAACTTTTAAAAGGAGAAAACACTTCCGGGGCGACGAAGTGAAACCATCCTGCTGCAGTTATTTATTTATTTATTTATTTATTTTTAATCCAATGATCTTGACTTTATGACGCATTTTACTTTAATACTGAGACAAAATATTCCGCATTACCTGACCCTGTAACCGTACGTGACATTTCACTGAGGAGACAGCTGGAAGAATTACATAATCCAGTATCTCCACTGTCACAACTGACAGAAAAATCTAAATTCAAATGATTATTGCCACGGCTGGGAAAACTTGTCACTCTTTACAGTTAAAAAAAAAAAAAAAATTTATTCTGAAAGGCGGCATACGGAGCTGAGTTTATACGAGCGCGCAGATGAAGCCGCTGTCGGCTTTGATGTCTCTGACACAGTAGAACAGCAGCCTATTGATCAACTGCCTGCCCAGAGCAACATGGCGTCTGCTTTACAGCGTAATCTGTTGGCCTGAGGCGCAGGCCAAATGCGTGCATGTGTGTGTGTGTGTGTGTGCTGCTGCAAGATTAAAGCGCCATTGCTAAAACATCAAAGGCCTCCACGTTGCGCCATCGGAGAAGTTCACGCACGAGCCGCCGCAAGTTTCCCTCCTGAGCAAGGAGGGAAACTTGCGTCCCGCCCGCCGTCCCGCCCGCCTTCGCTCGCAAGACGCGCTAATCGGCACGTAGCGAAGAATGTCCCGCGGCTCTCCGCGGGGGGTCCGTAAAGATACTACACATACATGACAGAGGGAGGAAGAAAACGAGGGTAGGATAGAGAACAGGGGGCGGAGGAGGGGAAACAGGCATTAGGTAGGTTTCAGATAACAATGCAGTTGTTGTGCGGGGGTATTGGAGGACCCCTTCCATCACAGCTGCTGCCTGTTGCCGTCCTTCCCCTCCCTTTTTCGCGCCCTCTCGTTTCCCCCCCCCTCTTGACTCGTCAGAGGCGCTCGGAGGCGGGAAGCGACCGGCCGGCCGGCTGTTTCTGTTTATAAAGCTCCCCGACGGAGGCAACCTCCTCCTCCTCCTCCTCCTCCTCCCCCTCCTCCTCCTCGGATCATCATCTCTGTCTCGCTGCCACCGGACGGCCAATCCCGCCGACGCCGGGGGAAAGAGTGAACAGAGTTCTCAGGGGGAAAAGTGGGACGCCAACGCCGGCGTAATCCTCCGGGGGAAGGGTGACGGGATGAAGGTAAAGGTGACCTCATCCAAAGCCTCTTTTGACAGAGGGCAATGTGTTCATTCCCGTCGCTCCCAGTCATTGGTTGCTGGTTTAAGTTTTTTGCAAGCCGTGTCGTGCACACACACACACACACACACACACACTTTCCCCTCGCCGCCCCGCAGGCCACGCCGCAGGCAGGTACACCGAGGTGACTAGGTGTGTGAACGGATGGGCTTTACGGTGAGGAAAAGCCCCGTCCCCCTCCCTCCCGCTAAGTGGATTCCTTCCCATGCGGCGAATCGCAGCCGTCCCCATATGGAGCAGCGGGCAAAGCCAGATTAGACCAGTTTTGTGTGAAAGGGGCTCCGGCGCCACCGGAGGTCACAGCGGGGAGCCACGCAAGGAGAGGGATGTGAGCGCCCGGGCCTCTGCAGCATCTGCAGCAGAAAGCGGCGGAGTTTGTTGGGAAAAAAACACACAAAGTGCAGCCATAATAAAAAGGGGATATAGAAAGATAATAATGTGTTTCTATACAAAGAAGAAGAAGCAATCGAAAAAATTTGATCTGCAAGATTAGTCGGTTTGTCCCTTTGAACATCTGCAACAGTGAGGTGTCGTCGGGCGTTTGGGAGGGCGGCGGCGGCGTCTTTTAACCCTTGAATAAAAAAAACAAACAACTTAAAGCATCACTTTAAAGCCACACATTCGCTTCTACTTTAAGGCGGCTGCGTACTGCGATTTTCAAGATAACGATCGTGGCGAAATCTTTGGTCTTGGCTGTAAATCGGTGGTCTTAGTCGCACCGTGAGGTCGTTTCAAGGACGGCCGTGAACTGTTAAGATGATTATAAGGACAGTCTGGACGAGCCTGAACGTCGCTGATGGATCTCGACCGTCGTCAGATATTTTCACACCCAAAAACAAACCTATAAATGCGAAACTTTTCTTCAACGGAATCACAAAAACGATAAATTTTCACTTGAAACGTGTGAAAGTGGGCCTCAGTCTTGGCCGGACCTTTCAGTGTGCAATTGACATATTCTGTCTTTTAGTTTTTTCCAAGGTCTTTTAGATTTTGGAGTCCAAAAACACACGAGGCAAACTCTGGACCTGTGGAGAACACCCTGAGTTGGACGAAGTCTAGACGACGGATTAAAGTCCAAACACTTTCTCATTTGTCCCAAGCAGGACGCATCTCAAAACGACAAAATCTGGTCTCCCACTAAATACCTTCGCGGCCAGATGTGGAGGAGTGGTGAAGAAGTAGTGAGGAAGACTCATTGATCTCCGGTTCTGAAGACTTTATATCGCGGCTGTTTGTGGCCACGAGCTAGTTAGCCTAGCCAAGATGGGCTAAAAAGCGGCGGGATTTCCGGTATCGGGTCCGACCCAATCAGTGTTTCTTCTTCGCTTCCTCTCTGGTCGGTGTTTCCTTGGAAAATCTTGGCTCCGCCCCCTTCCGAGTGAACCGAGTCCCGGACTATCTGAATGTGAAAGACCCCCGACGCCTGAATCCTCTGCTAAAATCTTGAGTTCACCGGTTTTAATACATTTAAAAAAGAATCCCTCAACAGACCTGGCAAATATTTGTGAAGTAAATCAATAAGTGTCCTTGACTTTTCACCCCGTGTGGGAATTTCTAGCTAGTTAGCCTAGCCAAGATGGGCTAAAAAGCGGCGGGATTTCCGGTTTCGGGTCCGACCCCATCAGTGTTTCTTCTTCGCTTCCTCTCTGGTCGGTGTTTCCTTCAGGCGACAGCGCCCCCAAACCAGCAGCTGGTGTCACTGCAGGAGGTTTTCCAGGCGGTTTGGTCTCTGAAGGGAATGTGAGGGAACGTGAACGCCGCCCGAACCAAACGAAGGGGTGGCAAATCTTGGCTCCGCCCCCTCCCGAGTGAACCAAGACCCGGACTGTCTGAATGTGAACGACAGTTGTAAATGCATTTAAAGAAGAATCCCTCAACAGACCTGACTTCATTTGTCAAATATTTGTGAAGTAAATCAATAAGTGTCCTTGACTTTTCACCCCGTGTGGGAATTTCTGATGCCACGACAGTTTTGGTTTCACACAATAGGATTAAAATATGGACAGATTTCTCTTTTCTTTGCACGTGAATATAAATCAGCGGTGGATTCTTCTCTCTCGCCATTGTGTGTGTGTGTGTGTGTGTGTGTGTGTAATCTGGCAGTCCTTTGCAGCGGCGTGCCCACATGACCTGTGTTTTACAGCGGGGCGAAGGCGGGCGGGCGGCCCGGCACCCGGTGGCAACGCCGCCTAATAAGCTCAGTAACAATAAACCTGAGTCGGCTTTAACCATTGATTAGCCCACAGCTGACACAACCAAAACAAATCCCACAATGGTGATTAATGCACGCTCCGCGCAGAAGCTCTTGTCTTTTTTTTTTTTTTCTTTCTTTTTCCTGCATGTCGGGGGGGGGGTCACATATCACCTTTCTGTGCGGGGGAATGGAACTACTCTGTGCCTGCAAACAATGAAGGGGGGAAAAAAAGGATGGTGAAGTGGAGTGTATGTGATATGACTGATGATCCCTGACAGGGAGGCTCTGGTGGCGGGGTACTGTACGCTGCCATTACTGGCTGTAACTAGAGGGGGTGGGGGGTGGAGGAGGAGGTGGTGGAGGGGGGGGGTCATCAGAAGGAGGCTATAGCTGACCCTCCCCCACTATCTACTTCCTGTTTTTCATGGTTGTCTGCTCGCTTCTGCCTATACAATACCAGCTGTGTCTGGAGACATTCCAGCTCGTACTATACGGCCAAGCAGACCCTCATAAAGTGGCGGGCGTGGAGGAGCGGCGGCGGCGGCGGTGGTGGTGGTGGTGGTGGTGGTGGAGGATCGCGTTGCCAGCCTCCCCGCTGCATCGTGAGATAATCAGCCGGCCTGTTCCACTAAAAGGCCTTTTGACACGGCTTGATCCCACAGCTCAGCGTTTACATTTAAATTTAAAAAAAGAAAAGTAATGTTTAAACAGGTTTTGCAGTACGGAGAGGGGAAGAAAGAAGAAAAAAAAAGTGCAGGAGTGTAATGTTTCAGTTCAGCATGAAGCACGTCGGTCATTCTGTCTGCGTGTGGAACCGACGGTCACCGTTTCAGATCCGAGTGAGCCAAGTTAGGCTAGTTTCCTACTTTTATAATTCAGCTTTCTAACACCATATTATACATTTAGTTACTCCATTTAGAGAATGTGGCAGAATTAAAACAAGAATAAAAAAACAGAAAAGCACAATTTTTTTTTTTTTGGTCTGAATGGGGCTTATAAACACTCTAACAAACACTGTACTCACAGTAAACTAGCGAATTTAATAGTTTTACTCGAGGTCCGAAAAGGCAAAAGTCAAAGTTCAAAATGCCGGCGTGTGTAAAATTCACATGTCTGCAGCAGCAGTGGGTTGAGTTTTTTTAATGAGCGCCACACGATCCTGCAGCGACATCTAGCGGCCATCGGGGAGAAACGCGTGAAAGCTTTAGAAGAAAATCACTGAGGAGGGAAAAACGACTTTAAATGAAATTTATAAAGTTGAGACGTTAATGGTCACAGGATGAACAAAGTCACATCCACCGCCAGGGGCAATTTAAGTTTCTTAATTTAAGTTCATTTAATTTAAATAACAGGGCGACTATGCAAACGTCTCACAGAAAGGCCATTATTAAAGTAGCATTAAAAATCCCTTGAAAATGTCATAGCTGCAGCCAATAATCCCATAATATATGAATAGGGCTTCATTTATTGGAATTACATTAATAATTTGGCAGTTTTTTTGCTGTTTGCATATCAAAATAGGTACATTAGATGACAAAGTCGTCATATTCATGAATATTATGCAATATTTTCTCTCAGTTATGTTTTTTGTTTTTTCTAAATTCGTGATTCAAGGATTTTTAATATGATACCTTTCCACATTTTTTTGAAAGTCCTCATATGAAATTCTGCTCCCGGGGCCCGGTGGACGCCAAAAACATAAATGGTGAAGAATAAAACAGAAGTAAAATAAAGTAAAAGTAATATAAAATAGGTACAATGTGGGGGTTTATTGACAAGTTTGGCGATTTCTTATGCTTGGTGGTGTTATTACCTTCAATAAAGCCCCTTTTTTTCATCTTATTGACCGTTATTACAATATTGTTACTTCTCTTTATACAAAAATACAAAAACGATTATTTCCGTTGCACTTATTTGATGCATAAACAATAAGAATAGAGAAGTGGACGCCTTCTGTGAAATATCTAAGCACCAAACCCCCCCTCCCGCGGCTAAGACGCGTCTTGACGTCTTTCTGCTCGTTATTGGGATTATGTCTTTAAAAAGTTCCCTCCGTGACCCTGTTTTGCTATAAATAAGCCTGATTTGAGTTTGGGTCACCGAGAGTCCAGGGGCTTAGCTCGCGCTGCAGTGGCAGGAAGAGGCTTAAGTCACAATGAGCAGCACCGGCGTGCGTCGACCAGCGACCATCTCACGCAGGATTATCTTCACGTGCCGCTACGTCCAAGCAAAGAAATTAAGATTTTTTAAAAATGTTTTGAATGTGAAAGAAATAACCTGAATTTATGGGCAAGGGAAAATTCAACATCGTAAAGCGATTCGTATGAAAGGGACAGTCCAGCGCCTTCGCCAGCACCACACTTGTCACCATGGAAACCAATGGATTACAAGGTTCTTTGACCCACCACTCCACGCCTTCCATCATCTGTCATGCTTCAAGTTTGATAACTTCCATATGGCCCCCCCAACCTCTAACCAGGCTAATGACGTCACTGTATCACGTGGCAGGTCGGAGGATAGGGAATTAAAAACAAGGTCAAAAAAATTTTTTGACCTTGGTTTGACATCAATCGGATTAAAAATGACCACGTTATGACGAAAATGCATTTTTGATCTTTCATGACCTTTGACCCAATTGTTCTCATAATTTAATGGAACCATCCTTGGATGAAGACAAATCATCCCTGCAAGTTTCATGCAATTCGGGTGAATTTTTATTTTTTTTAGGAAAGTCATGTCCACGGCAATGAGGTACCTCTCCCATCCGCTTTGCATGGAACTTTTTTTTTGCAGTTTTTCGGGGATTTATTCGGAAATGGTTCACTCTTAACATCCCAAAATCTCATGGATTGGCCCTTGGATGATGACAAATCATCCCTGAAGATTCCATGCGATTCGGGCTAATAGTTTTTGTGAGAGTCACTTCCATGGCAACAGACGCTGATCCCCTTTGATCTCCTCTATGAGGTACCTCTCCCATTTTTTTTTTTTTAGCTTCTTTTATTTTTTGATTTATTTGGAAATCCACTAAGTGGGTAGATGTTTATTGTGACGATACTTAAAGTACTGGCCTATGAGAGGATGCGGCTGCGAGCGTGTTCCTCTGATTAGACGCCTCAGCCTCACCTGTGTGCGTGAGTGTGTGTGCAGGTGTGTGTGAGGAGTCGTGACTCATGTCAGGCATGCCGAGCAGATAAGGGGGCTGGGTTTGTCTGAATGCCTCAACCTTTGCTCCCTGGAAGGCTCCACTGCCGTTCCAGGAAGCGAAGCTTCAGTCTCCAGGTTTCGCTTCGAACGGTGAGTCTGCCGCCACTGAGAGACTGTTTTTGTCGAAGATAAAACACTCGGGCCAGAAGATCAAAGATCATCTAAAATGATGAGTTTTCACTCTCAACATGGATAAAAGTATTGAA
>NC_137663.1:25570112-25627612 GCF_963422515.1 Blennius ocellaris
CGCCGAGGTCGTCTCGTTGATGGGGGGAGGGGGAGGGGCGGAAACACCAAGTGTTCCATTGCTGTGTTCTGATATAACGTATTTACGTAAACCAGAGTCGAGCTCTGAGACACTGGTCAGCTTCCGATTTCACTGTTCTTTTGTTGTCGTTGTTGTTTTTTAGGGTAGTCCAGAATCTGTTAAAGACTCATAGAGTCAATCCCTTCAGGCAAACACCTTCATGCCGTCTGACGGTAACCTGGGCGTTTCACCATCGGGGCAAAACACTCGTGTCAAAGAACTAAGAGGCGTAATATTTTGACATATTGAGGCCAGCCGACATGTGACCCAATGAAACTTCCTGCCGATGAAGCAGTTTGACGACGCGTTAGCCTGGCGTGTCAGAGACTTTCGGCAAAATCGTCCTTTTGTTGACTTGATATCGGGGTCGATGTTAAAATCTTGCGTTGTCACATGCAGCTACTCAAAGAGAAGCCAACCACTTGGAGCTAACTGACAAAGTTATGATTTTATATTTTTTTAAAGTATCGGAGTATCTTTAGTATCGGTAATTGCAAAAATAACATGAGGCAAAAGTTTTTATCGGTAAAAGCTCGACTGATTTTCACGAAATAATAATACTGAAGTCAAGTAGAGTTTATTTTTCCGACTCTCTTTCAGCTCATAACTTTCCTTAATTTTATTCCCAGCGTTTCCGAAGCAACTTGTCAATAATCCCGTAACCGCCGTCCTTTCCTTTCCCCAGAGAGCGGCACCGTCCTGATCGCCGGCGGCAACCGGACGGCGGTCCAGAACGAGCAGGTGGAGTTCCAGTGCCGGGCCGCGTCCTGGTTTCCTGCGCCGAGCGTCACCTGGACCCGGAACGGCAACGCCTTGCACTCCAGCCTGTTCAGCACCAACAGCACGCCGCAGGGGAACTCCGTCACCTCCGTCAGCGTCCTGAGGCTCCAGGCCGACAGCAGCGCCACCGTCCGGTGTCTGGCGACGGTTTCGGCGCTCCAGACGCCGATGTCCAGCTCGGTCTTCCTGGAAGTCGGTGAGGGAAGGGTTAAACACCAGGAAATAATGTTTGTTCTTTGGGATCCTGATGGGAAAGAGATATTACGATCTGCCCCCAGACATCGCTGGTTGTTATTATTCTTCAAGCCACTAGAGGGCAGCGTTGACATTTGACCCTGGCGAATTTCAATTTGATGATATTTGATATAAATTATATTTTTCTTCATTGGAAATTATTCCTCCGAATAACTGGTCTTTGTCTCGTCTCATGTCTGCGTCAGCCTTTGTTGGTTGTGGAGTTACAATGCGATGATTCGCTGTGACGTGGACAGTGGAGTTAGCATGCCCGGCCACTAGAGGGTGCTGTTGGTTGTTTGTGTAATGAAACCACACACACACACATGCAGCAGAAATCAACAATCGGAGATTATGGGCATTATGCACAGAAAACCAAGTTGGATCTTTATTACTGTGACTGTCAAAATAAAAGTCCTGGGAGAATATGAACTTTTTTTTTCGTTGTTCACTTGAAAAACTTTATGATTTTAAGAGTCATTTGAGCAACTTTACATCCGATAGGATTTGACTGGAGATTCCAAATATGATGACAAAGCAGAAATATATATATATATAAAAAAAAACAAACCACAAGGTTATTTTACATTCATGAAAAATAAGAAACGCACATCTTTTGGTTTTGTTTTATATGTTGTTTTTAGCAGGTTTAGCCATCTCGCCGTTTTTATTCATTTATTTTCTTTTTAGCTTTTAGCCGGTTTTGCTTTTGTATAATTTTTTTTAATCATACAAGTATTTTCGCTATTAACAAAAGCACATTTAGTTATTCTGACTGTTTCAGGCATTATTGATGCTTTAGCCACTTTCTAGGTTTTTAGTAGGTTTTATGAAATTTACCCGTTAAATCCTGTACATTTTTAGTTATTGGCTTGTTTCTCACACTGTTTTCAAAAGCGAGCGATCAGGTGACGCAGTGAAAATTCACCTGTGCTTTCGGAAAAATCTGCGGTTCTTTAATTTTAATGATCACGTTTGAATAATTGATTATCGTGCAACAAAATAAAAGTCCGGAATGTTCAAGTAACTCCCGAGCAATGAGCTGCTGCTCTCCTTCTGAAGAGTTTGGGTTGAAACTCGTAATATATTTCATAACTTTTAAAATATATAAAAGATATAAAGCCTCTTTGGGTTCACTCTTCTATCAGGACACGAACAGGCGGTGAGTTATTCTGTCTTTTCTCCCCACAGTCCAGGACTGGACGGTGCTGATCGCCGTGGTTACGTCCATCGGGGGCTTCGCTCTGCTGGTCCTTCTCATCATCCTCATCGTTTTCTGCCTCAGACGGAGGAAAGAAAGAAGTGAGGCGCTTCTTAAGTGTTCTTACAGATTCTGTGTTTGACAAGATTCACCACTTAACTCTGATTTTTTATTTTATTTTTTATCCTCTAGAGTCCGACTACAATGCCGAAATGATGTAAGACTCCAACAAAAACGTTAAACGTGCGATTAAGAGAGAATCTTCCAGTTTGTACTGATGTCGGTGTGTGACAGGCGGGCGAGGACGCAGAGCCAGCTCAGCGGCGTCCAACCTCCTGGACGGACGCGAGGGACGGTCAACGAGGCGTACGTCCAAGACGGAGACGCCAGTGAGACGACGAGACATTTTCAATATATGAGCTTTTTAAGCAGATATGAACACACGCGGGTCTGTTGGTGTAAAATGAGACAGTGATGTTATATATTACCTTGTTTAATATTTAATAGAAAAAAAACAATATATGAAAAAAAGCTCCAACGCAGGACTTCGCTTGTGTCTGGAGTTGCTTCATTATTTATTTAAACGCTTAAAGTTAAAACTGTGAATTCCCACTTTGGGGCTGCTCTCTATACTCCAGTTTAATTGATTCTATTCTCCAGAAAACAGCATTTTAGGACGGGAAAGTAGTGTCACAGGAAGTGAAAAGGGAAGAGGATTCATCATACCGCTAGTTTATATGTTGTGAAATAAATTGTCAGAGAGAATCGGTTGGAAAAAAACAAAAAAAACAGGCTTCAGTTCAGGCATTCGTCCAAAAACATGCTCTGGAAGTCCTCGCTGACTTTCACACTGAACTTTTGAAAATGCCAACTCATTTCTGGGTTTTAGGATTCAAAGTACAAAAAAAAAAAAGTGAAATACAGGAGAAAAATGTGACACAGCTCAGATGAATTATTTACCAAAGTGCACAATATGGCAGAAGCATTTCCGTTTATTCATCTTTATTCTAACTTAAAGCCTGTGTGATCCTGTAAGAAGTACGGTAAAGTCATAAAAAACTCTTAAAAACCAATCGGTTTGCGTGTTTCGCTAATGATCCAGTGGAAAAACTGCAGCGTTTCCAGTGTTTCTGCCGTTTCCATGGAAACGGACATTGTTTTCAAAGCATCAACATGTGAAGGCGAAATGTTTCTGAAACGCAAACGCAAACGCAAAAAAACCCCCAACGTGTTTTGAATCAAAACTAAGTTAAAAGTTTCACCATGTGAAACAACACGTGTAAATAAAACTATATAAATGACGGCTTTCTGTGCTTTAGGACCTTTTTATATTTTTATTTTAATTTTTTTTAAACTTTGCTTCAGGCCCATTTCACACAGGAACAATCTGCCGGAAACTGTTTTCGTGTTTGTTTGTTTGTGTGGCGAAAGAAGTTGCTGCAAATAAATAAATGTTAAAAAATAAAAATAGCTATAAAGCTGAAAAAGACGAGCAACAGACAAGATTCAGAAAAGACTAAAAAGGCTAAGGAAGGGATAGACGGCACATAAATAGATCTTATAATAAATAAATCTCACCACAGTAACGGCACTGATTTGCAATTTCTATGTTGTTTATCGCATCATTTCTACAATAATCATACAATTTCGACAGGAGCTTAACTGAAATACATGATTTAGGACGAGGAAATGAGAAAGAGGTTTTTCGCAATATTCATTTCTAAACTGTTCTCAAATGAATGATTCCAAGAATTTCTTGTTGACGTTGTGGTTTTCAGCTCACGTCTGTTGTTTGTCCGCAGGTGAGACGACGTCCAGTGACGTGGCTGACGGCAGGTATTACCGAGCGAACAGCTCCAGTATGGCGGAGGTAGGGCTGCCGGGGTGCGACGCTTAAACTGCTTCTGATGCAATAATGGTGCAGTGTTGTTATAATGTCATGCATTTTTTACCTATTATGTCACAACGCCACATTTTGAGGGAAAATTCTCAATTTTCTGTCAAACTTTTGCCGCATTTTGTAATAACTTGTTAAATATTGCAAGAGAAAATGCAGGTTAAATGATCAAATGCACCCCGTGGGACAAACGGTCTGGTTTTATTTACTCTAGAAAATAGAAATGGCTGGTAGGAATACTGTTTGGCCTTTAACTTTAAAAACCATCGCTCTGTTGAGCTGAAGCAAACAGTGACATGTAATTCTAGTCAAACTGAATCTTCTTTTTTTTAAAATTATTATTATTAAACATAGAACCACATATAAAAATGTATTACATAATGGACCAAGTTTTTCATTAAAAAAAAAGAGTGGAACACACATCTTGTTATAAATGTTCCAATATGTAACAAGTTATTACAAAATGCAACATTATTCATAATGAGGTGACATTTATTACATAATGAGGTGACATTTATTACATTATTATATAGTGAGGTGGAATTTATTACATTATTATATAATGAGGTGGAATTTATTACATTATTGCACAATGGGGTGACATTTATAACATTATTACATGATGAGGTGAACATTTATTACATTGTTACAAAATGAGGTGAAATTTATTACATTATTACATGATGAGGTGGACATTTATTACATTATTACATGATGAGGTGAACATTTATTACATTGTTACATGATGAGGTGAACATTTATTACATTGTTACAAAATGAGCTGAAATTTATTACATTATTACACGATGAGGTGAACATTTATTACATTATTACATGATGAGGTGAACATTTATTACATTGTTACATGATGAGGTGAACATTTATTACATTGTTACAAAATGAGGTGAAATTTATTACATTATTACATGATGAGGTGAACATTTATTACATTATTACATGATGAGGTGAAATTTATTACATTATTACACGACGAGGTGAACATTTATTACATTATTACACAATGAGGTGAACGTTTATAACATTATTACATGATGCAGCGCCACACTATTGGTAGATCAGCATCTCATATCAGCAAGTAGCTGAAGGGTTGTACTTTCCTGTCACTGAACATTGTATTGATTTTAATTTACTTTATTTTCTTTAAATAAAAATAAAATAACAGTCTGTACGCATACTGTGAGTTTTATATAACAATCAATCGATAGTGTTTCTGAAAAAATCTGAAACTGTTCGTTCATTATCGTTAGATATAAGAACACTAATGATTCTGGGGTCAGTTACCAGCCGTGGAAACGACGATTCACCCTTCTGATAGTTTCAGTCATGAGGCCGACGCTCCATCAGCTGATTTATTATTCAACTCTGCGATGACTGATTATTGATCATATGCTTCAGGAAAAAAAACTAAACAAAATCACCTGCAAATTGGAATTAATTTAATGTTCCTTGTGTTTTTTATTTTAGATGCCTGACGTAGTGAACAGCATCCAGGTGGGAAGCAGCTATGAGAACGTGGTGGACCCGGGCTTCAGGAAGCACCGACACCAGACCATCGTGTGAAAAGAGCCGCGACTCGGCTCCTCGGAGGAAAAACCACAGACTCGTGCTTCTCGGGGAGACCGTCCGCCGATTCAGGGACCGTTTACGCCGCAACGTTCTCGAGGGAAAAAAACCCCCAAAACTTTAATTGCCTCGTAATCGGCTACCAAGGTGGAGCCGCTCCAGTTCTGTCACCGTGGAAACGGGTTAAAAGGCAACTTTTCTAAATACACTCCAGCTCCGTGGAAAAAAGGTTGAAACGCAACATTTCTAAATACACTCCAGTGCCGTCTCCATGGAAACAGGTTGACACACAACTTTTCTAAATACACTCCAGCTCTGTCTCCGTGGAAACAGGTTGAAACACAACTTTTCTAAATACACTCCAGCTCCGTCTCCGTGGAAACAGGTTGAAACACAACTTTTCTAAATACACTCCAGCTCCGTCTCCGTGGAAACAGGTTGAAACACAACTTTTCTAAATACACTCCAGCTCCGTCTCCATGGAAACGGGTCAAAACACAACTTTTCTGAGAAACACTCAGGGTAAATCGCATCTTTTTGAAAATGCTGCTTATATTTTGACAGTCACCGTAGTAACAGTTTACTTTCATTGTTGTTGTTCATTGCGTTTTGTTCTCTGCACCACTTGTATGTGGTTCATCACAACAAAACAACCAACAGCACCCACTAGTGGTCCAACATGGAAAATACACCTTTTTTGTAAATACGAAACTTTACTGACACAAAATAAGCAAAAAACGTGTTTTCATTTGAAATGTCATGTAAACGAGACCTTAAACTCTGAAATGGTGAGAATTAATGTAATTAATGTGTTTATATGGTTAAAAGATGTTTTTTTTTATTGGAATGTTTACCTTTTTTACTGTAAATATTTTAAATAAATTTTAATGATCTTAAAAATTATTTCGGGATTTGAATAAGTGCATCATTAATGATGATTTCTTGAAGAAGTACAAGAACGATTGTTTCATCGGTTGACGCTGATCTCCTTTGATCTCCTCTGAGGAGCCTCTCCCATCCGCTTTGTATGGGACATTTTTTTCATTTTTTTCGGGATTTATTTGAAAAAGGTTCTCCGTTAACCTTCCAAAATCCAATCGATTGGTCCTTGGATGGTGACAAATCATCTCTGAAGATTTCATGCAATTCAGGTGAGTAGTTTTTGCGAAAAGTTGGACAAATACATACATACAAACCAATAAATGCATAAATAAATACACTTGGACGACCGTGGTAAAGTCGGTCCCGTCAGCAGATAAAATTCCACAAGTTTGTTCATAGTGTCGAATCACGACAAACCCCGGAGCGACATCGACTCAGGAGAATTTTGACTGATTTTCAAATTAAAAGCAGCTCTGAGGAAAGGACCTTGTTACAGTTCTTGTCCTCCTGAGTCGACGCCACTTCGGGCTCCTCATCCAGACCGCAGGACTAAAATCCTCGGTGGTTTAGAGCCTCTTCCCCTTGGTGTTTTGGGCCCACATGTCTCATGTTCGACACGCGGAGACATAAAATACATGTTACGATATGAATCTACGAGTCGTTCTCGGGAAGTTTCTCGTGACTGTGTCTAACTTTCCTTCCTTTCCTGTTAGAAACTGAACTTTTTCTGCCCCTAAACTACCAGACAAAGTGGGAAACTTCTCAGAGCCGGAGGACGAATTAAAGGGTCAGAGAGAATCTCTCCCCTCTTCAAAGTACCTGGCTCGTTGACATTCAGCAGCGCCGGTCGGGAGGTTTCTCTGCTCCCGATGCCGGCTGAACTTGAATAACCGCCGCTTGGCAAAGAATCGGACGGAGCTGGTTTTTTTTAAATTTATTTATTTAGTTAAGATAAACCATCCAGGTGGAGTTTTCGAGTCAGATTGAAGTCATGACATCATTGTCAGGATATCAGGAGCTTCACTTAAAATCTTGGATGCTTGTTGGGATTTGTCAGAATCCCCCACCCCCCCCCGAACCCCCAACTTCTCAGTTTGTTTCCCCCACATTGTTAGACCTCCGTCACCCTGACGTATCTCCTCTCAGAGGCCGCCAGTGAATCCTGAAAGCGTCGATTCACTTAAAACCTGCATCGACTTTTCTTCTGGGGTCACTCGGGGACGGAGGAACAAGGTGCAACCCCCCCCCCCCCCCAACGCCGGCGTGTCGTTACCAGATATACTGCAGCTGAATTATTCATCCACATATAAATGATGCAATTTTAGCCCGAGAGGAAAAAAAAAAGTCCCTGCAGCATGTCGCTGTTTCTAATCACTGCATCCATCCTGTCGCAATCTGCAGGCTGGAAATGCTCGATGGAAAACTAACGCCGAGTCATCGTGGCAGCCGGTCCGCCTCTGAAAAGTTAGTTGTCGGTAAGGACTTCGCCCCTTTCGTTCACTTCTAGACATTTCTCACACTGACAGGCGGACGATAGATAGAAGCTCTATAGATCTGCTGGACGATCGTCGCGGCGGCGGCGGCGGCAGTGAAAACGCATTTTCCTTTTGGAAGGAATTTGTCGTTTACGCAGTTTGAAAATAACGTCAGTTTACAGAGAGACGGAAAAAAAAAATCTGAAAACGGTGTAGTTTTATGTTGGGCCACTAGTGGGTGCTGTCGCTGTGTTTTTGTAAAGAAGCCACACACGTAGCAGAGAACGATGATATAAACACTAAAAATGTTTGTACGCAGACATTCCAGCAAGATGGATTGTTATTATGGAGACTGTCAAAATAAAAGCATCAGAGGAAATATGGATTGGGAGCCACGACACTCTGGAAGAAACACCATTATTGTGTAAAAATACCCCAAAACGCCACGCAAGTTTTCATCTATAGTTTCATGATCCGTCCGTGAAAAGAACCGAGAGCAAAACGTCTCAGGAAGACAGGAAGTTCTCCAACCTGCAGGATTAAAACAGCTCAGTTACTTTTCATTAAATGGAATCGGGTTTAGTTCCAACTTTTTTTTTTTTAACACATAGAAATGAATTATGGTTTCACACTTTTTTTCAATCTGTTTTAATATATAAAATCCAGAATAATATAAAAAGAAGCCTGGTTTCTGTCTACTACAGATAATTCCCCCCCCCCCCCCAGGCAGGAGAGGCTGGAAGGGTTAACGGGCAGAAGCACTATAATTAATGAACCGGCGGCTGCTAATGACTATCGATGAGCCGTGCAGAGCGCAGCCCGTCGAGTCCCGCTGGCGTCCGGCGCCCTTCCATAAGCACTTTTTACCGTTACGTAAGGAATGTTTAGCAAATTAATCCGCCCCAGGCCGACTTCAATCATGGAATTGGCCGCACGCTGCGAGGCGGCGAGGCGGCGAGGCGGCGAGCTGTCCTCCTGACGCCATGTTGGCCAGACGGGATCACACCTTGAGACGTTGAGGCTCAGAACAACAGAAAAGGAAAAATCCTGGTGGAGGCGACGTTTCAACGACTTGCAATATTAAATTAAATGCAGGTTTTTTGCTTTACTTTCCAAATAATAGCATGTATTTTCATCCTTTGCTTGATTTTAAAAAGAAAAAAGACAGAAGGTGCATTTTTAAACAGACTCCATGATGCAACCGGTTACTTTTAGTGTGGCAATGCTAATTTATTACTTTACTACAGCGGCGGTGGTCAAACGCATTTTATTATGAGCCTTTTAAACTTCGACTTTAAAGATTGTCTGTGTCGTGGCGCAGAGCAGACGTGACGAAAACGTTGGCGTTGTCGCAAAAACCAAACAATCCCCCTGGAAAATGACTAGAATCTCAACTTTAAAAGCGAATTTTAATGGTGCGACGTACAACGAGGCGTCTCCAGAGGTTCTCCTGCAGCTGTTGCATTATGGGTGTTTTTTTTTTTTACATAACGTGTTGCTCCTTAAGAACTTTGCTTTCACAAAAATGTTCATTTTTTACAATTTTCTTGGTGGTTTGGCCAGATCAAAGCCTCTTTGCCTTCCTTTGTTGACCAACGGGCCTCAAGTTTGACACCATTTGTTCTAGTTAGAAAATGTATCTACAGTATATATGTATATATAAATATATATATGTGACTGCTTTGATCTGTTTCTTCTCTTCTTCAGAAGGGATTCACACCGTCCCGCCGCTTCGTCTTATTTGTGATTCAAATGGAGCCGATTTTAGCTTCAGCGTGATCAAAACACGTCCCACCTTTTCATTCATTTCTTTATTTATTTCTCTATTTTGAGAGCTGTTTTTCTCCAAAGGCTAAAAATAGGAGATCTTAAGGAAGCGGTTACTTTGCGTTATAAGAGCCTGGTGGTGGTGGTGGGGGGTGGGGGTGTGGGGGGGGGTAATGGTAATGGATCACTGTGCAGAGAGGCGAGGCTGCAGAGCCGCTCTGTCACATCGTCAATACTTTTCTCCGGCGCCGCAGACGGAGGCCGAGGGTTTAGACGGATGTTTTCTGCAGAAAGTGCAGCGTTTTGTCAAACTTCCTCTCGTTTGAATTCACCGCTGCCGTTTTCTCAGACGCTCACTGTGACGAAGCAGGAAATATTTACCGTGTTCTGTGACACTTAAGTGTGAAAGAATGCATTTGTTTTCCCATTTCACGAGAAAAAAGGCAGAAAGTTTTAGTTTTCAGAAACGCTTGGCGTTCACGCAGCAACATTTTTGGAATTTTTTTAATATTTGACGATTTAAAGAGTTCGACTCAATTTAATTAGTTGACTTTAGTGTATGTAGACAATGTTCTTTTTTTCTCAGATATTATTATTATTATTATTATTGTCATATGTGCAGATACATATACTGTAAATATTTACCGGTGATTCTCATGAAGCTTTGACAAACATCCCGGTCGTTTCTTTTCCCAAAACAACATTTAACTTTGACTATTTCTGATATTTTCTATTGATGGAATGAGAATAAATGCCCTCCTTTCCAATTTTACACTAATTATTTCAGTCAGACGCACACAGGTCTTGAAGACGTGAATGAATTGCTCATTGACATTTTTTTTTCTTCCTTTCCTGCCGAATCGCCTTTAAAACGATTCTTCTCCTTCGTCCTTCACGACGCCGCCGAGGTCAGAACCCGTCAAACACCGAGAGTCACACTGTTGCTCACTCGGGTTGACATATTCTCTCATTATGATAAATACGTGCAGAACAGAATTTATTCTGAAACAGCTCAGCGCTTTTCCCCCCGGCGGGGCGGAGGCTCCCCCGGGGAGCTCCTTTAATTGGATTTGGTGATGATGATGATGATGATGATGATGATGATGATGATGATAAAAAAAATATGATGATATAGCATCAACATCAGAACCTGTGATTATCTTCACATGTATTCACATTTATAGGCACAGATTTAAAACGTGGCGTTGTTAATTACAGGAAGGTTTCCTCCGTTCCAGACGCGTAACGGTAGAATCAGCCTCGTACATTTCGTCCAGGTTTTAAAGGCCTAGTGAAATGTAACACACTACTTTGCAAAAAGCGATAGTTGGGGTACTACTTCTAAGGTTCCTCCGACTCTGCCCCACCACTGTTGTCGCATAACAAAGTTATTTGAATTTTGAATCTCCAGCCGAGGAAGTCGGGGGAATCCTTCTTCGTGGGCGTGACGTCACGAGTTGTGCAGATCTCCATCTGTTGTGTTCATATCGGCTTGTTTCCCTCTTAAATATCCAAGTTTTTACAGTGTTTTGAAGTAATAGTCGGCGTTTTATGAGCCTTGATGAAAGATTGAACCCGGAAGAGACCGAGAGAGGAGAAAAGGAGCACGGGCGGCGGGAGCAGCTAGCCGCTAGCTCGGGCGGCTAGTAGATGATCAAGTAGCACCTGGACTCATCTTCGGTGATTCCGCAGTCAGAAAAGCTCTTGGACGTGTTGGATCCAGGAAGTCGGTCGTTCTGCCAAAAGTCAGGAGCCTCAAAGCCTCAAAGGTGAAAACTGGCGGCTGCTGAGGCGAGGAGACGAGGACGAATGGAGGACGAAGCGTCTTCTGCTTCCTCAAACATGTTCCAGACGGGGTCACCGATGGCAGAACCACCTTCTGTGTCTTCTTCATCAATCACTGGGTTTGAAATGACCATGATGATGAAATATGGTTCAATTCAGCCTCTTCGTGGTCAAAACTCTGATCCTCCATAATGTAAACACAACTTGGGCGTGTGCACAACTCGTGATGTCACTCTATTATTGTCAGAAGCTCCGCCCAGCAGAGGAAATAGCGCCGTTTATCGGCTATTTTCTCGCAGATTGCCGTGATTTAACATTTTACCCTTCGGCCAGTTAGCATAAATTTCACTCGGACTTTAAGGTTTGTTGTAGTAAGTTGTGACAAAACTGACTTGTATGATGGGTTAAATTCCAACATTTCTCATGTCTTATTTATTTTTCATTTCATTTTTTTTCAAAGAAAAGAATAGAAAGAAAATTATATCATAAGGTGACATGTTGGATTTGTCAAATTGGAGGATTTTTATGTGTATTTGTGTGTCACACTGAGTTACAGTGCCACCTGTAGGCCGACCATATGTACTGCAGGGTTTTGAGTCATTTTCGTGTGGACGGGGAAACTTTTGAAGGACGACGAGGAGAAAAAAAAAAAGAAAATGTTTTTCCCGCGTGGACATGAGTTGAGATTCAAGGGAATTATTACCATACTCCTGAAGACCGACCTCGTGTTTCACAAACCGTTTACATGGAGAAAGTTTTTTAAAAAAGTTGTATTTTCTGTCTTTCCGAGGGAAATTGTCACGTTGTCCGACACCAAAATAGCTAAAAAGTTTCCCATTTTAACTTGAAAATGTTCAAATGAGGCCAGTTTCATATCTTTCGTAAAACTTTTACCTAAAATTAAACATTTAAAATCAAATGTAGGTTATTGGTGGTCGGCACACCGTCACGTTTTACAGTATTTATCTGGATTTCACGCATTGTGCCCACTTTGCTGCAGTCTGGGTTCCAACCTGCAGCCCTCTTCCTCTCTTCCTCTGGGATTATGTGAAAAGAAATCTTTCCTCCCGTCGTTCATAACTCTTCTTGGCGAAGCCGGTGTGGCTCTGTATCGGCGGCCGTGAGAGAAAAGCTTTTCAGACGTGGCCAAAGGGCAGAGAGGAGCGGAAAATAAATCTGCTCCAACTTTATGCTTCCCTGCAGCGACGTCCTTTTACAGTCGGAGAAATTCCCCGTTGCTCTTTGTGCAGTTTTCTCTGCGGCTGCAGCTGCAGGTGACGCCTTCGCACTCTTAGAGTCTTAATTAGGCGGCGGGGGTGAAAAACGCCGGAGTGGGCGGCACCCAAGCAAAACAACATGTTTGCTCTGGAAGGCTAATGACTTTTATCGATCGAACGATAACGAAGGTGGTAATAAGGTTGGGTGTTGTTTCTCGACGTGTAGTGAAGAGAGGGAGATTAAAACCACTTACACTGACTTATTATGTGATAAAACCCCGAAATGTAGAAGAAGAAAGACGCATGGAAATGAGTCTACATGTATCTGCAAAACATACAAATGACATTAAAATAATGTTTATGCTATTTGTCATAAAGCGAGTGGACTTAAGTCTGTTTTCTTGTTGCTGTCTGTCTTCTTCTGTTCTCTCCTGCCATCCTATAATCCCAACAGGAAGTGTGAGTCTGGTTCTGCACGTTACTTCCTGTTCAAATGTAAGGCTTCCCTTTCTACCGTCAAACTTGGTTTTTCTCTGCTAAAGTGACTTTAAATGGCTGAGTTGTATTTGGTGCATTAAATAAAATTAAATAAAATTAAATAAAATTAAATAAAATAAAATTAAATAAAATAAAATTTTATTAAAATAAAATAAAATAATAAAATAAAATAAAATAAAATTTTATTAAAATAAAATAAAATAAAAAAATAAAATAAAATAAAATTAAATTAAATTAAATTAAATTAAATTAAATTAAATTAAATTAAATTAAATTAAATTAAATTAAATTAAATTAAATGTTATTATTTTAATTAATTAATGTAATTATAAAACGGAACTGCAAGACTTCAAACACCAACTCAGATCATATTATGCAAAATCCTGGAAAATCTGAGCTTTAAAAATGTTTCAGTATTTTATTTAATTTTTTCCACAATTGAAAAACAATTCTTTCTAAGTGCTGATGTGATTTTCTTTTTCTCTCTATGTCCTCTAAATGTGGAGCTCAGGAGCCTGGGATCAAGGTTCCATCTCTACAGGATCATCACCTGCTGATTTATTTCCTGAAAACCAAGGAGAGCCAGCGAGACTTGCTTGGTTCCAATTCTTCACCTGATTAATGGAATTCAGTTTACCTGAGAGCAACATGACGGTCTGTAGTATTAACCTGCTGGCGACATTAAGGTGGTTATTTATCTAAACTTGTTTTTATCTCTGCTTCTTCTCACTTCCTGTTCAAACACTGGAGGATTAAATGAAACTTTAACATCCAGGTCATAGAGCATCTTCCTCCCAGATACTGTTGACCTGTGCTGCGATTCATCCAACATGTCATACAGAGTGCCTTTTTTTTATTTCAATGATTTGTAAAGAAATTTCACTTCTTTTCATGATTTAAATGACATTGAGCATCATTCCTTTATTCAACTTAAACGGATATTGGAGCTAAACTCACACAGGAAGAACATAAGGTGACAGTCTCGTTCATGTATTTATATGAAAATGGCTGAAAAGTGAACCAAGATGAGACTGCAGAGATTTGGAATTAGGTTTTTTTTAGCAGAGCAAAGAGATCGTTTCGTTTTCCGTCTGCATGCAGGATCATACATACATATATATATATATATATATATATATATATATATATATATATATATATATATATATATATATATATATAAAAACTTCGTCGTCACTCGACCGCGTTTCCTTCTTTTCGTCAGCATCACTGAGCAAAAGGAGGAGAAGGAGCACAAGGAGGAGAAGGAGCACAAGGAGGAGAAGGAGGGCTGGTTCTCCACGCCGGAGCCGGGCAACCGGGAGATCCGAGCCCATTGGCCCGGAGGAAACGCGTTGGCGGCGAGAGCGCGCGCCTATAAAAGCCGCGCGTCATTGCGCGCAGCGGCGCCTTTTTGGAGAGGACGCAGCGTCAGCCGGAGCGCACCGCACCGCACCGCACCGCACCGCACCGCACCGCGCCGCCGCACACTGACACGAACACAGCCGGGATCCAAACACGCGCAGACGCACGCAGCCATGAGCGAGGTAGGCGCCTGTTTATCCAATTCTCTCTTTTTGTTTTTGTTTTTTTGTTGTTGTTGTTGGGAAAATGAAGATATTTTGACGCGTTAAAGTTGACAAAGGACCGCGGTGGACGCGGCACGCTTCGTCCAAAAACATGAAAAAAACACCGAGTGCATGTGAAAAGTAGTGACATCTGTGTGATTGCGTGTGAATAATACATTACATATTTATAGAAAGAAGCGTGTTTATATGCCTGAATCCACGCAGATTATAAAATATACATGTGACGCTGATTAAAAATAGTTGCTTCACCGAAGGAAACTTATATATAATATACATATATTTATTTATTAAATTTTTTTTTTTCCTATGATCATTTTGGAGAATAATCATATATTCACATTCTTCTGTGGGGCCACTGCTGCACTTCTTCCTTATAGTTTTACACACTCCCAGTTTTCTTTCAGCCTATATTAATGGCAAAAGTAGTTACATCACTTCAATTTATTCATCCATCCTTATTACATGTGCTTTTTTCCCCAAAGTGAGCTGGAGCCCCCTCCCCCCTTCTCCTTCTGGATTAGCCAAATTCAATGTCACATAATGAACATTATAAATGTAAATTATCTCTAAAGTAAGAAGAGGAGTTGACAGATTTATTCGAGATGGAAACAACTGTTAGCAATGGTAATAGCGACGACAGTAATCCAGTATTTAAAGGTATCGTTTCTCCGCTTCGCCAGTGGGCCGGATGATCGAAGCGACCGTGTGGAAGTCAATAGAAACTGACTGAATGAAAAAAAACAAACACCGGGACTTCTTCCGGAGCTCCAAACTGACGACGGTCAGTCCTGCGAGTTGACCGCAGATCCGCCGGCGGAACACGTCCCCCCCACTTGAAAGCAAACAACAACTTTGACCTTTCAAGTCTGAAGCTCACTGCAGCATGAAGTGATGCCGGCTGAAGCAGAGGCAGTATTGACCTACTCTGTCCGACTTGACGGAGGCGACGAAGCCCCCCCGATTAACGTGGTTCGTGGCGACGAGGTGAAGCGGGAAGCCGAGAAAAAGCGTCCGTGTCGTTCGCTGAATTATTCAAAGGCGATCGTTCAAGAAGGAATCGCAGGAAGAAGACCTCCGTCGCTTTCGCCCCAAAGGAACCAGACTGACTGAAAAGCTGGAGATCCGGGCTGCTTTTTAAATCTCCCCTTCCCTTCCCTTCCCTTCCCTTCCCTTCCCTTCCCTTCCCTTCCCTTCCCTTCCCTTCCCTTCCCTTCCCTTCCCTTCCCTTCCCTTCCCTTCCCCCCACCGGAGTCCGGCGCTCGGCCTCGTTATGAGCCACCGTCGGGTGAAACTCCCCCGACATGCATACCAGCGCCGCCGCCGCTGACGCCGACGCTCGCTTCCTCTCTCCTCATGAATCTTTCACTTTCGGCGTCGACTCCACCGAACGCCCGGAATTAGACTCTTATAAATAAGACATGGAGCGGACGAGCCAGCCGGGGGAGTTCTGGCGTCGGTGATGGATTCCCCGCGCCTTGCTCAGGAGCGCCGGTCTCGGACGGGAGTTTGTTGCCCTGAATGAATAATTAAGTAGGAATCAATGGCCGCCTCGGTCTGGCTGCCCCCCCCACCCCTCTCCCCTCCACCCTCCCTACCCCTTGTTCTGCTCGCACTTCCTGAAAGTTTCCCCCGTCAGGAATAATTGACCGAGGAGACGCCGGCGTCCGAGCGGTCCAGGCTTTCGGGAGAGTGAAGCAGAGATCTGGAATAATTGCTGCCCGTTTAACTGCCTGCTTTAAAACCTTATTGGTGTTTGAATAAACAGAAGCTTGTTCCTCCAAAAGGGGGGGGGTACTGATTGTGCTTCTCAAGCAAACACTGCAGTAAACATGTCTATAAACAAGTACATTCCAGGAATCCGTTAAACGTGAAAACCGCTCAGACTCCGGGCCTCGTCTCGGTCGCCGCTAGCGTCTCAGAAGTCGATGTCACAGTGGTACGAAGCGCTGCTGACGTGGGGGAAACGAGAGCGTCGCAGACGAGCCTCTCCCGAATCGTTCACGCTTGGACTGACTCCTCTCTGCCAGTTTCCACAAACACCAGGCTCCCGTAGTCAAAGTGGCCTCGATGTGCAGCCTGTCGCCATAGAGACGGACCAGCCTGCATTTCCAGCCAATCGTCTGCTTTCAACTTTGATTTTTTTTTGTTTTTGTGTGTGTGTCTTTTTTCTTCTTTTGTTTCCAGACGTGCAGCGCGGCTCCTGTCGTTGTTATCCGACGGCGTGGATTGGTGTCGTGTAATTAATCACTCGAGACCTCGGTTTGGGTTTCTGCCCGTATTTATAGTCACACCGCCGCGAGTGATCGTGTGTCGTTACTGCCTGCTGCCGCGGTTTGATTCCCACCGTGACTTTGTGACAAAGGTAGCCGGCGGCGCCCGTGGGCAGATGGTGGGACGTTCAAACGCCTTGATAATTATTCAGGAACTTTGAGACAACGGGTCTTGTTCAGTACTCAGAGCAGCTGAAGTCGCTTTTAGATTTTAAGAAACAAACAAAAAAAACCCCCATTGATTTATGTTCTTTGCTTTAAGTTTTGATCTCGGACATGTCGATTTTCTTCTCTTTGGCGCCACCGGTGGTGATAAACACTCACTGCAGCTCTTTTAATTCTTCTCATTTAAAGATATCCAAACAATGTTAAATGTATGTTTTATATATTGTTAGTGCGCGTCTTTCTGAGAATCAGAAAGATTCCAATCCAGCCGAAACACCAAGCAAATAGGGATGAGGACCTTTTTGTACCGATACCCGCTTCCTGGGAATCGATACTGATACTCAACGGTACCAATTGTACCAATTTGTTTTTAATGTAAAATGTATTGAAACTTTTTATTTTACATTTATTTCTCAAAATGTAAACTTTAACAAAATCATAAAAACAACATTTAACTGCTCGTATCGTAGCATCGCAGTCGTTTCGCAAATCTCTTCCACATGAAAACTTTCAACCACGACTACACAATAAAACGCACTTCTACACACACCTATTTTCTTCCCTTCTGGAAACGTCGTAAAGGTAGATCCGCGATGGTAGAGCTGTAGATCTGCAGTAGTAGACCTGACGCTGTTGACATTTTTGAAAAGTGGAGTCGTACTTTTGAGCATTTTTTTTCTTATCAGCCATGATTCATCCGGCGCCTCCGCTTTATGCTCGTGTGCGATGCTGCGTTCAAGTCCGGCTCGGAAAATCGCCTCTTCTTCCACTCACAGTCACAAGGACACGTTTAAGATTTATCAGGACCCATAAAAGTACAGAATGTGGTGCCCATCCCTACAAGCAAATGTTAAAAACATTGATTTTCTTTCAACATGTTTCTTAAGCGTCAGTGATGTTGTTAGCCACCTAGCATTAGCCTCAAAGTAAAAATCCCCCACAATGCAACAGGTATAGGAGTCATTTTCTGGACATTTCACTGCATTTAGCATCAGAAGGTTTCATAAAAATGGGCTTTATGTTGAGATTTTAATCAGTTTTTTAATAATTCTTTCGTCTTGCCAAAATAGTTTCATCACGTATAGTTGGCGCCACGACAAAGACAAGCTTATTATATTTTCACACATATTTACATGTTTTTTTTTTTATAGTTTATTGATTAAATCTTTGAGAAATTGCACGATTCCCTCCTGTATTATCTTAAAATATGAGTCAATCTTCATGCTATCTGCATCTTATGCTATTTAGTGTGTAATAATGTACCTTAAATAGGACTTCAATATTTGTAAATTGACATTTTGTCTTTTTTTTTTTTCTTTTTTACCAGATTTATTGTGAGTATTATTCATTATTACACGGCAAACTGACTGTGCTTGAAGCTTCCCCCCGGTTCCTGCTGATGCTCGCGCTTCGCGGCGTCGCCTCGCTCGGCAATAGATAGACACTCAACGGGCATTTATTTAAAATGAAAATCTTTGAGATTTCTTCGCCCTAAGCCTCAGGCTGTTCAAAGAAACTTTAATTAGATGGCAGTCGGTGGAGAGGCTTCAGCCAGCTGTGTTGCAGCCGCCAAGATTCCTCGGTTCCACTTTGCAGATTTCCAGCGGGAGATAATGATTCCCTGCGTCGCGGTAGAAAGAAAAAAAATTAAAATCCACCCAAGTAACCGAACACGCACACGCCTGATGTCCACAAAGTAATCACATTTCCTATTTATTGAAATCTTAAAAAATAAACATCCCCGAACGACAGCTGGCGATCTCGAATTTAAGCTTTTGTTTTGTTTTACGTCTTCGAGCAGCAGAACAGACCGTTGGGTGCAGCGTCTGGAACCAAATCTAAATTATCACTGACAAATAAAACTTTAATTATCCAAGCAGACTTTAACGTTATTATATTTAGGTGTGTGTGATGAGATCTTGGGTTAAACATCAGTTCAGAATCAAATGCAGCCGAGTTGACTTGGTTGTTTTTAGCCGTTTTCTTTACTTTCACGATGTGATATTGATAATAATGATAATATGACTCCATGGTTTGTGAACTGATGTTTTAATGTTATTTTATCGACACATTAATCTACAACAGCACCAACTAGTGGCCTGGCATGCTTACTGCATCGCTTTCAACAGTTCTGCTGTTTCCTTGTCAACAGAAATTGTTTTCAAAATGTGTAAATAAGAGCTTATATTGGGTCTTTGGCAAATACATCAAATGCAATATGGGACATTATTGGTCTGTAGCGTATTGCATTCATATGAAAAAATAAAAAAAGGACTTATTTTTATGAATTAATGACATAATTATCTTATAATTGTGAGAAAAAGTTAAATATAAAAAAAAATCGACACTGTTTGTCTGAATTTATAAGATAAGGGTTTTCTGAAAAAAGGGAAAAAATGGTCCAATTTTTTGAATGATTTATTTTCTGTCATAATTTTGAGATAATTATCTCATAAATTCAGAAAAACAGAGCCAATTCTAAAAAATAATTTATTTTCTGGTGGGATTTAAAACAAAAAATGGACCGAGACCTGTTTTTTTTTTCATGAGAGACACCGAAGCCTCTTCAGTCCATTAGTAGAACTGACACAGAACTCGGTGTCAGATTCTGCAGCACACGAAAGCTTTTAGCGGAAAACTTGGGACTCCTGACAGCTACTGCAAATTACACCATAGCCGGCGATGGGAACCTGATTTCCTTTTAATGCCCGTGTAATTTGTGCGTCGGGTTTAATTGCGGCACGCGGCGCCTAAGTGCTGCTTGACATTACGGCTTCTTTTTTTTTTTTCCCCGCGGTATTCGACCGGCCTCACCGAGAGCCGCCTTCGTTTTCATGGCGAGGAATCACGCTGCGTACACGTGCCAATAATTAAGTGAAACTTTCTTTAAAAAAACTAATATATATATATAGAGAGAGAGAGCCGACATCCTGTTTTACGCTGCGACAATCAGTGCGTGAAGTGGTCTCCTGCTGCGTTTGCTTTTAATTACGCTGAGAGTGGCGGCGGCGGCGACTTGGCAGAGCTGTTTGTTTCATCAACCAAAGTGGACCGGGAGTCCCTTTTATTAAATTAACGAGATAAGAGTGTTAAAAGTTGCTGATCGATGTGAAAAGAAAGCTGAGTAGTGGGGGAGGCTTCTTTAAAAGTCTTTTTTGCTGACTTAAGACCGATAAAGTGATTGAGATCCAGAGCAAAGTGGTGATTAGAGAAAAAAAATTATACATATATGTAGGAGGAAACGTTCAAAGGGCATTTAAGACTTGTTGATTTAATGGGATTTTATTCTTTTCCCTCCTTCACCGTAAATACGTTTAAATCTCTGGCGTCTCGGCGGTTGCCTGTGAGGCGCTGACCCTAATCCCGCTTTAAACAATGACTGGAGATTACAGCCAAATAATCTGTAATCCATATAAACTGTTGTCAGGGTAAGAGATGAATCCCGGAGCTTCTTCTCAGACCCGCGGATTGAAAATGACAAACGTTGAAGAGTTGATGGCAGGTCGACCTTATCAGTTGGAAATCAGCCCGAGGCCTTTAAATCATCGGTAAATCATGAACGTAGGAGTATTAATGAAAACAAAAATTAAGAAATTAGGATTAAAGTGCACATTTTCCAGTGAGGAGGTGTGTTGTTACAGTGCTTGAGGCCAAAGTGCAAAAGATGCAAGTCAAACAAATGTGGGAAGTTCGTTTACTGATTAACGGGAAAAAGTAAAATGAATGTGTACTGCATTCACATGAAAAAATTTAAATCTACTGTTTTTATGAATTAATGGAATAATTATCTCTTGATTATGAGAAAAAATTAAGTATAAAAAAATGTTAATCTTTTTTTCTGAATTTGTGAGAACAGTTTTCAGAATTTTTTTTAAAAAATCGGATCTGTTTTTCTGAGCAAAAAAATTGGCTGTTTTTCTGAATTCATGAGATCATTATCTCACAACTATGCAGAAAATAAATAATAAAATTTGGACCAATTTTTAAAAAAAATCAGAAAACCGTTATCTCATAAATTCAGAAAAATAAATTCAGTCAGATTTTTTTTCATGATTACGATATAATGATGTCATAAATTCATATAAACAGTTGAATTTTTCATATAAATTTTTTTTCCAGAATTATGACATAATTATCTCCTACATTCAAAAAAACAGAACCAATTCTTTTTTTTTCTTGTCAGAATACCGTTATTTCATGAATTTGGAAAAACAGTCAATTTTTTTCTATAATTTTTTTTCTTCATAATTATGACATAATTATCTAATGAATTCGGAAAAACAGTCCAAAAAAATTTCTATAAATTTTTTTCAAAAAATTTCTATAAATTTTTTTCCAGAATTATGATATAATGATCTTATAAACTCAGAAAAACAGAACCAATTCTTTTTTTCCCCTTCAGAATATCGTTATCTCATGAATTCGGAAAAACAGTCACATTTTATTTCTATTTAATTTCTTTACCCAATTATTAATTACCTAATTATCTCATTAATTTAGAAAAACATTAGAATTTTTTTTTATATGAATCTTTTTTTATTTCCAAGGTCTGAAAGCTGAGCTTTTACCCTCAATGAGGCCTAAATAAACTATAAACTGTCTCCTCCTTTCAAGCGTTGATGTTTGTTTGTTCGCCGGAACCGTCCGTCCGCCTGGAAGGAACAGACGCCCGGAGCTTTTTGGAATTCCTGCGGGCGTCTCGGTTCCCGGAGCCGCCGGCTGGAACCGCTCTTCTTAATTGCGTCTTCAGAGTGTTTTCCACGGCGGTCGAGTTTGACGAATGCCGCTAGGCGCCGTCTGACGCATGCTAATGTTCCGGGGGGAAATACCGTGCCGCCGTGACGTCGTTTTTTTTAACTTGACTAACTGAGGATGAGTCGCTGCGGAAGTCGTGTTAAAGGGGTCGTATTATTATCCAGTTTCTCACCTCCTCCTCTTCGTCTCGTTGGTCCAGAAACCTTAAAGTTCCTTGATTTTCCCTCCATTAGAATATCGGATCCTAGGAGCTACATTCAGAATCTGCTGTGTCTGTGTGAGCTGGACTGGCTCCGCCCCCACACACGCCCATCTATGGGAAGCCATGCGCCATGTGCCAGAGTAGAGCTGCCTGATTGAGGGAGGAGTCAAAAGGAGGGAGGAGCCTACCTTGTTTGTGATTGGCCGAACCCCCGATGACACTATATAGGGTTTGATTTCTGATAGGCTGCTTGGAGCAACACACTTTTTAAAAGAGAGAGAGAGGGAGGACACACTTTCTTCTCTTCCAGGGGTGGAGACGATTCTTACTGCTGGAAAACTCCTTTTATATCAAATAGTTTTAAAAGCTGATGATCGTATGAAGTATAATTTCTTTCTGCACTTATTTAAATCAAAGACGTGACAAAATGCTTGTTGAAGCAATGTGCAGGTTTTCACTTCTGCTTTCGAAGAAGAATGATATCATTTTTTATTGACTATCTGTGGTTATTGATGTTGTCTTCTGGCACAACCACCAGATCGAGTGCTTTGCTTTGCGTATGCCGTCATTTTTATGCAGATTTTTCCGACCCGAAACTGGAGAAACGATGAGTTTCTGATTGGATTTGAGCAAACGGGTCACGGGGGGGGGGAGGTCGTGTCCTGGAGGAGATCAACGCACCATGTCGTTCCTCGAAAAAGAGATTTGGTGGACTGAAAAGTCAACAATTGTGAAAACGAGATAAACAACATTTTTTATTTATCTGTTTATTTGAGCAGTACACATTCTGCTCCAAAGCAGCGGGCTGAAGCAAGAAGCTGATGAGCGCCTGCCCCCAAATTCAGTGCAATGAAAAGTACATTTTACATTTTACTGGTTTAGAAAGTAAAGAAAACAAAACATCAACAAAAGAGAACTTGTTACATTTTAAACGACTATATCAACACAGACCAAACTTACAACACACACACACACATATAAGTTGATTTCTTCCTCTCTGTATATTTCAAAAGTCTTTTGTTTGTATTTACATTTGAACAGGTTGATGTTTGGACGTAGTTTCAATTAATTTGTTCCACAATTATACACCTTTAACTGTCGGGATAAAGCTTTTCAGGGTTCTTCTGTGTTTCTGAGTCCTAAAGTTTAATTCGTCACGTGATTCATAACGACCAGTACGATCTGGGAACCTTCTCTGTATTTGGCTTAGTAACCATCTGTAACTTGCTTTATAGAACATCTGTACTGCTTGGAACTCAACAAAGTCACTAAACTTCATGATCTTTGATTTTATCCAACTTTATGAATTCATCGAAGAGCTCTTTTTTTTACTACCAGTTTTACTGTGTTTTTACAAGTACTACCCAAAAACCACAGCACAATAATATAAACAGGGCGAAATAAACCAAAATTAAATGATATGATCTGTGGTTAGACTCATTGACAAGCCTGAAGTAGAAGAACGTCCAGGTTCATTTGAGCTTCACGGCCGTAAAACATCCGTTTCCCATGTTTCAAACTTCCTCAAGGTCATTTGATATCATTTATTATCATTTCATCCTCCACCGTCCTCCCATCCATCCTGATCTACGACTAAAAAGCTGCTCTAATAACTTTAACTTGACCATAAATTTGGGCTCATTCGTCGGCCGCTCGCTGATCGGCGTCGCTTCGGCTTGTGAAAGTGCCGACGTCGGCATCTTTTCGCGACTCTCGAGGTTTCACGACTTTCTTTTTTTGGGAGGCTTTTGAAGCTGCCGCTGCTTTAGATCATCAAACGACTTCTATTTTTACCCGAGCTGCGAGCACGTCTGCCTCCACAAGCTGCAGTTTGGTTGTTTATAACGGTTTTTTTTTAATCTTCATCAATGCGGCGCTACTGCGTCGGGTCATTTAGTCAATTATCCCCCTGCTGCTCCGATCTTTTTATCCATTTTCTTTTATTCTTCTTCCGGTCACGGAGACGCAGCCTCACGGTGGAAACGCTGCCGGGATGAGCCGTCTGTGACCTACTTGTGCCGTCTCCTCCTTAAATTGTTAATAGATCCTGAGTGCAGCGTGGAGTCTCTCTGGGGAGCCCGAAACACAAATACCCCCCCCCCCTTCACCCCCCCACCACCAAACACCAACACACACACTGGCAAGGTAATTTATTCATTTTACCGACTCCCTCCATGTCCATGCCAAAACAAACAAGTGAATCGGTGTGCGGGGAAAAAAAATACAAAATACTGGAAACCAAGTTCCTGCAGACCAGCAGCTTTATAATTCATCAGGGTGAAAACCTCCGTCAGGAGCAGATCACATCTTGACAACAACCTCCGTCACTGGAGCAGCTCACATCTTGACAACAACAAGAAGATCTTCTCCGTGTCGGAGTTTTCAAAATGTGGTTGGATGAGAAGCAAAGCCTCAAACCTCAGAGTGAGGAAATGAAGGCAGGATTTGCTATCAGGGTTTGAACCCGTGACCTTTGGTTTACGAGACCCACGCCTCGCCAGCAGGCCCCCCAGGCCCCCATTTGCAGACCAAGTCTGAATGTTTTCAAAAAGTTGCGTTTTCCCTCGTTTCGTTGCAGACCGAGTCTGAATGTTTTCAAAAAGTTGAATTTTCCCTCGTTTCGTTACAGACTGTCTGAATGTTTTCAAAAAGTTGCGTTTTCCTCCTTTTCCATAGAGACGGAGTCTGAATGTTTTAAAAAAGTTGCATTTTCCCTCGTTTCATTGCAGACCAAGTCTGAATGTTTTCAAAAAGTAGAATTTTCCCTAATTTCGTTCCAGACCGAGTCTGAACGTTTTCAAAAAGTTGAATTTTCCCTCGTTTCGTTACAGACTGTCTGAACGTTTTCAAAAAGTTGCGTTTTCCTCCATTTCCATAGAGACGGAGTCTGAATGTTTTCAAAAAGTTGCATTTTCCCTCGTTTCATTGCAGACCAAGTCTGAATGTTTTCAAAAAGTAGAATTTTCCCTAATTTCGTTGCAGACCGAGTCTGAATGTTTTCAAAAAGTTGAATTTTCCCTCGTTTCGTTACAGACTGTCTGAACGTTTTCAAAAAGTTACGTTTTCCTCCTTTTCCATAGAGACGGAGTCTGAATGTTTTCAAAAAGTTGCATTTTCCCTCGTTTCATTGCAGACCAAGTCTGAATGTTTTCAAAAAGTAGAATTTTCCCTAATTTCGTTGCAGACCGAGTCTGAACGTTTTCAAAAAGTTGAATTTTCCCTAATTTCGTTGCAGACCGAGTCTGAATGTTTTCAAAAAGTTGAATTTTCCCTAATTTCGTTACAGACCGAGTCTGAATGTTTTCAAAAAGTTGAATTTTCCCTCGTTTCGTTACAGACTGTCTGAACGTTTTCAAAAAGTTGCGTTTTCCTCCTTTTCCATAGAGACGGAGTCTGAATGTTTTCAAAAAGTTGCATTTTCCCTTGTCTCATTGCAGACCAAGTCTGAATGTTTTCAAAAAGTTGAATTTTCCCTCGTTTCGTTACAGACTGTCTGAACGTTTTCAAAAAGTTGCGTTTTCCTCCTTTTCCATAGAGACGGAGTCTGAATGTTTTCAAAAAGTTGAATTTTCCCTCGTTTCGTTACAGACTGTCTGAACGTTTTCGAAAAGTTGCGTTTTCCCCCTTTTCCACGGAGACGGAGACACCAACCAACCCACTGGTTTTCATTTGTAATTCAACAACCTGACACAGGGGGCGCCACGCCTGCATCACACGTCCTTTAACCCCCCCCCCTCCCCCCTCCCGCCCCAGCCTGCACCATCTTCTCCAGATTAAAAATACTCCGGTCCCAGTTGGCGGCTCCCCAATGTGGATTAAAAAGCGTCTCGTGGACCCGGGAGGCTTAAGCGTCGCCAAATGTCGCCTGCGAAACTCTTTTCAGGGTTTTATGTAATCGTGACGGTTCAGGCGCCTCTCGTGAGACGCTCACTCTGGTTCCTAAGCCAGAAGGTATCGGGAAGCTTCCTGCTTCTCGGGTCTCATTCTAATTCACAGCAGGTGGTCAAAACGTCACTTCACATTGATTTTATCAGCAGCCGCCGTCGTGGCTCCACCCGTGATGAGATTTTCCTCCAGACCTTCGACGTGGCATTCGATTCCAGACAGAGCAAGTCGTCAGGCGTTTTTTATTAAAAAACGCCGCCGTCAGTCGGTGTGACGACGCGCCGTCGACTCCAGAGACGGACGACGACAAGCAGCTCGTTTGGAATTCAGTCCACGATCGTCTCAGGACTTTGGAATGCAAATCTTGTTTTTCCGTCTTCTTCTTCTGTTTACTGGGCAGAACAAAGCAAACGAGGCGCTGAGAGTCAGGAGACGGAGTGTCGATAATGTGTGGAGCGGTTTTTTTTTTTAAGTCTCCAGACAGAAACGCTCACATGTCAGTGTCGGTCTAGACGAAGTCTAGCGTCTACATTCGTTGTCGTTTTAACAATAAATTATATTTGCGTTGAGATATCGTCACAGTTAAAGACAAAAATCTGATAAAACATTGCCTCATAATTGAAATGTTGCCTTGACAAACGTGAAAAACAGCAGCTGAGCCTCTCCACAGTTACTATTTCGTCAAACTCCTGTTTATGAATCCTCCTGTACAATACGTATTTTACTCTTCCCACACTGCCGCTGCGAAGGAACTTTATTTTTTGACTACGAGTAAAAATATATGGCTGCGATTTCATAAAAAGCATGTTTGCTTGTTTTTAAGTAGTTAATTTACGTGGTTTTGGAGCATCTTCCTCCACCGACTGACGTAATTTCAGGTGAATCGTCATCAAAATACATTTTTATTTGACAGTTTAAGAGGCGTTCTATTGTTCTGATGTTAAATGTTGCGGAAAGTTTGAAGATTTGCTGCAAATATTTTCACTTCTGGAAGTTTTGTTGATGTCGAAGTTTCGCCGCCGGAAGTTTCCTCTTGCCCCCGTCGTCGGTGCGCCGAATCTGTCGCTTGAAGACGATTCAAGGCGGGAAAGAAAAGGAGTCAAACGGTTGAAATTCACACGGAGGATTTCTGCTGCTTATGTTTTCCTGCTCCTCGCCTCCGCCGCCGTTCCGCCTCAAGATTGCCCGACGGAGGCCATCCCTCAAAAGTTATTGTCGCTCCGCCGCCGGGACCCTGATGATTGCTGCCGGCGGTGGAGGTGGTGGTGGTGGTGGAGGTGGAGGAGGTGGTGGGTGGAGGCGTGATGTATGGCCCCGGCGAGTCCCGGCGGCTTCCGCTCACTTCGCTTTCTGCACGCAAACGGGTAAAAAAAAAAAGCAGATGGCGAGAAGCTTTCTCCTCCTCCGGCTCTCACACTCGTCCCTCCTGCTTCAATATTCATCACCAACATGGGATTGGTGGTTCCAGTTTGTTCCAGACAAGATGGAAGAGGAGGAGGAGGAGGAGGAAGAGGAGGAGGAGGAGGAGGAAGAGGAGGAGGAGGAAGAGAAACACAAAGTGTCTGAATGGAGTCATGAGGAGGAAAAGAAACGGGGGGAACGACGGGGAAATGTGCTTGACTCGGCAGAAAGATGAAAATCGGTCCACTGAAGGGAAACTTTAGAGGGGAGGAAGAGGAGGAGGAGGAAGAGGAGGAGGAGGGGGCAGAGGAGGAAGAGGAGGAGGAAGATGAGGAGGAGGAGGAGGGGGTAGAGGAGGAGGAGGAGGAGGAGGAGGAGGAGGAAGAGGAAGAGGAGGGGGCAAAGGAGGAAGAGGAGGAGGAGGAAGAAGAGGAGGGGGCAGAGGAGGAAGAAGAGGAGGGGGCAGAGGAAGAGGAGAAGGAGGAAGAAGAGGAGGAGGAGGAGGAGGAAGTAGAGGAGGAAGAGGAGGAGGAGGAGGAGGAAGAGGAGGGGGGTAGAGGAAGAAGAGGAGGATGAGGAGGAGGAAGAGGAGGGGTAGAGGAGGAAGAGGAGGAGGAGGAGGAGGAAGAAGAGGAGGAGGAGGAGGAAGAGGAGGAGGAGGAGGAGGAGGAAGAAGAGGAGGAGGAGCAGGAAGAGGAGGAGGAAGAGGAGGGGGCAGAGGAAGAGGAGGAGGAGGAAGAGGAGGGGGCAGATGAGGAGGAGGAAGAGGAGGAGGAGGAGGAAGAGGAGGGGGCAGAGGAAGAGGAGGAGGAGGAAGAAGAGGAGGAAGAGGAGGAGGAAGAAGAGGAGGAGGAGGAGGAAGAGGAGGGGTAGAGGAGGAAGAGGAGGAGGGGCGTGACTCAGAATATCTCATCCTGACGCCACTTGATGGTGGAAAAGTGCTGATTTGCATTTTGTTTGTGGTTTAAAACAAAGAAAAACAATAACAGGTGAAAGATTTTGAAACATTTTTTTTTAATTAATGTTAAATTCAGGTTCTGTCTTTGTAACCCAGGTTCATAAAGCTCTCACTAAACAAAAGCCGATCATTCTAATAAGTTCAAACGCATTAAGACTCTTAAGTTGAAAAGCCAGTTGCCGTGGGGACCATGTGACCAGGAACAGCCAATCGGGTTGCTTTATGTCTCGTCGCCTTACGTCTTCATGAGTCATCAGTCGGTGAAGCAGGAAGTGTTTGGATTTCTGAGGTCGGATGAAAAAAACTGCTGGCGACATTAAAAACCAAAAACCAAAAACCAAAAAGGACGAACCAAAGAAACCCGAGACGTTTTAAAAGTTTCTCTACCAGAAAAAAAAAACAAATCACTAAAATATACTTCCTATAAAAGCCAACATGTTTACAGACAAGTAGTTTCATTAAGTTTCATTAACTGACGTCATTTTAATAAACCTGCAGCCAAAAATATCAACATTTGACCAAATCGGCCTGAAAAAGAAAAAACAAAAGAAAGAAATTCTCACAGAAAGAGTCTTGGTAGAATAAATAACTTCAATGTGCAGAAGATCCTACTTCTTGGACGTGTTCCATCCTGTCATAAGTGCCCTTGAGCCAAACACTGAAGTGTGTCAAGGCTCAAACCTGCTTTAAACTCTCCTTCTTCCTTCCTTCCAGAGACAAGCCTCCGGAGCGACGAGCGGAAACGTCAAACCGTCTGCTGCCAAAGGTACATTTCTGATCGCCGCATTCTGGGTTGCAGGTTCGATTCCCTACCTCGCGGCCCACATCCACTGGTTTGAATAATATCCTCCTGTAATCAAATTGTTTCTACTCAACAATTCACTTTGAAATAAGAAAGAAAATTGAACAATTCATCAGTGACAATAGAAAAGGATTTAAAAAAAAAAAAACTATAATAAATAATGAAAATGAAACTCGACTACAAGAGGGGAAAACGATCTGTTTTGTAAAGTGAATATAAATGAAGGTGAAGAGGAGAGACTACTTTGCTTTTTTCTTTTTTTCTTTTCTTTGCCCCAAATCCTCAAATTACACCTGCAGCTTCACATCCACTCACTGAATTTAAACTTAAGGAAAATTAAATTAAATTAAATTAAATTAAATTAAATTAAATTAAATTAAATTAAATTAAATTAAATTAAATTAATAAATAAGAATACAATTAAATTAAATAAAAATAATAAATAAGAATAAAATTCAATAAAATAATAAATAAGAATAAAATTCAATAAAAATAATAAATAAGAATAAAATAAATAAAAATATAGTACAAAAAATAATTATGATTATTATAAATACATAAATAACAGAAAAGTAGGAAAATAATAACAAATAAAATGGAGTTGAAACAATAGATAGGAGAAAAGAGGGAGGGGTTGATTTCTATTTAAATCACCAATAAAAAGCGAATTTAAACTTAAGGATAAATAAATAAATATAAATTAAATTAAATTAAGTAAAATTAAATTAAATTAAAATAAAATAAAATAAAATAAAATAATAAATAGGAATAAAATAAAAATAATAAACAAGAATAAAATAAAATAAAAATTATAAATAAGAATAAAATAAATAAAAATATAGTACAATAAAAAATAATAATGGTTATTATAAATATATAAATAACAGAAAAGTAGGAAAATAATAAAAAATAAAATGAAGTTGAAACAATAGATAGGAGAAAAGAGGGAGGGGTTGATTTTTATTTAAATCAAAAAAGCGAATGTGAAGACGTCCAAACTGAAGATTATTTCAGAGCTCTGTCACCCCCCCCCCCCCCAAGCTGCAGGGTTGAGTGTCGTCCGTTCACAGACCATCACTCACTTTTTCAGTGCATTAAAGTGACAAACAGCGACTCAAGACGCTTCATGTAGTCGCTTATCTTTGCACTTTGCGCGACGTGTGGAATCACTTCCTCCATTATTCATTCAAACCTTTAATGGAATTAAAGCTGCAGTTTGGCTCCAGGTTGAAACGTCGAGTGTTTTACTTTCTGCTGAATCTCCGATATGAAGGAGCAGCGAGGAGAAGCTGGTCATTCAGCAGTAAAACCTGGTGGAGGCTGGAGACACACACACACACACACACACACACACACACACACACACACACACACACACACACACACACACACACACGGATGTATGGATGGATGAATGACAGAAGAATGGAAATTTCCCAATTGTTAGCAGCGTCTGCAATGCTAGCAATTAAAAACCTTTTTTTTTTTTTTCCTTTAATTTTCCTTTAGTCTTTTTTCATATTTTTTTTTTTCCTTTCCATGGTGGACTAAAAAATTTTGTAAAATATTTTTACAACTATCATTGAGAGAGAAACGCAGAATTCTCTTCCTGTATTTTTACAATATTTTCTGCAGTTATTACATATTGAATGGACGTTTTTTTCCCTCAATGTCACTCCTGAAAGTAATAACCTATTTGATTATAAGCAAAATATTCATACAACAATGGCTCAAATATCCTCTTACATCATTGGAAAGTTGCTCCATTATTGACTTTAATACATTGAAAATGGCAGAAAATGAGACATTATTGGTTCTTATAGACTTTAAATCATGGAAAAGCTTTCGTAGACATAAAAACCTCAATATAGTTGTAAACAGCAGTAAGAACGTTTCACCACAGAGATCACAAACCCGTCTTTTCTCCCCGTTTCTGGTTTAAAAGGTTTCTTTTCTTTTTTTTTTTTTTTTTTTACCTTGCCAGCGATTAACAGGAAGACCTACTTTGTAAACTGGGCCAATGTATTGTTGGCATAATAATGTAATTCAAATCCCCGGAGTTAATAAACGGTAAAAAAAAAAAAAAAACCCAAAACAAAACAAAAAGAATTTGTTGGCAGAATCCTTTCAAACACATAAACGATGTCAAGTACAGAATCGTCGTCTCGGCAAAATGAGAGAACGAGAGAACAAAAGGCTGTTTGCAACCAGAACGGCTGCTTTCATGTTGTATTTGACGCTATATAAATAAAGTTGAATTGAATTGAAAGTAAAGTTTTAATCTACGGTGCAACGTGTAACAATGTAACACATTTTCAACTCTATATAATAAAGTTTGTCACATTTTGTAGCAACTTGTTACATTTTGTAACAGTTATTAATGTAATAAACGTTTATTTTTGTGTTTTGATACTTTGTATCATCTGTAATAATTATATAACATAACATGAGGCAGATTGAATGAGTTGTTGTTTTGCAAAATATCAACATTTTATGACATAATGGCCCAAAATGTTTACATTTTCTTTAAAAAAAAATGACAGAACCCACATTTTGTAACAACCGTTGCAAAATGTAACAAGTTACATTTATTAAAAAAAAAAAAAAAAAAGCAGCAGATTACTATAAAATGAGGTGTTAATACATAACGAGTTGAAAATGTATTGCATTATTAAATATCGTTATAACATAGCGCGGCTCTACGCAGCTGCAATTTGTAATAACTGATGCTAAATGTTATTACAAAATGCGGTTTATTACATAATGCATTCAAGAATTTTATGACAAAATGCAGCATTATTACATATTGAGTTGAAATTTCATTGCGTTATTACCCAGTACACATTTATTACATAATGTGGCGCCACAAGGAGTTTTAAACAAAAGATTGCAGCTAAACTGATTTTCACTTCGTGCTAATAAAGAGTCTACAGAAAGTCATTTTTTTAATATATATATAACTAAACATCCTTCCACTAACACAGTATGTGTTTTCCACATAATTTCCCCCCAAAATGTTTATTGTATTTATAAATTCAACTATAAAATTGGTGCTGAAATCTAAATTCTGCACATTTTCTGTGGATTCTCTTTGATTTGCTCGTGTTTCCCCGTCACACTCTGACACTCTAAATGTTCCCGGTGTTGCAGGTTTTAACAGTCGGTGTTACTGAGTGTTCATTCCACAGCGGGAACTCGTCTTCCTGCTCTGGCGGCGGCGGCGGCGGCGGGTTAATGGCGGACGGCGAGCGCCGTGATAACGGTTTATATGGAGCAGCGGTCCGGCGTTGTGTCGGGATTTGATCTGATCGGCGGGGATTTGACGAGGTTCTAATTGAATTTGATAGATATTTGATGGCGGTGCGAGTCGTTTCTGTTTGACACTCGCCGGGGAATAAAAGCCGACATACATGCAAGATGAGCTTAATAGAAAAATGCGACTCGTCCGTAAAGTCGCCTTGAGTCCATAAAGGTCATCATGAGTGCAAAGCAAATCGATGACTCTCGTCCCCTGCAGGCCTCTTATCATCCTTCCTGCTGCAACTTTAATATTGAACGTTTTTTTGTGTGTTTTTTTTTGTTGGACAGACTTAAAAAAAAAGAATTTGTGAACAGGTCACCCCTCAGAGCTCTCGCTGCTCAGCATTTGTCCGACCGCGGCTTCATCATCCGTCAGCGTCGTCGTACTCTGAGGGAGCTCTTAAATCTCCGGGGGAACCAATTTGAACGTGACCTTTCTCAAACACGCCCCTCCCCCCCCCCTCCCCCCCCCCCCCCCCCCCCCCCACCCACCCCTACCTCCGGTATGGAAATAAACCCATCATGGCGATTTGATTCATTCGTGCTTCCAAGTGTGATGTGCCGCGTTTACAAAGTCCCCGGGTGGAATGAAAGGCGGAGCAGGTGTGGTTTGGTGTGTGTGTGTGTGGGGGTGGGGGGGGGGGGTGGCTTCTGCAATCATGAACTATGAATTTGTTTCCACTGTCGTTCCAAGGGCTTCAAGGTCAACAGAAGGCTCCATCCAAACGTAAGTAGGCCAGTCGGGAAAAAAAATCCACGTTTTGTGCAGGTTTGCGCACTCGTGCACGGAGTGGGGGGGTCGATAAGGGGGGGGGGGGGGGGGGGGGGGGACACCGCCACACCGCACGACCACTGTGATGCTTGAATAAACAAGTGACCTTGTTTTGCTGTGAACAAGCGGCTTTTTTTTCTTTCATTGTCGTGTTATTTGAAGCCACGACCCATAAAAAAAAAAAAAAAAAAGCGAATCCTTTCACTTGTGATAATCACATCTTGTCCGCCTGCAGCCGGTGGATGTTGGATGATTGAAATGAGGACATGAGAATTCAGGGAGTCGCCTCCTCTCATGACTCCGTCCGGCTTTTTCATCTGACTTGAACGACGTCGCACTCGTCTGACGAGGAAACTTCATTCTATTTGGGTCTTTCACATCTCCAGTTCACACTGCAGTTTATATGCAGAATACTCCCGTTGTATTCTATATTTCCATTTTAACACTTGGTTCATTATGATTTCTACTGTTTTCACAATTAACTCTGCTGTTAGTTTATTATTCTTGTTTGTTTTGCCCAAAGTCTTTCTTTTGGACCACAAAAAATCTAAATTATTATTATTTTTTTTTTTTTATTGTATTTAATTTTATTAGATTTAATTTAATTTAATTTAATTTTATTTTATTTAATTTTATTTTATTTTATTTTATTTTATTTTATTTTATTTTATTTTATTTTATTTTATTTTATTTTATTTTATTTTATTTTGTTTTATTTTATTTTATTTTATTTTATTTTATTTTGTTTAATTTAATTTAATTTAATTTAATTTTGTAAAATTTATTTTACTTATTAATTAATTATTTTGTTAAACTGCAAAGCATCTCTCAGGTACAGTTCTGTTTCACTTGTGGATGTGAAATGACGACGCCATACTGCTCTGCCTTACCTCCTGATAAAACATTTAATAAAACACAATACATATATATTTCTAGCACCTTTAGCGACTTGCCGACACTCAATGTCATGAGGTCCAACTTCATAGTTTTAACACAAAAGATATTTGTGAGGCAACGTCTCTGGTCGCTATTGTTGTACGAACTATTTAGATTTTGGCGGAAAATAATTGACAGTCTGTCGTCATGGAAACGGGACATCGGATTTAAGATTCCTTCCTGTGGATTTAAACAAAAAAAAAATTGAAGGTTGAACCTGAACAAGAGCTTTTTGAAAAACCTCCCTCTGGGGGCGCTGTGGCACTCACCTCACCTTGTTGTTGTTGTTGTTGTTGTCCCCCCCCAGATGACAAGAAGAACAACCTCCCCCAGGACTTCGACATCGACATGGAGGACCCCGAGACGGAGAAGGCCGCCGTGGCCATCCAGTCGCAGTTCAGAAAGTTCCAGAAAAAGAAGCAGGATGTGAAGTCGTAGAGCGGAGTCTCCTGGAGGGGAGGGGGGGGCACACTGTCAGGGGGTGTGGTCTTTGCATGTCAATCAAACTGCACCATGAACATGAAAGGGGGGGGGGGTTGGGGGGGTAAAAGTCTGTGTATACTGGGGTAACTTTACAATATTCAGAATAATGATGTAATTCTTGGCGTATTAAGATGTTTCCTCTTATTTAACTTTTTTTTTTATTGTTCACACTTCACTTGATAGTCGTGGTCTGCTTATGTCACCTTCACTGTACGATGATGGGGGGGGGGGTTAGGGCTAGGGGGGATGATGCCACAGCGCCCCCCCACCTCTCCTCACCTTTAGCTTCTCGATGTCGTTTCACCCAAACTGTTGTTTCTTTCCTCTTTATTGTGGATTGAATTTGTTGAGTTGGAACACAAATGTACTGTTACACATACACACACGCACACACACACACACACACCTCTGCATGCAAGCCATCACACACACACGATACACACAGACAGAAATAAAGATGACTGAAAGAACCAGATTGATCATTACAGGGTGATTTTCATGGTGTGTGTGTGTGTGTGTGTGTGTGTGTGTGTGTGTGTGTGTGTGTGTGTTGGTATGTTTGAACACGCTGGTTCATACGTGTGCAGCCACCTTGCAGTTGAGAGATATTCTATATTTGGCCTTTGGAGGGCGCCAGAGAGCTCAACTTTCAACTTTAAAATGATAGAATTACTAAACTCTGACTGCATTTTCTAAATTATGAGTCACTTTTGTTGTTGTTGGTTTGTTCATGTGACTCATATTAAGAAACTATTCCAAGTTTGCTCGTTAATACCATGTTGGACCACTAGGCGTCACTGTGTGACGACAGAAAGCAGCGACACGAAAACAAAAAACTTTAAATATTTACAAAAAGGAACTGAAGCAGCAACTTTAAATGTTAGTTTTACTGCATATTTGTACACAAAAATCACATTTGAGTCTTGAACAGACTAAAGTGAAGCAATTTAATCCACATTTTTAAAGAAAATGCTGCAAATTGAACAGCCACACGCTCATTAAAGCATCATTAGCATTTATTTTTATGGTTTTGTTGACATACTGTGATATTTTGTTTAACTCTCAGGTTAATAAAAAAAAATATGAAGCTTTTCCTTCATTTGGCTTTCAGTTGATCGTTAAATGTCGACGGTTGGTAATGATAATAGTGATCTATTAATATCAACATGACTAGATATCTGCCTAACTGATTTATGTTTATAAATCCAAATAAACTCGTGTGTAAAAAGATGTAATCGTCACAATGACGTTTCACTGGGAAAAGAAAATGATTAATGTAAAATCTCAGCAGAGCAGGTCTGCAGCTTCTCACTGGGGCTTAATAATGTTTTCTTTTTCTTTTCCCACCAAGTCATCAGTCAAACATGAAACCAGCCGCACTGCTGTCAAAAACCCACCAGTCTCTTCATAATAAGGTGGAAAATATAAAACCACTTTCTCTTGTTTTTTCTCTCTCCAACTGATCAGGTTCTTTGAGATTTGACTCACTTATTTGCTCTAATAAATATACATTTCTAATCTGACTTTAAGCGGAAAGAAGGTGAAATATATAAATAAAATGACGTGTTTCTACCATCTGGGGGTGAACTGAAGGGAGGACCGAGACGACGGCGGTGTACTGTCTCTTTAAGACGGCGGTGTACTGTCCCTTTAAGACGGCGGTGTACTGTCTCTTTAAGACGGCGGTGTACTGCCCCTTTAAGACGGCGGTGTACTGCCCCTTTAAGATGGCGGTGTACTGTCTCTTTAAGATGGCGGTGTACTGTCTCTTTAAGACGGCGGTGTACTGCCCCTTTAAGACGGCGGTGTACTGTCTCTTTAAGACGGCGGTGTACTGCCCCTTTAAGACGATGGTGTACTGTCTCTTTAAGACGGCGGTGTACTGTCCCTTTAAGACGGCGGTGTACTGCCCCTTTAAGACGGCGGTGTACTGTCTCTTTAAGACGGCGGTGTACTGCCCCTTTAAGACGCCGGTGTACTGCCCCTTTAAGACGGCGGTGTACTGTCTCTTTAAGACGGCGGTGTACTGCCCCTTTAAGACGCTGGTGTACTGCCCCTTTAAGACGGCGGTGTACTGTCTCTTTAAGACGGCGGTGTACTGCCCCTTTAAGACGCTGGTGTACTGCCCCTTTAAGACGGCGGTGTACTGCCCCTTTAAGACGGCGGTGTACTGTCTCTTTAAGACGGCGGTGTACTGTCTCTTTAAGACGGCGGTGTACTGTCTCTTTAAGACGCCGGTGTACTGCCCCTTTAAGACGGCGGTGTACTGTCTCTTTAAGACGGCGGTGTACTGCCCCTTTAAGACGCTGGTGTACTGCCCCTTTAAGACGGCGGTGTACTGCCCCTTTAAGACGGCGGTGTACTGTCTCTTTAAGACGGCGGTGTACTGTCTCTTTAAGACGGCGGTGTACTGTCTCTTTAAGAGCAGCAGCTGAGATCTTTTAATCTCAATAAGTCAATAAGATGCTGCCTGCTGGAAGTTGAGGACTGTTGCATAAACAATCCCCGGCTATCACGGAACCGGGGGGGGGGGGGGGCAGGCGAGGCAAACCCTTGAAATAACATGTGAGTGGATGTGATTTTACATCCTGTGTGTGTTTTTTTTTTTTTATTTCCTTTTAATTTCAGTTTATTTCTGGGATAAACCCGTTGAGATGCAGCAAAGTGGGTCCCTGATAATGTACAAAAAAACAAACAGGAGCACAAAACAGAAGCAGCTGTACATGAAACTAATAGACTACAAACTATATCATATAAAAAAAACAATACAAAATATAACAAACCTCACACACACAGTCACACGAGTCAATAGTTAAATCAGTTTTAACAGAAAGAGAAATAAATAAACTAACTAATATAAGATATAATAAAAAAGAATCAGAAACAGTTACAAACATTCTCAAGATATTGTACAATAGGATTTTTGAATATTAAGGGAATTTTAAGGGAAGAGTGTTTATATTTAAATGACAATTCACCGATTACTCTTTTTGTTCTTGGGACAATAAAGAATGTTTGAGATGCGTGGAATGGAAGTAAATATTGTTTCACGTAATCAGGATAATTAAAATGTATGCATTTAAAACTAAAAATTGGAGAATCATCATTAAGAAAAAGCTGAATTAACACCGAATTCATCCAAATAGAAAGATTTTGAATTTGTTGATCAATTAGAATCATGCATAAGGTCATATTTCTCTATATACAGTGTAACGGTGACAGGCTGGACATAGAGACACGACTGGAGGTTTTTACTTTCAGGAAACGACATTCATTGTTAACGGGTCAATATTTTAATACAAACGAGTCAAACATTGAACCAAAAGATGCAACTGGGTGATGATGTGATGATGATTCAAGAGCGTTACGGTAAATACGCTATACTTTCCAGACGATGGGAGGTAAAAAACGTTTTAGTGGCTTATAAATCAAAATACACAATTAAATTCACGTTTTGGTTTTGTAAAATCAGCGACTGGATAAAAATGATCAGTGTAGTTACATTTGGACATAGAAAATAAATGCCTCGTATATTAGTGTGACATATATATATATATATATATTCCTCTAAATAGCCCATTTTTTTGGACAGATGCCATGTTCTTTTAACATTTAATGTTGTTCTTTTAATGTTTAATGTTCTTTTAATGTTTAATGTTGTTCTTTTTATGTTTAATGGAGCATCAGTGAGCAACACTTGTTCTCCACACTTCTTCTTCTTCTTCTTCTGGGTCAAACAGCAGTTCGCATCCTTGAAGTTGCACTATCGCCATCTGCTGGTTCCAGCTTGTCCACACATTTCCGAAAGAAAGAAAGAAAGAAAGAAAGAAAGAAAGAAAGAAAGAAAGAAAGAAAGAAAGAAAGAAAGAAAGAAAGAAAGAAAGAAAGAAAGAAAGAAAGAAAGAAAGAAAGAAAGAAAGAAAGAAATCTTTCCCCAGCCGGAACTGCAGAAAGTCTCCGCCTCTTCTTCTTCTGGGTTTATCAGCAGTTTTGCATCCATAAAGGTGCATCAGCGCCCCCTGCTGGTTGTTTCCCACCGTCTTCCCTCTGCCGTCTCTTCTGCTTCCTCCTCGTCAATCTGCTGGATTCTTCTCTGCAACAGTAACTTTAAACGACACGCCGCCTTTGAATAAGAATAAAATTCCTTTTGCTGCATTTCTGGTGGTTTTAAACTGCATTAAAGCACCAAGTCACCGCTGCCTAAACCCTCCATGTCCTTAATTTTCATCTTAGACGTCTTGAACTTAAAACATAAAGGATCTTTAACAATAGTTTTGGAGAACTGATTTGATTTATGTCTCTTTTTCCATTCGATTCCACCTTCATTCATTTATTTCTGTTTGTAGACATTTACATTATGAAGAAGAAAGTCGTTTAACCCCTTTGTGTAAAAGATTCATCTGCATTAAACCATCCTGTATTTGATCATAATCTCTCATATTTAGCGTAAAGTCTCATCATTATCTTGTGTTTCCTGAAGCATTTCGTCCTTTATTCAATGTTCGCAGCTGCGGTCGCCGTCGGGTTGAAGGAATACGAGTAACGTGTGATATTTACCTGCATGGTGGAGGAAAAGGAGATTAAATTGTTCTTCTGTTCACTGTAAACCATTTGTGTCATTTAAAGAAAAAAAAACAAAAACCCAGAGGTTCTTCAACGGTCAGACTAGAAATATTCAACAGCGCACTACTGCCCCCTGCTGGTGTGGAGTGACACTGCACAGACGACCATAATGAAGAAACAGAGGCATGGCTGCTCCTCTTCCTCTTCCTCCTCCTCCTCCTCCATCAGCCACTCATGTGAAAATAAACTTTTTTTGGGGAACAGCCATTTTTTTTTTTTATTAATCAAGTTTGGAACCTTTGTGTTAGTTTCTCTTTATTCCAGTGCCACCATGGTGAACACTCATGTTAAAAATAAAAAAAAAAAAAAAAGAAAAGGAAAAAGAAAAAAAAAAAGTGACATTTATTCTTGTTAAAACGTAGAATCATAATGAAGACAGTTAATCATAGAAACTAATCATAGAAACTGACATTATGACCTCACAGCATTTTGGATCAAACTCTCTTCTCCCTTTCAGGCTAAAGAAACAGAACAGAAACGGGGGGAGGAGGAGGAGGAGGAGGAGGAGGAGGAGGAGGAGGAGGAGGAGGAGGAGGGGAAGGAGGGAGGGAGTAGACAGGAAGTAAAGAAAAGAAAGAAAAGAAAACAAGCTTCTTACGTATATCCACACTTTTTTTTGTGTTTTTTTTTTCCTTTCAGATATTTCCTATAGACATTATAGGTTTGGTTTGATGGGGGAACTCTGCTGGATTGTCTCGTTTGTTTTTTTTTGTTGTTGTTGTTGTGTTTTTTTTTTTGTTTTTTTTTAATAATCTTCCTCCTTTTTCTTTTTTCCCTGTAGAGGAGCGACGCAGTAAATCTACTGAGGAGAGCGAGAGCCCTGAAGACTCTACCTAGTGCACTGAGAGTTTGGAGGTGGGGTTGGGGGGGGGGGGGGGGGTTGGGATGGGGATAGGGGGGGGGCGGAGAAAATCTATCTGGACACACTTGAGTTGGGCGCTGTTGTGAAGTGCAAAAAAAACCGTTAGTCGTCTAAACTCTCTCCCTGTTCTAGCTAACGTCATTTACCACCCCGGCAGACAAGCAAGTGGCAAACTACACCTGAATACACAAGCTGGAGTGGCTCCGGCCCTGTAGGTATACTCACAACATAGTTATTTTTCATCATTACAGTACAGTATAGAGCAATAGTTTTCATATACTTTTTCATATCTTTTTTTTTTTTTTTTTCCTTTTTTTTTTTTTTTTCCATATTGCACCATCAGAGAATGGGACACAGAGAAAGAAAGAAAGAAAAGAAAAAAAAAAGATCAACAGAGACTCCATTTCCTAATTAAAACGAGATATGTGCAAACATGACTAAGGACTTTATTAACCAAATCAATTCTTCCCTGTAATATCCACAAATAAAAGTGATTTCTCTCTCTCTCTCTCTTTTTTTTTTATATATATATTTATAGTAATAAGAATAATAAATCTTCACATTGGATCATTTCATAGTGTGACAAAATGCTCGCCTGGTACCGTGTCCAGCCGCGATTTCGTAATCCTCATCGTCTTTTTTTTTTTTTTTTTTTTTTAATTGGTCAGTCCCCATGCATCCATAGGAAATAGAATTTTTTTTTTTTTATTCTTTTTTTTTTTTTTTTTTTTTTCAAAAAAAGTAACAATTTTGAGAGCAGCTGAAAAGTTTGGACTGGTGTCAATTGCTTTTCGTTCCAAGTTTCATTCAGTGTTTTCAGAAGGATATTCCATAGGAAAAAAATGACTCCAAATCGTCATCTTCCACTTCAGAAAAAAAAAAAAAAAAAATTAAACAAATAAAAACAAAAAAACTCAAAAGAAAAGTCCAGATTCATGTGAAAAAAAAAACAAAAAAACAAAAAACAAAACATTGCCGTCATGGTGATAAGAGATCATTTGGTAATCAATAATTAATGATCATTAAAAGCTGACAACTAACAATTAATAATCACCGATTAATTAGAAAGAATGAACAAGAATAAATAAATGCTCCCTCGTTACTCAATTAGTTTGGCAAAGCTCCGGCTGGAGTCGTTTCCCATGAGTGAATTTCTCTCTCTCTTTTTTATTTTCCCTCAAGTGAAACAAATTAAAAATTTAATTAAATAAACAGAATACAAACAAGAAATCAAAGGAGAAAAAAAAAAAAGTCTAAAATAAATAAAAGGAGATTAGTAAAAGTGACCCCCCGTCCCATGGAGGGAGGGGACGTATATACAGAACTGCGTGGTGAAAGTCAGTTTACTGCACTTGAGTGTTAAGTCCAGCGTTAGAGTGAGTTCTAGTCCCGCCCCCGGCGCCGACCTGCTGTTATACCAGCGTGTAGGACTTTGCGTAGGGGTTGCTGCTCTGTTTCAGGTGTCCTCTGGAGTCCAGCAGGGACTCCTGCGAGGTGCTGAGCTTGGCGGCCTGGGCCAGCTCCGAGCCCTCTCTGTGGGGGAGCGTGGCGGCCGAGCCGGGCTGCCACTGGGCCGATGGGTCCCTGCCGGCCTGGGGCGCCTCCGTGGGCGTGGGCGGCGCCATGCGGGACGGCCGCTTCAGCGAGCGGCTCTTCTGGGGCTCCAGGCAGGCCTGGCCCATGGCCGCCCGCTCCCCGCCGCTGGCCGTCCCCCTGGACGACCCCGAGCAGGACATGCCCCGGTTCAGCAGGAAGTCCATGCGCAGGTACGGGGGAAGGTGGACCAGCTCGCCCCCTGCAGGAAGGAAAACACACGGCGGTGAACGGGACGTCACCTTTTCGTTTTTGGGAGGCGCCTCGGCTATGGAAGTAAAAGTGTGCCATCAGATTCTGAATTCAAACTTGTAACTGAATTTTTTTTTTTTTACCATCGCAATCAGACTTTGAATTTTAAAAGCTGTCGAATTTCAAACTACGTATCTTTTTTTTATTTAGATTTTTTTTCAACATCTAAAAATATTCGGTGTGTAAAAATTGAATGTGTCTAAGAATTCAGCTGTGAAAAAATTCAACCGCCAAAAAAATTCAACCGCAAAAAAATTCAGCCGCAAAAAAATCCAGCTGAAAAAAAATTCAACTGCAAAAAAAATGTAGCTGTAAAAAAAATTCAGCCGCAAAAAAAATTCAGCTTTGAATTTTAAAAGCTGTCGAATTTCAAACTACGTATCTTTTTTTTATTTAGATTTTTTTTCAACATCTAAAAATATTCGGTGTGTAAAAATTGAATGTGTCTAAGAATTCAGCTGTGAAAAAATTCAACCGCCAAAAAAATTCAACCGCAAAAAAATTCAGCCGCAAAAAAATTCAGCTGAAAAAAAATTCAACTGCAAAAAAAATTCAGCCGCAAAAAAAATTCAGCTGCAAAAAAATTCAGATGTCAAAAAATTCAGCTGTAAAAAAAATCAGCTGTAAGAAAAATTCAACTGCAAAAAAAATTGAACCGCAAAAAAATTCAGCTGTAAAAAAATTCAGCTGCAAAAAAAATTGAACCGCAAAAAAAAATTCAGCTGCAAAAAAATTCAACCGCAAAAAAAATTCAGCTGCAAAAAAAAATCAGCTACAAAAAAATTCTGCTGCAAAAAAATTCAACCGCAAAAAAATTCAGCTGTAAAAAATTTTTTACCGCAAAAAAATTCTGCTGCAAAAAAAGAATGACTTTATATTGTTAATAGAGGCTACAGAGTTTCACATTTTAATATTTTCGGGTGGTGGTGTGCCTTGGCTCAAAAAAGGTTGAAAAACACTGCAACTAACCAATGAGGTCCTAGATTTTTATTTTTTTAAGCGTAGCCAAACTTGAAGATTGTGAGACGTGGTCGGCGTCAGACGTAGACATTAGACTTAGACGTAGACATTAGACACAGACATTAGACGCAGGCGTTACACGGGTCGGGGGTTCGTGGTCAGAGGTTAGCTTAGCGGCGGCGCCTCACCCGGTCTGTGGGCCTTGGGCACGGCCATGTTCATGACCCGGCTGACGTCCTGGGGCTTGGGCGGGGAGGCGGTGAAGCGGCAGATGCCCGACTCGGACGGCGTGCTGGAGGTCAGGCTGTCGGTGTAGTCGTTGGTGCCCGCCGTCATCTGCTCGGACGACGTGTCGGAGATGAAGCACTCGGTGATGGTGAACTTGGCGTGCCGCAGCTGCTCCTCCATCTTGGCGTGCTCGTAGGCCCTGGCCAGCTCCTCGTAGGTGGAGGAGGCGCTCTCCGTCGACACCATGCTGCTCCGCGCGCGGTCTGCACACGGGCCGGCGTTAGTGGGAGGGGATTAGCGTTAGCGCTAGCGTTAGCGGGAAGTAGACGGCGGGCGGTGGCGGTGGCGGCGGCGGTGTCCTGCTTACCTGTGTCCTGAGATGGGCTGACGCTGTAGCTGTCGCTCTCCTTGTCGACGGAGCCGGCGACTCTGGGCGTGGGCAGCCTCCAGTCGGTGCTGAGGGTGTGGGAGGAGACGGGCGGGTGCGGCCGGTTCAAGGTCCACTGGCTAGCGTAGCGGTTGCGAGCGGCCGGGCCGGCCTTGGCCGTCCGGCGGGCGGTGGGGTCTGAGGACGGGAGAGGACGGAGAGCGGGGCCGGTTAAGCGGGGATGGCGGCGGGGGAACGTCCGGGATACTGGAGGTTTTGAACCAGCAGGGGGCGACGGAGAGCGAGCTCCGTCGGGACTGGGCGATATTGTTGAGGACTGCTACGTCGCCTCGCCTCGGCAGTGAAGGAGTTAAACCTCACTGCTATTTGGTAATGACTCATATCTAGTTGATGGAAAAACCTCGACAGTGACGATTTCCAACCATCAAAAGTGCCAAGAAAATGAAAAACTGTGAACTGGAAGGACATTAAACCATTGAAACAGACTGAAACACGTCAACATCGTAACAAATTTAAATTTAATTTAATTAAAAGTGACAGCCGACAGTGAGCTCAGGATATATAATCTACTAATCCAGGAGTCTGCAGCCTGAAGCCCTGGGAGAGAATAGAGCATATATGACTTTTGGTTGTTATTATTATTATTAATTATTAATTATTATTATTAACATGGCCCCTGTGCAGGGATGACATAAATTCATGTCATTTTAAAGAAATTTCCCTCAGGTTTTAATATAGTATTTCTATTCTATTGAATTCTCAGATTTCAGTAAAAGTGCGTCCAACACTAACATCTGTCTTCGACCTTCCTGGACTTGTTTGGAAACAAACTGTGAACACACAATAAACTCTTCACAATAGATTGAACATTGATATTTTGTCCATTACTAGGAGACACTGGCCCAGAAACCAGCAGAGGTCTGACCCACCATCACGTCCAGATGGCTTCGTCTGCAGCCGGCAGGTACGTTGATAATTAAATACTGCACAACAACAACAACAACACCAACAACAACAGTCCCTTCCAGGAGCTAAAGGCACAACGGAGCAATAAACCTGTATAAGCGTGCAGAAGCACAGTGTTGATAATTGGCTCACTGGGGGGAACGGTTTTAGCAAGGAGAGCTGAACGACGGTGGATCGTGAAGTTCTAAAGGAAAAAGAAAAAAAAGAAAAAAAGTGTCCGTACTGGACTTACTGGTTCCTGGTCTGGCGTCGGACACGTCCACCAGGGGGCCGGTGGCCTGGGAGAGGGACTGGTAGTGGACGGTGTGGGTGACCGTGGACGACTTCTGCTTCTGCGTCTCGCCGAAGTCGTTGTCGGTGAGCAGCACGGTGGATCGGTCGTCTGCAGGGGGGAGGTGGGGGGTGGGGAATCAGTGATATCCGTCTGCTCGCCGTGTGATTTGGGTGTAGCAATGGCGGCGGCGGCGGCAGCGTGCTTACCGACGGTCTCCATGGTGTCTCTCTCCTCGATGAGCAGCTGGGCTCGGGGGATGTCGATGTGCATGCGGAGGGTCTGCTGCTGCTTGTTGATCGGCTCCGCCGGACGCGTGTTCTTGCTGCAACAAGGGAGAAAGACGCCACCGTCAGGGAAGATCCTTCGCGGTAGCTAATCGCACCGGCTAACTGACGAAGACTCACCTCATCAGCATCTCTGCCAAGCTTTTTGCGTCTGGAAAACAAGCAACAAAAAATGGGAGAAATCCGTCATTTTTCTGTGTCGAAAGTGTCTCCCGGACGTATTTTCAAGGTGGGCGGCCTCACCTCGTAGCCTCTTGAGCCGCTGCTCCCTCCTCCTCCTCCTCAGCACCAGCAGGCCGATGAAGATCACCACGATGCCCACCAGCACGCAGGAGATGGTCACCATCATCTTCAGGCCTTCGCCGCCTTCCGGGTTTTCGCCGCGGACGTTTGGGGCCTTCACCAGCGGAGCGATGGTACCTGCGCAGGGACACGGCGTTAGCAAAGATGCTAACTGGGGCCGTGCGCCGATACCGCTGGCATCGGGTCCGATATACTGCGCCGAGTACTCGGACCTGGAGAGTACTACGCGACGTCACGCGTCAGAAAACGTAGCACACAGGTACACCAACTGTATTGAAACTATTTCATATTTCATACTTTTTCACAGTTACTGGTACCTATTGATACATTTTAATTGTAATCGGTACTGTATCGACACTTTTTCACTATAACTGGTGCTTTTTTGATACATTTTCACTATTGCCGCTACTTTATTTATACTTTTTCACAGTTACTGGAACCTGTTGATACATTTTAATTGTAATCGGTACTGTATCGACACTTTTTCACTATAACTGGTACTTTTTTGATACATTTTCACTATTGCAGCTACTTTATTTATACTTTTTCACAGTTACTGGAGCATATTGATACATTTTAACTGTGATCGGTACTGTATCGACACTTTTTCACTATAACTGTTACTTTTTTGATACATTTTCACTGTTGCAGCTACTTTATTTACACTTTTTCACAGTTACTGGAGCATATTGATACATTTTAACTGTAATCGGTACTGTATCGACACTTTTTCCACTACAACTGGTACTTTTTTGATACATTTTCACTGTTGCAGCTACTTTATTTATACTTTTTCACAGTTACTGGAACCTGTTGATACATTTTAACTGTAATTGGTACTGTATCGACGCTTTTTCACTAAAACCCTGACACTTTATTGGTACTTTGTAACCATTACATTTATTATCACACATACATCTCTCTCAGACATACAATGATAGAACTATTGCTACTTGAATTTATACTTATATCTGAACTCATGCAGTACGGAGGGGATACTAGTCGGCACGTCCAAATTTCGAGTTTGACACTGTCGGCTTATATCAACAAACCGAAATCAGGAACAACACGAGCAAACGTCTACATCATAGCCCGTCGCCGCGTCACGCCCAAACTCACTTCCGTCGTAGCTGAGCGTGGCGAACTTGAGCCTCTTCTCGGCGTAGCCGGCGCTGTTGTAGACCTTCATCTGCAGCTCGTACCAGGTGGCCTCCTGCAGGTCGTACAGGATGTAGCTCTTGGTGAGGGAGGTGCGCTGCGCCGTGGTCCAGGTGGGCGAGTCCACGGGCCGGTACTCCAGCGTGAAGGAGGTGATGGGGCAGCCGCCGTTGTTCCAGCCGTTCAGGTTGAGTTTGACCCGCGTGGCGTTGATGCTGGTGAAGAGCTCCTGCTCTTTGGCGTACTGAGGTTCTGTGTGTGGGGGAGGGGAGGGGGGAGGGGGGGTCGGTGACAAAGCCATTAATAAGACCACGCGGTCTTTTCACCAATTCTGCTTTTCCACATAGTCTGAAATTTTAGACCAATTATCGCCCCAGTGGGCGTTTTTCCAAAACCTTTCAGAAGCATGTAACCTTCCTCCTCTTTCATCCTCTTTCATCTTTCATTTTGCTTCATCTATCGATGGCAACGTGTTCTAAAAAGTCTAAAAGTGGTTGATCACCTGCAGTCGTCGTCAGAAATCAACGTGCCTGAAGCTTTATCTGCCCTGTAATTGTCAGAACGAGATGTTCACACACCAGATGTGTGTTTACAATAGAATTAATGTCCTCTGTGTGTGTTGAAAAGAGTGTGTGTGTGTGTGAGTCAATATTGTGCTTTTAAGGGGTTCAATTCTGGGGATTAGCTTCATTATTTTTCGCTAAAGCACTTCTGTTGCAGTCTTGCATGAAAAATCTGCAAAATCAATCGATGAAAAGAGGTGAAAAGAGTAAGAGGCTACTATTTTAAGTGATCTTTTCAATTTCTATTCAGCAAAATGTTCCTAACAACTCCTGTACATGCAGCACATCAAATAAAGTGTGTGTGTGTGTGCCTCTCACACGTTGTACCTTTCCCATGAGTCTTTGCTTCAATGATCTCGCTGATGCGTCCGGGACCGACCGCGTTCTGCGCCGTGAGCGTGAACTTGTACCAGGTCCCACACTTCAGGTTCTCCAGTCGATAGGAGCGCTCGCTGGGACTGATGGCGAAGTTCCCCCACTGCTCGCTGTTGTCCTCCGAGTACTGCAGGATGTAGCCTGGTTCACAGCACAACGGGGGGGGGGGGGGGGGGGGGGTCACGGCATGAGGGGGCGGGGCTATACGTCAACGTTTACCGGCGTGGCGGACACGGCGGGGGCCGTCTGACCTCGTATGGAGCTGCCGCCGTTGTCTCCGGGGATCCAGGAGAGGGTGATGGAGGTGGTGGTGGTCTTGGTCACGGTGAGGCGAGGCTGGTCGGGGGGAACTGGCGGGGAGGAAGCGGACAAAACTCCCCAGTGAGTCGAACGGCAGAGATTTGGTTCAGACAAAGTTCTCCTTAAGATCACGTTAAAACCAAAAGACACCAGCTTTTGATGAAAGCTGAAAATTAAATTAAATTAAATTAAATTAAACTAAATTAAATTAAATTGAATTAAATTAAATTACATTTTATAAATTAAAATAAACACAATTTAATAAAATTAAATAAATTAAATACAATTAAAAAAATAATAAAATTTTAAAATTAAAAAAAAAAAAATAAAAAAATTTTTTTAAATAAAATTTAATTTAATTAAATACAGGCATTTCTTGGTGCTTTCAAAATAGAGAAAACTGAGATAGCGATAAATTCATTTCAATTGCAATTTCAAAGGAAAATTTTTTTTTTTACAAATAAGTCCTGAAAGCACTCTTGAAACCTCCACAACCCATTTTCCCCTCAACAGTGCCACTGGTGGCCTGGAGAGGAAGTGTAAACCTTCTGCCGCAAAATACAGTGAAAATTCTCTTGGCTGTTGCATTATGCATTTTTTTTAACAAACTCACCATGACAGCATGACTTTGAAGCTAATGCTAATTTGTCACCTGTCAAGGTAGCATCACTGATATCCCAGCTCGGGTCTTGTGTTGTGTCCACTACTCTTAAGAAATCTGGTTGAAAATTTCATTTTTCTTTTAGATCGCAGCCTCTTGCTCCTAAGATGAAGCCTTGATGTGTTGGTGGTCATAATGTTTTGGACGATGGGTGTATAACGTCACAAAAATCTCCTCAATGCGATTTCAGAACTCTTAAAAAACAAAACATCCATCAACCTGAGCTGCGACGGTGTTTGAGTGAGTAACTTGGTCCCAGTTCTTTATGAACACGTGATGTTCCTCACGGTCTCACCTTGAACCTGCAGGTTGAGAACGATCTTGTCCGAGCCGAAGCTGTTGCTGGCCACACAAGTGTAATTCCCAGAATCCTCAGCTTTCACCGTGCGGATGACCAGGCTGCCGTTGCCGTGGACGCTGCGTCGGCTGTCGATCACGACCGGCGCCGGCGTCCCGTTACTGAAACGCAGACGAGAACGGAAATCAAACGGCGTCCATCGCCGAAGGCGGCGACGCGTCGTATTTCCGCTTCACCCACATCTCCTTCAGCCACTTGACGGTCGGGGACGGGTCGCCCACGGCTTTGCACGGCAGCACGATGTCCCTCATCCACGGCGTCGTCACCGTCCGGTTGAAGGTCAGGATGCGAGCCGGAGCTGCGAGGACACACGTGCATCGAAACTCAGTCGGGCACAACCCCCCCCTCCCCCTTCCCTCCTTCCACCGCGGCGTTGTGGCGGTTTATCTGTATCTGCCGGAGCGTGGCGGAGAGGAACATCCATCACCCGGACCCCAGACGGGACGGTACCGACAGGAGGCCGATAGGGTCCCGACTCTGGACGCCGCGGCCGCTATCGGCGTGCGCCATCAGCTTATCGGCGCTCGGCCGGCGTGTAAAGCGTCGACAAGGGGTCACACGCTGGAATTCGTTACGTCCACCCGACGCCGTTACGCTTGTCTGCTCGTGGGAGCGACGGCTCGAGAGAGAAACGTCTTGCGTTTCAGCAAAATTTCGCATTTTAAAAACGACGCCGTTTTCACGTCAGCCCACTAGGTGGTGCTGTCGTTTACCGCCGCCGAAGAAAGTTTGCGGCGGTGGGAGAAACCGGAGCCATTTTCCAAAAAAGTTGTCGCATAAACGCGACCCGAAAGTTTTCGCTTGGGACGGTTGCCGTGGTAACGCTGAAACCTACCCTCCGCCATGGGCTTGACGGTGATGATCTCGCTGGAGTTGCCCCGCCCGGCAGCGGTGACGGCCACCACCCAGATGCTGTACTGCCGGTTCCTGCTCAGGTTGGGGATCCGGTAGAAGAAGACGTCCGGCGCCGCCTCGAACTCGCTGCTCACCTGCAGGAGGAACAACAGCGACGAGCGCGTCAGTGTCAACTCTGAGCTCACCCGGTGTCAAAACCGAGCAAAAACCTGAAACCAGCGAAATTATTCAGGTTTCAAATTCTAATAATACTGAATTGAAGCGTTACTAATAATCATTTTGACTCCAACCTTCAGGGAATTCAGTCGAAGTCCGTCGGAGTGATCGTATTTAGCTTTTAATCCAATGAGGCAGGTGTCAAATTACACAATTGTACACGTTTCTGAATAATTATATCAGATGGAAAATCTATTACGGATGAATGAAGGCAGCAGAAGCAGCTCGTATGGTGAAAATCTTCACTTTAAAAAAAAAAAATCAATGTGATTATATATTTAATAATTGAGTAAATAGAATAAAAATGTCCCTGTCAGCTAACAGATTGTTAACTTGTCTCAAAAAGTAAATTAGCAACAGTAAACCTGCTTATTTTCCCAGATAGAGCTACTGGAGAGTCATACGAAATAAATTATAACTTTTGGACCCGTGATTTAAGAAAAGTTCCTATTTTTACATGTGTTGGACTCTTTATTCTTCATATGTTTTATAATATCACCTAATTACATTCATTTACTATTGTATTGAACACTGATATACAGAATAATGGGTTTAGATTCTTTACTAACCAATTGCGTGGATATAAATGGGTTTTTTAACCTGAACCCTGCCGCCCCCTGCTGGTCAAACGTTATGTAATTTTTTTCCAGAGGTTGTGGACGTGACGTCTTACCGTGGGGTGAGGGTTGGAGCAGAAGACGGTGTACTTCCTGATGATGCCGTTCACTTTGAGAGGAGGGAGCCAGGACACGAACACCACCGAGTTGGACGCCGCCGCCGCCTTCACGCCCGCCGGAGGCCCAGGAACTGCAGGCCAAAGACACATTCCCCACGTTAAGCTACACTGCAGAAACTCCTCATCCAAAAAATATACTAAAACAAGAAAACTAATACTTAAAATAAGCGAAATTATCTGCCAACAGAACAAGAAAATTTGACAAGAGTTTTAAAAACAAGAAAATAATTCTAGCCCCATATGACCTTGAAAACAGCATTTTTGGACTCAAAACAAGTATTTTCATGTGGTATTATTTTCAAATGTTAAAATAAGAAGATTTAGCTTCTGAAATGCCAGTTCAGGTCCTTTGATTGCTGGTCAGTCGTCTTAAAATGAGAAAGAAATGCTTGTTTTTTGGGGGGTTTTTTATATTAAAAAAAGACATTTTTAAATACAGTACATTCATTCCTACGTGCTTTTACAGGGAAAATAGAAAAGCCCAACATATCTAAAAAAATGCTTGTTTTAAGCCTAATAGTACTTATAACTAGTTTTTAATACTCAACACCAAAACCATTCTCGCTAATAAGAAAATAAAGCAATAATCATCTTAAAAATAGAATAATAATCTTAGCGGACAATTTTGTTTTAAGCAAAAATGACATATTAGTCAAAAACAAGTAATTTTCCACTTAATTTAAAAACTTATATATCTTGCCTAGATTTTACTTTTTGCAGCGTACGATGGTAAAATGAAGTACAAGTTTCTTTTGAAGGATGAATTACAATTCAACATGAAAGGGAAAAATGTCTACTTTTGAGGTAAATACACAGACTTTTAGACATAACTGACTCTAAATGCTTTCACACTGTGACTAAATAAAAGGATTTCCAGCGAAATGTGAAAGTAAATTAAACCTCAAAACGCTTAATTTATCCCTTGTAATCTTATTTTTCAAGTAAAAGAGCCTCAAATCCAGAGAAGTGCCACGACAATGCAACTCATAATAAGTTGAATATGTATTAAATGGAGATGAAAGTTTTTAAAGCAAACGTCTATTTTTGAGTAAAAAGCTACACATTTCTTTTAGCATTTGTGTCTTAGGGCCTATCCCAATTCTCTTTTGTACTCCTACCCCTACCCCTTAGCCCTCCGCCTCCAAAACAAGGGCAAAGGCAGTTTCAGCCCTTAGATTTGGGACACCCCTCTCCCTCTGCTCAGCCCCGCCCCTCTCGCTCCGTCTCACAGTTATGACGTCATAATACGGCGCCCTGATATCAGCAGATATACAAATACACACGGAAGCTACATACGGCAGACGGTAGCGCCACTGCCGTTCTTACTAGTATAAAACACAACAGGTTTATATAACTTTAGAAGGGTATAGATGTGAAATGCGAGTCCTTCTGCGCCATGTTCCCCTTACCCCTCTGTTTAAAGTGTGCATCTGTAAAACTTCGTTTAGAGGGGTGAACAGCCCTTCCCCTCACCCCTCAGATGCTCGTGAACGTGCATTTCAAAGGGGTAAGATGAAGGGCTGAGGGGTAGAATTGAGACGCAGCCTTATTAATCCCAGCGGACAATTTTGTTTTAAGCAAAAATGACTTGTTAGTCAAAAACGAGTTATTTTCTCACTGAATCTAAGAACTTCTATCTTGCCCAGATTCTACTTTTTGCAGCATGACGTTCCGAGGCGGAGGATCTACGGCGGCTCTTCGTGATGCCGAATCCACAGAGAGACAGATGGCGTTACGGCGCTACAGCGCTTCCCTCCGCTTCATTAGCATACCCACCGTCATTTCTACCTCTAATATATTCCTGCTTTACAGAAAGAAAAAAAAAAACCTGACAGGCGATATGAAGTGTGGGTCCTTGAGGACCCGCCGGGTCAAACGGAACATGGCGGCGTGACAGACGCCGGCCTTGTGCCGACTCAATCGTCCTCACCGTCCTCTTTTTTTTTCTTTTCTTTTTTTTTTTCCTCACCGTCCTCTTTGGTTCGCGTGTAAATCTGCTCGCTGCGGACGCCGTCGCCGGCCCGGGTGAAGGCCAGCACCTGGATGCTGTAGTTGGTGTATTTCTCCAGGCCGTCCAGCTCCAGCGAGGGTTTGGACGTGGTCACGTTCCGGATCTCTCCGAGCTCTGTGGGGGGGTGGAGGGAGGGGGGGGGGCAGGAACCAGTACAGTTCAGTGTGTGTGAGATCGCTCTGGATTTCCCATCACGTCTAATCAGATTTGTGAGATTAAGACAGGAAATGTCACGCGGGGTCACGCCGGTCGCACACATTGGAAACAGACACTCAGCAAGTTTCTCCCGGCAGAAAAAGTCAGAAGCAATAATGAGACGTGACGAGGAAGATCGACAACTAAGCTTTTAAATCAAAGCTGAGAACCCTTTTTTTTTTAGGTTGGCTTTTAACTCTGTCTAGGGCAGAGTATTTATTCTGTATGCTGTTTTAATGAATCTCTGGAAGGTTTCCAACAACCTGCAGCACCGTCGCACCTGTGTTTTATGTATAGTTTTTATGTATTATTCCTGTATTTGTTTCTTAATGCATTGTTTTTATAGCTTTGTTGTAAAGCACATTGGGTGCCACTGGGTTATTGTAAAGGGCTATACAAATACAATTTGATTGATTGAATTTGATTGATTGGTGTTAAAGGTGAATAATTACTGGGTAATTAAACCATTTCGGATCATCAGCCTTACCCGCGCCGTCCAATCACTTCATGATCGTTCAGTTTGTTTAGTTTTTTTTAGTGATTAAAATTGCATTCATGCAACTTTCTCTAGTTGAACCTCGGAATTTTTAATTCCTTTTTTTTTTTTACACACAGAAATTTCAACAAGTGAATAAATAGCTTATTGTTTGATGCGTCACTTAAGTCAAACAGGGATTTGTCGCCCTCTGCTGGCCTGATCAGTTTCACACGTTCAGAAGAAAACGGCCCATTTGTTGAACTGAGTCCATCAAAAACTCATAAAATATGCAAAATATAAATATATATAGATATTGTGTATTGAGTTGGATTATACTGGTAGGAATTGCAACACTGAGCATTTCTTGATGCGACTGTTGCCGTGCAGACTGGGGCTCGGCTGTCATATCCAGGTCGACCGGGGTTTTTTTATACGAAGGCCAACGTGATGTGACATCGGGGGGGGGGTGGGGGGGGGGGGGGTAATGACGCTGTCGCAAGCAATCTCGCTCAAGCCAAGATGGCATGTGACAATTAAATACCGGGTCGAGAAGAGGGGAGGGGCGGGGCTACGACAAAAACACAACTAAATATTCATAATTTCACCTACTGATGAGTGAAAAGTGAAAACATTTTTTTTTTTTTAAAGCAGTTTGAAGTGTTTCGTGTCAATCTGCCTCAACATGTCAACTGGCGCTGAATTTCTGACGCCACATTTTAATTTGTGCTTCCCTAAAATCAAATAATAATAAATAATACAATTTAAATAAATCTAAATTAAAGACGAGACGGTACAATCAAGGACTAACAACAAGTTGACGTATTTCATCATGTGTAATATTAAGATTTTAAATCTTGGCAAGTGCCACAAAGAAGTGTGAATACTCTCAATTGCATTATTTTCAAAATAAAGGTGTCTTGCTTGTTGTCTTATCTAGATAAGTATAGAATATAACTATTAAATATTGGAGAAGAGGTAGAATTTGATACGTTTAATCAGCTGTATGAGGGGGGTGTGTGTGTGTGTTTTCTTTCATAGAAATCCACTGATTGTTATTTTATCCAAACTTAATTCGTTTTTAAGGTAAAAATTATGAGTTCGACAGACTTTATCTGATAAAAAATGGCTCTTGTAAGTCTAGAAATGTCCTCCAGTCACACATTAGATCCTTGTGTTTAAAAAAAAAAACAAAAAACAAACAAAAAGCCTCCAGGGATTAATTTAATCAGGTTGCATGAGTTAAACCCCGGCGGTGACGGAGGCTGGACTCGTACCTCCGTCAGGCAGGTTGGCCCAGTAGATCACCCTGAAGCCCAGCAGGTTCCCGTTCAGAGCGTCTTTGGGGGGGGTCAGCCAGGACAGGGAGATGACCTCCGGGGACGTGGCCGTGGCCTGGACGTTCTCCGGGGGACGACTGGGCACTGGAGGGGGACAACGAGAGGACAGGGGCGATGAGAAGGGCTCTCGCAGTACCCCGACATCACCACCAGGGGGTGATATCTGCTCACAAATGCCTCTTAGGGAAAGTCATACAGGGTGCATCCAAATACTCCCTCCAATCTCTCCTGTCTCCTAACGGTCCCTCCTGTGTCCTAACAGTCCCTCTTGTCTCCTAACGGTCCCTCCTGTCTCCTAATGGTCCCTCCTGTCTCCTAATGGTCCCTCCTGTCTCCTAACAGTCCCTCCTATCTCCTAACAGTCTCTCCTGTCTCCTAACAGTCCCTCCTGTGTCCTAACAGTCCCTCCTGTCTCCTAATAGTCCCTCCTGTCTCCTAACAGTCCTTCCTGTGTCCTAACAGTCCCTCCTGTCTCCTAACGGTCCCTCCTGTGTCCTAACAGTCCCTCTTGTCTCCTAACGGTCCCTCCTGTCTCCTAATGGTCCCTCCAGTCTCCTAACGGTCCCTCCTGTCTCCTAATAGTCCCTCCTGTCTCCTAATGGTCCCTCCTGTCTCCTAACAGTCCCTCCTATCTCCTAACAGTCTCTCCTGTCTCCTAACAGTCCCTCCTGTGTCCTAACAGTCCCTCCTGTCTCCTAATAGTCCCTCCTGTCTCCTAACAGTCCCTCCTATCTCCTAACAGTCCCTCCTATCTCCTAACAGTCCTTCCTGTGTCCTAACAGTCCCTCCTGTCTCCTAACGGTCCCTCCTATCTCCTAACAGTCCTTCCTGTGTCCTAACAGTCCCTCCTATCTCCTAACAGTCCCTCCTGTCTCCTAACAGTCTCTCCTGTCTCCTAAAGGTCCCTCCTGTCTCCTAACAGTCTCTCATGTCTCCTAACAGTCCCTCCTGTGTCCTAACAGTCCTTCCTAACACCTTTCCTGAACTCCTTTCGGAAGCCTCCTAACACCTTTCCTTAACCCCTTTCCGAAGCCTCCTAACTCCTTCAGGAAGCCTCCTAACACCTTTCCTGAACTCCTCCTATGATGAAGCAGCGCAGTGTGTTGATGCTTGTCATGTGCCCACATAGAATCTGTCCATCCCCCCCCCCCGTCCCCCCACCCTCTTACCGTCCTCCAGCGTGGTGGCAGCCACCTCGGTGGAGGACGGCCCGGTCCCGGCGCTGTTGCTGGCCTGCACCACCACGCCGTACTGGGTGAACTTCTTGAGGTTGTCCAGCACCAGGCTCTCGGCGTTGTCCCCGGTCGTCTCCACGCTGATCACACTGAACTGGTAGTTCCCCCCGGAGCTGTACTCCCTGTAGCCCACCTGGTAGCCCCGGATCGCCCCGTTCTGGAGGTGCTTCTTGGGAGCCTGGAGGACCAACGGGCAGCTGGTCGTCATCATCATCATCATCATCATCATCATCATCATCATCATCACTCACGGCTTGTATTCGCTCTACGACTATAAACCGTCGTTCATGCAAGAAGATGAGAAAACTCGCTGAGAAGTTTGCTGAATTATTACTGAAATTAAAATGAGGCCAAACGGATCCGAAAATACAAACAAGAATTCGCATAAAAGTTGATGAAAAGTCGAATTAAAGCAATCGGAGAAATTGAATAAATTGAATTCAAAGAAGCTATGTAACCATGAAAATCTCGCAGAATAATAATACAATGAATGGCAAAAAAGTAAATATAATACAAAGAAAAAAAGGACATTTTTTTATTTTATAACTTAATATTTCCCTTTATTTAAAAAAAAAAAAGTCAAATTAAATCATTAAAACATTAATGTGGATAAATATCATATTAACATATATTCAAAGTTTGATATAATAACTCTCTTGAAGCCTCTACTCCCTCTATTAACCTCCAATGAGGTATTTAAGGTGTAGTTTCCACTTTTTGTACAAGTTAAATGTAGTTTCTTGACGGTTTTCCGATCAGAAACAACGGTTATGAAGACAGAAAAAGTTTTCCTGCAGCAGAAAAGCTGCAGAATATTTTAAAACAATTCGAAATGTGACATTATTTAACTACCGGTTCATCTCCCACAATTCTTTCACATATACAGACAATTTTAGAGTCACAAATTAACCTTAAATCGCTGTTTTTGGACTGTTAAAGGAACTTCCTGGACGTAATATACCCGTAAAAAAACGACCCACTACTGCACCTTGCAGCTGTTTGCTAATTAGGTTTGAATAAGTTGAAATTTACTCTCACTTTTCAGATTTTATTGAGCTAAAGCGTTAATTCTATTTAGTCAGTGGCTGTTTTATTGACGATCGAAGTCTTTTAACGGCCCGATATCCAATAAAATTGGTAAAACATGATAACAAAACTGCGATACAACACTGCGTTCAAAGCTGTTACACCCGATTTATCCAAGATGCACATTGAGTCAGAGTTTCTTCACTCATTTGTTGTTATTTGCTGCTGAAACAATGAAAATTGTTAGTTACATGATTCGTTTTATACCAAAAATGTCATGTTTTTTTATGTAAACAGTCGCTGTAACCAATTGGATTTACTTTCTAAGTTGTGAAAATGTTTCATTACACATGTTTATGGGTTTC
>NC_137663.1:25632612-25634235 GCF_963422515.1 Blennius ocellaris
AAACATTGTGCTGTATAAATGTATGTATATGTTTATGTATGTATTCCCCTCAGGCCTCGACGTCTCATTTCATACTCGTCTCTTGAGCCATTTGAAGTATTTTAGCAATTTTTAAAGCTGCTGTTTTAGCCTGCGGAGAAATTTTAACCTGTTTTCAACCTGTTTTACAATTTTAGCCGTTTTCCCTGTTATTTTTGAGCCGTTTTAGCAGTTTCATCAGTTTTTAGCCCGGGGATTTCAACCATTTTGGAAAAATAGCATGATAATATTCTCCATGTCTCTTTTCAGTTTTAACTTTATGCTTTTTTTTTTTTTTTGCTCCACTGATTTAAGCTTCATCTCACTTTACCGAACAACAACGAGTCAAATCCGGTGATGTTTGACTGGATAAAAACTGCAGCTGCTGTGCAACGAGCAGAAACACACTGGGAAAGTGATACTGATGAGGGTGTGTGTGTGTGTGTGCGTGTGTGTGTGTGTGTGTGTGCGTGTGTGTGTGTGTGTGTGTGTGTGTGTGTGTGTGTGTGTGCGTGTGTGTGTGTGTGTGTGTGAGCCAGCCCTGTAATCGTTGCGTTGATGTATTCCTTTAATATCCGGCAGAATTATGGCACGAGGGAGCGAGTGAAGCCAGAAAAAAAACAAAACAAAAACAAAACAAAAAAACCCCCACAAAATCAAAATCTCTTTTTAACGGCGACGGAATCAAACCAGAATTTTTTTTTCCCCTCTTCCTTGTTTTTAACCTGAATATAAATCTGCGACTCTGCAGGAGACGCCATCGTCCTTGTTTTAAAGTGTAAACAGACGGTTTTAAAATAGGCGTCTCTGCACGGACGCAGGGAAAGAAAGGAGGGGAAGAGGGGGGGGGGGGGGGGGGGGGGGGGAGAAAAAAAGCGAGAGTGTTTCATGTGGAGGTGAGGAGAGCCCGGTTCCTCCACAGCAACCCAGAGGGCAGTGATGATACGCTCAAGCCTGCAGGGGATTGTGGGGGATAGGCTGGCTGCTGATTGGCTACTCCCCTGAGACAAAAGCTCCCCCTTCCCTCCCTCCCTCCCTCCCTCGCTTTCTCCCAGGCTCCCTTTCACCTGGCCAGGTTACCATGCCAACCACCGTCGGACAGTCTCTCCTCCTCCCTCCTCTCCCTCTCTTTCTCTCTCTCTCTCTCTCTCTCTCTCTCTCTCTCTCTCTCTCTCTCTCTCTCTCTCTCTCTCTCTCTCTCTCTCTCTCTCGAGCCTCTGCTCTTAGAAATAGGGCCATTTCTACTACCCAGGAATAGAACCTGCCATCGATTTCTACAGGATCAGGAAGAAGTTGATGATGATGATGATGATGAAGACGACGACGACGATTACGCAATCGCACCGCGAATGTCGCAATGCAGGAATAAAAGACAAAACCAAGATGAGAAACGGTTAGAATTAGCCGAACGGTGGGAGTCAGGTGAATATTGATAAATAATAACAATAACAACAACAACAACACATGATTAGACGGCAGCGTGGCGCCGTTCATGTGCGATCAAGGCCGGGGGGGCGAACGCAGAGGAGTGAGGAATCTAGATCACGTCGGCGTCGTGATCCTGGATTTATTACCGCCGCCAACGAAAGGCTACGTTTTTGTTGT
>NC_137663.1:25634435-25636935 GCF_963422515.1 Blennius ocellaris
GGTTTGTTTATAAACCTTGTATTGTAGTAAATCATCATATTATGTGTGTAATACAATCATATTCTTTGAATTAATAGGAAAATATCAAACATAAAAATACAAACATAAAAAAACAAATAAATAAAAATAAATAAAAAACTAAAACTAAAACTAAAACTTAAATTTAAATTTAAATAAATGTACATGAACATCAGAACTGTTCTCAAGTAAAATTAAGAATTATGTTAAATTAAAACTGCTTCCAGGAGTAAAATTTATCCCGAATGAATTGATGGTTTCTCAAACTTAGAATAGTTTTAGAGTTATAATAGTTTTATCTCAAATAGGAAAGAATAATAAAAAACAACTTTCAGACTCAAACTGAAATATAGTTTGTAGAAAGCGATGAGTTAAAAGTGGATTTCCAAACAGAATCAGCAAGTATAAACACAACGAATCCAGAAATGTTTACATCGTCGCCGATCAAAGCAATCAAAGTGATCAAAGCGTCTAAAACATGTGAAACGGTCTGAACTGCAGTAAATCATGTTTCCATGCGTCGGCGCTCAGCTCAACATAACGGGCCAATCAGAAGCGAGGCGTCGTCTTCAGAAAACCGAAGCCGGTCTGACAGCCCCGAGGAACAGAAAAGCCGTCTTCCTGATTGTTTTCACTTTGTTTCTAATCCAGGCCGGCGCCTCCGGCGGCCATGTTGGTCCCACCGACCATATGCTGGATGTGCGGCTCCGATTAAAGACGCTTAATCCTCCTTCCACTGATTTGTTTAAGAGAGGACAAGGACAAAAAAAAAAAAAAAAAAAGGGAGTTTTAAGTGTTGTTGAAGAAAAAGCTAACGTTCACGAGCGTTTCCAAGAATCCTGGTCCGAGAAAACACTGTTGACACTCTTGACCTTTGACCTTTGACCGGCTTCAGTCGCCTCAAGTTCACAACACGTCGGAACAAAACGGAAAAACTGAAATTCCCTTTTAACGGGAACAAACCTGCAGAATGTCTCGTCTTCTCCTCCAGCCCATTCTTCTTCACCCCCCACTCCTCTTAATCCTGGCCTAAAGCCCCCCCCCCCCCCCCCCTCGAGGAAATGCCACCAGATGCCCAGTGTCTAAGACGGGCATTATGTTCTTAGAGGATGTCCCGGTAATTCTGCTTTTTTTTTTTTTTGCCCGGCTGTTTGATTACGTCTCCGAGTGGCGGGAAGGCGAGGCGAGGACAACAGGTAGCCAAACTCGACCCCCCCCCCATGGGGGAGGGGTCACGTGACGCGCCTCTGCGCTCCATGTAAAAACAAAACAACCAACATCTCGGACGACCGGAGGCGACGGCGGGCGTCTATTTGTAGTTTACCGGGGAGGAAAAAAAAGACGGGATTAAACATGAACCCGCATGCGAGACGCAGAAACACAATCCCGTGTTCTCCTCATTGTTATTAATAGCATCGGGGGGGTGTGGTGGGGGGGGGACTAAATGGTATTGAGGGATATTGTTGAACGAGGAGCACCGAACTGCGGCGTTTAGTCTTGTATTTTCTAACATGTTACTCATCAAGAATTTAAAACCGGAGGAGCAGGACTTCGTCGGCCATCAGGAAACGTGTCAATCAGCGGGGAGGAAGTGGTTTGTCAGACCCCGAGGGGGCCACGCTGACCTAAATACAAAAAAAAATTGTCAACAGCAATACTACAATGGGGGGGGGGGGGGGGGCGGCTGGGGAGACGAGACATGTGAAGAATATTTTGAAAAATAGAAAAGAACACCTGAAATAGTTAAAGATTCATAAGAGAAATGGAGGCAGACGGAACAACATGTTTATAGTCTGAGACGTTTGGACTCGCCGTCGCCCCCCAGTGGCCGTTTTACCAGTGAATCTATTGTTTATTCATACAGATGTTGTTGCCTCGTTGTAACTGATGTTTGCCTTTTTCCTCAATATGAAGGCTGGAAAAGAGATGGAAGATTAAAGTGGAAATCTTCCAGTAAAAAGAGGATTTCACTGCAGTGGTGAGTAGCGCCGCCCCCGTGTGGCCAGGGCTGGTACTGCGGCTGGCCGGTGGGAAGATTGACGCTGTAAGTCGGTTCAAGTCAACAGGAATTTCATTTTGTGACACGTTGCTGACATTTATTCAAACTTTAACTTAAAAGTATTCAGCATTACTTAGTCGGGAAACATTTTTTCAGAGATTCATCCATCTACCCATCTTCTGGACCATCAGTTTCATGATAAAGTATTTTACACACCATTTCTTCTGCATTTCTTTAATGTTTTTAGAGTTGGATTTATGCTATAGTTTGTTGTTTCTTTGTTTTTGGGAGATACTGTTACAGTCATGTGCTTTATATTTATTTTAAATCAGATTAATTTATTTTTTTGCTTGTAAAGTTAAGCAGTCTTGGCAGAAAATGGTATTTTAAAAGTTATTTCAATGGAGAATTTGCTCCAACAAGGTGTGTTCACGTATAAAACTTTATCTCTTAGGCCAAATCCACTATTTATATTATTTTAAC
>NC_137663.1:25641935-25769435 GCF_963422515.1 Blennius ocellaris
GCAGATAAACATTCACAGTCAGACATAAAAGGTGATTTTATACTAAATTCTTACAATTAATGTCTCATAAACACATGACAATACAGCATTTTATCTATGTTTTCGGCCTTGCTTTTGCAGGCATTGTTGAATATTTTGAAGACATTTTAAAATGAGCCCCATCATAAAAGCTTGTCTCACTCAGGACATCAAATCAAGGCCTGTGAAACCTGTGAAACCTTCAATTTTTAAAATAAATTCAGGTCATAAGACACTGTTATTGGTTCAGGCTTTCAATTAAACAAACATTTGCCTGTAAATCACTTGTGTCTGAATGGTGCTGGAAATACACCCATACTAATGTTAAAACCAAACATGTAAAACTGCATTCCGCATTAGAATCTTTATTTCAATTTATCAATCAACTATGAAAACCTGTGACAATCTTCACTTTCTGTGATTCTTGTTCCGACACGAATCTGACTGTTTGTGGAAAAATTCCAAATGAATTCAAGGAAACAGAAGGTTAATTGTTTCCCACTTTAACCACCGTTAAAGACCAAGCGTCACACCTCCGCCACATGTGTAAGCGCGTGCAGCGCCACGCTTGGTTCGCTCACTACATTCAGGAAATCAGGGTCACACTCACACTTATTGTGAAAGAATGCGCCATTAAAAGTGGTAAACGTACTCCACCTGTGCAGAACAAACACAAGAGCAACTTACTTTGTCACAGGAAACCGTCTTTCATGGCGAACGATGAACTTTTCTACTGTTTTGCCGTCAATCGGGTCGAAACGTGCTGCTGCCCTGACACACCTGCTGGCCGGTTGCTGCTACTGCAGCTTCCTGCTACTGCAGCTTCCTGGGACACCCATCAAAAATATCTGGGATGTTTAAAATTCTGGAATTTTGAAACTTAGATCTTTTTAAAGAATATTTAAAAAACCTCGTTTGTGAGTCAGTTATAAAAGAAAGCACAACTAAATCTTTTGTTCATGAAATAAAACACACTTGGAACAAAATTGCATAGTATATCACAACTCATAGTAATTAAAAAAAAAAAGTCTTAAAGTAAACAAATGTTTAGATTTCATGTCTTTTATGGGTTTCAGATTGCGTCTATCTGATAACTCCGCTATTGTCCAGCAGAATTTCCTTTAAAGTCGTCACAAAGAAAAGAGCAATGAAAGTATCTCTTTATATATACATATATATATATTTTTTTTTTAATTTCTGTGATGCACTAATAATAACAATCAATGTTCCTTTTATGAACAGACCCCACAGTTTTGGAAATATTGCCCTCAACCAACGGTTTGGATGTTGCTTTAAAGTGCATTTTCAAGAATCTCCATACATTTCTCTGCATTTACCTGAAATAAAAAAAAAAGATTCCATTCCATGCATACATCAATGATTCTATGACCATGGTTATGAATAAGACTGAAAATCCTAACATACTTTTAAAATGTAATAAATTAGTATTAGTAGTCTATTAAAATACATTTTTATGCATCCAAACAGAGGAAGGTTCTTGGAGAGTTTTCTGGTTTAAAGGCCAGAAACCACCCAATAATGTTTTCACATCAATCTATTATTTACTTGCAAAAAAATAAAGAAGAACATTTGGGAAATACTGTACCGATTGAAGTATTTCAGGATGATATCACATTAAATCCACAGTCGTGTTTTAACTTAGAAATTGATTTGTTATTAGAAGAAGAAGAAGAAGAATGTTGTCATGTTGTTGACATTAGCAGCGAGCAAGCCGTTTCTTCATTTAGTGAAGAAATGAATTTAAAAAAAACCAAACACTTTTACTCTTTAATTCAAGAGATTTGTTTTTAATGCCAACATGAAATAATTAAACAGACTTGACTTTTTGTTCGCATTCGAAGTGAAACGGAGGCAAAGACAGACGTTTGCGATTGCGATACAGTTGTACGAATTACCGTTGAGATTACATAACACGATGATACTGAATTTCTGCAGGTTCACGAGGTTTAACAGATCATTAAAATGCAAATGTTATTGATGATAGAGTAACAATAAATGATTAAAAAATAAAAATCGATGAGAATTCCTGAAAGTGAAAGCGTGCGATCTCACAGACCTCGACATCTCGACCGCCATCATGGGATCCGTCTCTACTTCAACACGGCCTTCAGGCTCTTTTCTGGCGCTTCTGTTGTCGCACTGCTGGACTGAACCGTAAAGCGAATGCTCAGCGCAAAGGGACGAGGCTGATGAGCTACCACAGCTCATGATGGGACACTGGGTGCCTTCTTCCTGTCTGAGAGGACACTCCAGTAGCAGGCGGTCCACTGACACCCGCCACGCCTCTGTACTCCACCATCAAATGACCACATTCATCATGGTCGCTGGTCCAGCCGATCAGAGTCACCGTGGCCCCTTTGGTTCAGTTCGTAGAACTTCAGGAGGACTCTGTCCGGCAGGACTTGGCAGTCAAACGTTGAGACGAGTGTGAGCTCAGGTACAGGATGTCGGTGGCGCTGTCCTTTGCACAGTTGTCAATCGTGACTGAGGCGCTCTTGGAAGCCAGCATGTAAACGTCGCTTCCGTCGCCTCCGACCAGGTGGTCCTCCCCAGTGGACACCAGCACGTCGTTTCCGTCGGACCCTTTCAGGAGGGAACTTTCGTAACCGGACACTAAAATGTCGGGGTAGATGGTGCCGATCACGGTCTCCACGTCCTTCAGCACGTCGCCCTCAGCATCGGCGTGGCGGCCCTGTCCAGTCAGCAGGTTGACGTAAACCCCTTCCCTCTTCTGGTGGTCACCGTGGTACACAACAGTGTCTTTGCCAGGACCTCCATCCATCACATCCGCCCCCATTCCGGGAAAAAAGACATCCCGGCCAGAGTTTCCCATGAGTGTGTCGTCGCCATCGTCCCCGTAAAGGGTGTCGTCCCCCAGCCCACCAATCAAGACATCACTTCCTAGTCCTCCTATAAGGACTGTCATCGCCGTCCCCGCCATGCAAGATGTCCTCCTTCCATCCACCAATCAGAGCGTTGTCCTGGTCGTTGCCGACTATCAGATTGGACTGGAGGGACAGCCTTGCACCGTGTGGAACCTTTGAGAGGTTTCTCTGAGAGCTGAGGTCCAGATTGCAGTACATCTCCGACTGGTCCAGGGTCACTTTGAAGGCTTCTGTATGAAAGGAAGGAACTGTGGCGTCGTGTTGTACGAGTTTGAAATGCACCCCGTCGGAACTGTGAAACTGCAAGTGCTGGAACATGGAGTCCCGACAGAAGGCCAGCAGAGTGAAAGTTAATGCTTCTTCTGGTGTCATGATTGTTACAATCAGGTCCTCACCTCTTGAGTCCAACAGAACTTGGCCGCCATCGAGGTAATCCATGTCCACCAGCACAGTGTCAATACTTTCATCCAATGCAAAGTTATCGATCATGATGTCTGTTCCATATCCTTGTTTGATGATGTAAGTGTCTTTTCCTTTGCCCCCAGACATCAGAGCGCCCCCCATGTACGGATCCAGCCGATTCTCCTTGATGTTTCCCACCATGATGTCAAAACCTGTAGAGCCGAACATTTCTTTAACTGAATCGACGTCTTCCATCCACATCACTGTGCCAACCTTGCCACAGACCACTTTGTCCGACCAATGAGAGGGACTGTACATGTAACAGGGGGCCTGATATTGCCAGGCAGCATCTTCTCCTTCTATCGAATACAGCTCCCCCTCACCAGGGAGGCTTGATAGAAAAGTCACAGGCTGGTGGTCTCTGTAATCAACAGTTAAAGGTAACAGTAACGTCCCACCACAGCTACTCATGTCGGTCTCCAGCCCAGCGGTGATTCCGTCGCTGGTTTTGATCTGCAGGTGCTGATAATTCTTTGAAACAAACCAATTAAGCAAAATAACAGCGGGTGAGTCGTTTATCATTATTAAGATACTCCGTCTCTGACAGCGACATCGTATGTTCTCATATTTCTCTCTCAAGAAGAGAAGATCCATGTCCAGATCCGGTGACAGATTGTTGATGGTTTTCACTCCTGAACCTGGACCTGGTGGGAGGACGTACCAGTCCCCTCCCCCTCGACCCTCCATGAAATCGTCTCCACTTTCAGGGTAGAGGACGTTGTGTTCTTTGTTCCCTTTGATGACGTCGCTAAAGTTTGAGCCGCGGACGTCGGTCACGCTGCTCAAAGCCTGGTCCTCCTCAAGGTCCACCAGCACACCCGAGCCGTAGCTGCTGTAGTTGATGCTGTGATTCTTCAAGCATTTGGAGGTGTTACTCTGCTGACAGTCGGCCTTGTTTTCTGAGATTGAGAAAGCGACCAGATCCTTGGTGACGATGACCAAATGTCTGTCTGCTGACGACCTGAACCAGTTCTTTATGGTCACGCTGAAGGCCACGTTGTCCTGGACAGCTGTCAGAAGAGCATCGGCCTCTTGTACAGTCAGTTTGAAAGCATGAAAGTCAGCCTCTATTATGAGCACGTCTGTTTTGTTGTCTGTGGAGTAATTGTCAACAACCACTGTAGAATGTTTTTGGCTCTTCACCACATATATGTCTTGTCCTTCACCACCAATCAAGTGGTCTCGTCCTCCTCCCCCATCAATCAGGTTGTTTTCCGCATTTCCGGTCAGTACGTCATCAAACGGAGATCCCAGGATGTTTGTTACCGTTTGTAAAAGGGGCTGTGAAGCGTTGACGTCTTGACCCGTCTTGGCTAACATCTTGTTAATCCCTCTGGCGACCACACGAACTCTGGAAGTCACAGTGGAGGAAATCTCAAACAGGACTCCGTCTCCTGACAGCATGGTCATGTGACGATTACACTTCCCCAAAAACCAGTTCTGGATCGTGACTGTATGGTTGGCCTCAAACGTCAGCACAACATGGCTTCCAGATTTGGACACAGAAATATGGCTGTAGTTGACACTGAAAAGAAGCACGTCTAATTCTTTGAAAAGGTCATAGTTGTTGATGGTGGTCTTCCCTCCGTGTTCAGGAATAAAATACGTGTCTTTCCCGCCAGAACCTTCAACATAACTTTTCTGTGGACCAAGGTAGAAAATATCATCACCTAGTTCCCCAGAAAGATTGTACTTGTAACTCAGCTTGTCATCCATGGTATGTGAGTCTGCTGATTTCTGAACTGCAAAGAAACTATTAGAGTCTCGGTTTCCTCTGTACCTCCCATATCTCGTACCGGATAAAGTTTCATTCACTGAAACCACTGTCACAGAGCCGACTGGTATAAACATGAACAGTTTTTTCTGTATAGTATTGTACAGCAAAGCATGTGATTCTCCCAGACCAAGAATAATGTCTTGAATTCCTTGTGTATTGATTTTCCAGCACTTCTTCATTTTATCGTTAGAAACAAAATAGTCCATGCAGAAATCGGATGGCCCCTGGTCAGCGAGGCAGAAGTCAATACCACCTCCATTCCAGGATGCAGAACCAGCAGTAAAGTCAATGGTCATCCTTCCATCCGGTGCTGTAATTTTGTAATAGTTGTGATAGTCCGAGATCTGTTCGACAAGTCTTCGTCCATTCTCAATTTCTTCATAACGCCAGTCATAAAACACACCTGCCACGCGAATTGCAAAATGCAAAACACCTTTTCCGAAACCGACAAACACGGCGCCCAGTCTCTGCAGGAATCCGGCATCATCCGGGAGGCTGTCCAGTTCATAGCTGAGGGCCATATAAACATCATCAATGGCGATCCGGGCGACTGAAAGACCCAGATTTATCGGGATTAAAACTGGTGCGAGTGGAGGCACGGCAAGCGGAGCAATATCTAAAGCAATCATGCCAAGATCGAATGCTGCGTCGATGTATCCCAGTGTGTCACCCCTCCGAATATCTTCATCTACATTGTAAATCCCAAATCCAACGCCCACTATTGGTACAGCTATCAATGCTCTCCTCATGTGAGGGCTCCTCATGATATCTGGCACAGTTTCAGCGACGCGAGTCTCCGTGGACAAAGCTTGTTTTGAAATAACAGCTGTGGTCATGGCTGCCACTCCATGTGCTGTTTGTAAAGAACCCACCCAGCCAGCTTGTTTGTCTCCATGTTCAAAGGCGGTAACAGCTCCCTTCATCCCCAGCATGAGACCCAGCACTCCAACGGCATCTCCAATGTGCTCCACCGTCTTACTGGCCTCATGGGAAAGTTCTAAGGTCTGAATCTCCATGTCTTCCACTGCTGTGTCGATGCTCTTCAGCATCTTCTCATTGTAATGGCGACTTTCTGCAGATAACTCGGTCCTGAACTCGATGGCTTCAGCGTCAGCTCCCTCGGGCATAAACTGACATACAAACTCTCCATTTTCTACTTTGGCGGTTTCTTCTATCACACGTAACTTTGCCAGATTTTCCCCATATTCCGCCTGCAGCTTCACATGAATCTCCTCAGATATTGATACAGATGCTCTGGAGAAATAGGACACATGCTTGAAGGAACTCTCTAGTTCTGAAGCCGAGTGGAGGTCTCGTGGTGTCACATGGCCGTCCTCGTAACCTCCCAGTGATCCAGATGTTTGAGGCTGTTGGGCTTTAATGGTTTCTCTGAATTTGTTATAATCACTTAAGAAAGACTGAACATCTGAATGATCACTTAAGACATTGTAATCTTTTGCCAGTTCAGCCATTCCATTAACGACTATACCATCATCAATAGTATCCTTCCACTTCATGAACAAGTTAGTTTCCAGGTTTAAGACTTCTATCAGTCTTTCCTCTATAAGTTTGCTTGGTTTTTCAGGATCTGCTGCACCACTGAATCCTCGTTGATCTTCATTAATCCAGCTTCCTCCTCTTGCCATTGGATGTTCCTCAAAAAAGAAGCTGGTGTCGTCCATATGAAGAGCCATTAGTACCAGAGGGAATGTCCGTAGGTTTCGGGCAGATTCGGAAATAATGGATGCAGTGAAATATGTGGCGTGCCAGGCCTCGGTGGATGCTGGTCGCCACGGTGGATTCTCCTCAAAGATATTCCTCACAAACTCAACATACTTCCCTCTCCTCCCAATTTTTTGTCTCATTTTGTCGTAGCTTTCTTTGCCAACGTGTGCTTCTATATGTTTCCTCACTTTAGCAATTTCATTGTTGTTACCTATTTGATTGTTGTCGAGTTTCTTTCCAACTGGAAATGTATAAAGACTTTTGGGATCAATTCTCTGCACCCAATCATCGACCATTATGTAGGTGAACTTAATCTCTTTGTTCTTTGCAAGGTGAAGGACAACATTTTTAACATCTTCGCCTGCTTCGACCTCATAACATTCTTGAAGGATTTGTTTTAGTTTTGCCTCATTGTCTATCCAGCTGATAGTTTTATCATTTCGATCTGCTATGATGAACTGTTTTTTCAGCGGTTGGTTGTTGTCGAGTTTGATTTTTCTTGGAGTTGATTGATCGGAATGAAAAAGACCCCAGGTCAGTGCCTGAAGTTCATCCATGGCCAACTTCCTTTGGTGCACCTTATCACTCTTGAACCTCTCAAAAATGTCCGTGTCAATAAATCTTCTGGGTTTTTCTGGCCAGATCTGTCTATCAACCCTCACTTGGTCTCTTTGGTTTTGGTTTTCGCTGCGTCTTTCTGTTCTACCGAGAAAGCTTCTTTCGTTTGTAAAAAGTGCTTCTCCTTTACTACCAACCTCAGTTCTGATGATGACCTCTCCATTACGATCCAGAGTCGCAACCAGTTTCCTGCTGTCGTCTTTATGTTTCCAGAGCACTCCGTCTGGAGACATTTCTTGGGTGATTTTCTCTCCAGTGTGTCGGACTTGCAGCACGGCATCCCGTACGTGCAGCTTGGTTTGGATGCCAGCGGTCACATGGAGATCCTTCAGCAGAGTTTTGACGAAGGTTGGATCTGACCCGACCTCACATGCCACCACGCTGACAGTTTTGATTGCATCGCCGACCCTAGAGGTCCTCTGAGTGATTCTACTGACGTCTTGGGCTGTGAACCCCCCCAGTCTCATCTCTCCGGAGCTGTCTCGGGCCCCGTGGCCGACCAGCACCAGTCTGCTGTCTGCAGACAGCGGAGCGGGTTCACCGTGAATCAGTTTGGGTCTGTGGTTCTCATCGAGCCGATAGATGGAGCTGACGGTCGGATGCTTCTCGGATAGAAAGGTTGCAGCGTCTGTGACCGCAGGGTCGTCTTCCAGGATGAGGATCTGCTGGTGGTCGTACTGAGTGCTGTGATCAGCTGGTCTTTGTGGAATTTGGTAGGTGGAGATGGAGTTGGTTGGATCCATCGCCTGGTAAATGTGATGATTCTCATAGTTAATTTCCAGGACTGCTTGGAGGGAGCGGGCCACCGAAACACGAAGGAAGTCATTTTGGAAATCTGTGCTCGTGTTTCCATCCAGAGAGAAGACTGGTGCTGCCGCCAGTGGGGTCTCCAGCAGCAGATTGGCCAGAGATGAGCCAGAAAGACACGACACAGTGAGTCCATCCTCTGAAACACATCCAAATACTTTGACCACCGTGTAGCTGTCCACCTCCGGAAGGCAGGAGGCATTGTTCAGGCATCCTGTGCTGATGATGGCCGAGTATTGAGGATCCATGCTGTACTCCTCTTGGACCCTGGCTGTGGTGGGCGGGTCTTCGTCAGTCATGACCAGAAGCTTTTGGCTGTAGCTGTGTGAGATCTCTGACGCACCCATCAGCCGGTCTTGAACCTTCTGATCATCAATCTTTTCCAAGAAGCTGTCAAAGTCCTACAAAACCAAGAACAAGAATATGCAGTGAATACATATAAAGTATCCTCAGATGTTTACCAACTCACCTGAAAGCTTTCTATGGAGATTCAACCTAAAACGGTAAACAAAGAGCTTTTGCTTCATAGCTCAGCTCCTCTTTGTCCCAACGGTCCGACACTGTTACTGTTACTGCAGCCGCCTGTCTCAACCTGTGGCCGATCTCATGATGAGTTTTTTCTGATTCCGATTCACCTACAGCTGCAGCTCTGGAACTCTATGAATCCACTCACCGGCTCCATCTGAGGGACACAGGCGGGGAAGTTGTCACATCTCTGAAGAGTGTTCAGCCAGCTCGTTGGATCTTCGTTCCCTCTAAGAGAAGGACACACAGTGAGGAAGGAAAACCTTCAGACCATTGGTCACATGACAGATCCACACACACGCACACACTTCTGTGTTCAATACACACGGAATGGAAAATCGATACTTCCTTCTCTGCATTTTCACAAATAAAATTGTTCACATCAGATAATTTAAACAAACCTGATTAAGATCTACTGTGAGCTTCATGTCAAACCTCTAGGGGGCAGTGTAACGAGAAGCTTAAAGTCAGAGTTAGACAAAGTTAGAGAAAGTTAGAGAAAGTTAAAGAAATTTAGAGAAAGTTAGTTAAAGAAATTTAGAGAAAGCTAGTTAAAGAAATTTAGAGAAAGTTAGTTAGAAAAAGTTAGAGAAAGTTAAAGAAAGCAAGAGAAAGTTAGAGAAAGTTAGAGAATGTTAGTCAGAGAAAGTTAGTTATAGAAAGCTAGTGAGAGAAAGCTAGTGAGAGAAAGTGAGTGAGAGAAAGTTAGTTAGAGAAAGTTAGTTAGAGAACGTTAGAGAAAGGAGTTAGAGAAAGTTAGTTAGAGAAAGTTAGAGAATGTTAGTCAGAGAAAGTTATAGAAAGTTAGTTATAGAAAGCTAATAAGAGAAAGTTAGTTAGAGAAAGTTAGTTAGGGAAAGTTAGAGAAAGTTAGAGAAAGCTAGTGAGAGAAAGTTAGTTAAAAAAAAGTTAGTTAGGGAAAGTTAGAGAAAGTTAGTTAGAGAAAGCTAGTGAGAGAAAGTGAGTGAGAGAAAATTAGAGATAGTTAGTTAGAGAAAGTGAGAGAAAGTAGTTAGGGAAAGCTAGTTAGGGAAAGTTAGAGAAAGTTAGTGAGAGAAAGTTAGTTAGAGAAAGTTAGTTAGAGAAAGTTAGTTAGAGAAAGTCAGTTAGAGAAAAATACATCGTTATATACTACATTGTTTTCACTCTTTCTGCCGTTGCCGTGGAAACAGACATCGATTTCAAAACATGGTCTCGTAAACGCAAAACTTGTGTGAGTAGAAATGTGGTGTAAACGAGGCGTCGGGTTAAAGAGAACCACATCTGAGCTGAGTGGACATTTTGATCCATCAACACTGTGGAGCTGACTTGTCGCCATGGCGACGCCCCGCGAGGACGAAGAGTGTTGGACTGGTGACGGTGTTACCTCGGACGGTCGGACGACTCCGGCAGGCGGCGGTGGGACATGCGCTGGGACAGTCCTCGGAGGCGGTGCAGTGCGGCCACGTCCGGGCTGAACTCCTCCCACTCGTCTTCTGCCAGATCTGACCAATCACAGCAAACCTGGCTGTCACCTGAGCTCGGCCACACCCCCTCACCTGTCACTGCTCCTGCAGGGCCCGGATGGGTCTGCAGCCTCTGGATGACTGGGGAATCAAACCTGGAACCCTCTGGCCCCGCAGGAAGCCTCTTCTTCCTCATCACCATCATCATCACATCATCATCACCATCATCATCACCATCAGCATCATCACCATCATTATGTAATGATGGTGATAATGTTGACAACAACATCAACATCATCATTACATTTACATCAACATCATCATCAGCACCACCATCATCATCGTCATATCACCATCATCATCATTACATCATCTTCACCACCATCATCATCACCATCATTACATCACCATCATCACGTCACCATCCTCATCATTACATCACCATCATCATCGTCATATCACCATCATCATCATTACATCATCTTCACCACCATCATCAGCATCATCATCATCACCATCATTACATCACCATCATCACGTCACCATCCTCATCATTACATCACCATCATCATCATCACGTCACCATCCTCATCATTACATCACCATCATCATCATCACGTCACCATCCTCATCATTACATCACCATCATCATCATCACGTCACCATCCTCATCATTACATCACCATCATCATCATCACGTCACCATCCTCATCATTACATCACTATCCCCCCCACCCCCACCCCCATCATCAATCATCATCATCATCATCATCACCCCCACCCCCATCATCAATCATCATCATCATCATCATCACCCCCACCCCCAATCATCATCATCATCATCATCACCCCCACCCCCATCATCAATCATCATCATCATCATCATCACCACCACCACCATCATCATCATCATCATAATCACCACCACCACCACCATCACCACCACCATCATCATCATCATCTCCTTACCAAAAGCTTCAGTGAGGATGAGGAGGCTGAAGAGGAAGATCTTCAGAGCCATCCTGCTGGAAAACATCAAATGAAACAAGTGGAACTATTAATGAAGTTTTAAAAATTCTCTTGCGCGCTAACACACGCACACACGCGCGCACGCACGCGCACACACACACGCGACCCAGGAAGGAAGTGACTCTCCTTCTACATTGACTCTCTGGTTCCGGGACAGTCCTGAACCAGACTCGGTCCTGGAGGACCGGCGTCCTGCAGGTTGGACTCCCCCTGCTCTCCTTCATCAGCTGATGAAGATCCAGAGACTCAGACTGAGCTTGGTTCTGGAGTTACAGATTGAAAGACACTTTCTGACTCTTTGAAACCAGCAGCTTCCTGAGTCCAGCGCGTGTGTGTGTGTGTGTGTGTGTGTGTGTGTGTGTGTGTGTGTGTGTGTGTGTACCTGTAGGGGTCTGCAGTCGTCCAGGTGAATCCTCCTTCCAGAACAAAGAGCTGCACGTTTTACTACAGAGTGAAACTAAAATCCAAAGGGGGGGAAGGTGGAGCTAAAGGAGGGGATGTGGTGGGTGGGTGGGGGGGGGGGGGGGGGGGGGGGGACTCTTATCTCAAAGAGGAAGTGTCGGTCAACGTATAGACATTGTCTGCTTCAAACCAGTTTTCTTCTTTCTCGTTTGGTTCACGACACCTGAGATTCTTCATTGCCACAAAACTTCAAAAAACTTCAAAGGACTTCATGGGAAAAGAAAAAAAAACAACAACTTGGAAAAGTATGATGTTTCCATGGCAACGTTCTGAAAATTAAGTCGTTTTCATGTTGGTCCAGTAGTTGGTGCTGTTGTTAAGTTTTAGTACTGAAAGCGCACACACACACACACACACACACACACACACACACACACACACACACACACACACACACACACACACACACACACACACACACACACACACACACACACACACACACACACACACACACACACACACACACACACACACACACACACACACCTCAGTTGAACCTTTCCCTCTGTTTGAACTTTCGATACCAAACCTCAAACTAACGGAACTGACACCCACTGCGTCGTCTGGCTCTGCTTTCTGAGAAGTACTTGTGTGTACATCCTGTTTCGTTTATGTCAGCAAGATTAAATAAAGATGCAAGTTTGCAAACCCCCCCCCCCCCCCCCCCCACCCCCCCCCACCCCCGTAATCTCACCATTGGACCTTTGCCGTCAACGCTGATTCAGAGTAACTACAAACATGCTCTTCTTCGCACTCTCGTGCAGACAGTTCTGTTCTCAACTGTTCTGTTCCCTCATTGTACTCGCGTCTCGAAGCTTCGAATGAAAACCTCATAAAATAAACATTGACAAGAGGTCCTGACTGTCGCCCGCCTGATTCTGTAAGTAAAATGTCCCGGGATCAATATGAGCATGAACCTCCAGCTTCAAGACATTACTACACCACAGTCCATGTTAATTCAATTATTATTATTAAATTATTTTCACAAAAAAAACAGCGAAATGCATAATTGCCTCCATCGGATGCACGATGGAATTTTGACACATTTATTCTTTGCAGAATTTTGCGACGGTGAAAATCAACCCTCGAGAGGAATGTGGAAGCGACGTCATGGGGGGGGGGGGGGGGGGGGGGGGGGACCAGGTTCTCTCGGATCCCATAGGAAAGGCTGTGTTTGAGGATTTTCCACACAGAAGGACCTAATGGATTATGCGTACATCTACATAGACCTATTGTTGTAGATCAATATTTCTACACCATAGTATATAATTGTGTGCGATCAAGAAACACGTCCTCTTCGTATATTTAACATTTACTTTGATAATTCAGCACAAAAAAAGGTCCACAGAACTCTCCGGCCTCGGGAGTGTTTCACGCTGGAGTGGCGACGGCGTTGGGGTGAAAACGTCTGTGCGGTTAATAAGGCCACCGGCGCTGCAGCGGCACCGCCTCCATCCCTCCATCCCTCCATCCCTCCATCGCAGTGAGTCGGAGCTCCGCCTACAGCTTCTGGATGATGATGGAGGACGCTCCTCCGCCGCCGTTGCAGATGCCCGCCAGGCCGTACTGCCCCGGCTGCAGGCTGTGGACCATGTGACCCACGATTCTGGCGCCAGACATCCTGAAGGACGCAGACAGGAAACGCTTTGTTTTTTTTACATTTTCTTTTAAAATCTCGACTCAAAACACAGGATTTTAAATGTGCGAAAAAATCTAATCTGCTAACTCGAGTTAAAATGTGTGTATTAATGAGTTGTCGTCACTTACGACGATATTTATAGTGGACGAGTTCATGTAATCGTCTTGTTATCAGTTACGACTCGAGTTTTTTTCATTTGTTGAAAAGATTCGCTTAAGTGTTGACGTTTTTGAATAATGAATTTTTGACCTTTTAATTTACCGTTATTAAAGTGAAAAACTCTAAAATTCACTCTATATAAAGTCAAAACATCATTTACCGTTTTTAATGTCAAAAATATTAAAATTCACTATTTTTAAAATGACAAATATAAGATTTACTAGTCATGAAGTTAAAAAAAACCCATCTTTTATTATTTTTAAAGACAAAAACCTTCAAATTTTCGATGTTAATAGTCAAAATCATTAAAATTCACTATTCCTAAAGTCCCAAAACATCATTTACCATTTTTCCATGTCAAAAATATTAAAATCCACTATTTTAAAAATCAAAAACATAAAAGATTTATGAGTCATGAAGTGAAAAACTTAATCATTTCTTATTGTAAAAGACAAACAACTTCAAATTTACCATGTTAAAAGTTAAAATCAATAAAACGCACTATTCCTATCAGAACTTACTGAACACGGTTTGTGTTTAGAATTCAGTCAAACTTCCACTTTTAAGTGAGATTCATGCTTATGAATGTTGAATTTCTTGTCACAGTTCAGACAACGATGTTTTTAGTCGTCGTTTTCACACGAACCCTCAGCGGATTAGAGATTCCAAATGAAAAACGTCGTAATAAATTAAAAAATACGTCCCGACTTCAACCTGGGAAACATTTTTGACTCCATCAGTGACTTTTACATTAATTGTCGCTCAGCAAAGCTTCTTAAACCTCAACTCTACGACTCAGTTTCTACTTGGACAGACGAGAAGGATAAATAAAGGCCCCCCGCCCCCCCCCGAGCTGCTCACCCGATGGGGTGTCCCAGCGACACGGCGCCCCCGTTCACGTTGACCTTGCCGGGGTCGATGTCCAGCATCTTGATGTTGGCGAGCACGACCACGCTGAACGCTTCGTTGATCTCCCACATGGAGATGTCCTCCTTCTTCAGTCCTGCTGCATCCAGAGCCTGGTGGGGGGGGTGAGAGGGGGGGTGAGGGGGGGGGGGGGGGGGGTGGATAGTCAATCCAGAAACATCCAGAGAGACTGTGGCGAGTCACAACACCACACACCTTTGGTACGGCGAACGCCGGAGCGATGGGGAAGTCGATGGGCGCCACTGCGGGCGTCGGCGAAAGCTGAATGTAAAGAACGAAAATGTAAAAAAAAAATACAAATTTCAACCAATAACCATCAACAGCAGGTAGGTGGGAACGTACTGTGTGTGTGTGTGTGTGTGTGTGTGTGTGTGTGTGTGTGTGTGTGTGTGTGTGTGTGTGTGTGTGTGTGTGTGTGTGTGTGTGTGTGTGTGTGTGTGTGTGTGTGTCTCTTACAGACGATCTTGGCCAGCGGCGTGACGCCGAGTCTCTTCGCGGCGTCGGCGGTCATCAACACCAGAGCGGCGGCGCCGTCGTTCAGCGTGCTAGCGTTAGCCGCCGTCACCGTGCCTGAGATTTTATAAACACGAGGGTTAAAACTCGCACGGGAAGGATGAACGGATAAACGGGTGAACAAAAGAGGAGAAAACTGTCACGTTTCGGAGCAAAATATTGCAACTCCGAACGACGGAAACTTGAATAAAATCGAAGTTGCGAACGACAGACATGAAAATTTAAAAAAATTAATTTGTGAAAACATATCTGGTGAAATGACTTCACGCTGTATTGATTTTTAAAAATTACTTTAAGTCCAAAGAGTGTTTTTCCCCATTTCATTTATTACCGTATTATCTGGACTATTGAGCACAACTGGATATAAGCTGCACCTGCAAAATTTCAACAGAAGAAAAAAAAAAAGTACATGCGCGCGCACACACACACACACATATATATATATATATATATATATATATATATATAGGCCACGCGTGACTAAAAGCCACAACTATAAGAGCTGAAATATCACTTTTCGTGCAGGTTTTGAAGAAGCAGAGGCTCAAAATGACACGCGGAAGTAGAATCTGGCGGCATGAAGCCAGTTAACGCATTAAAAATCCATAAATTAGCGGCATCCTTTTATAAGCCGCAGGGTTCAAAGCGTGTGGAAAAAAAGTGGCGGCGTATAGTCTGGAAATTACGGTAATTTATTTGGACGGGACAGTGCATATGGACAAGCAGTGTTAATGAGAAGCTGAACAAAGAGCAATAAAGGGAAACAAATGAGTGAATATCACACTGGATTGTTGGTCATGTGACTCTATCATGATTTATTTATTTTTTAAATAAGTCTTTTCAAGGTGTGCATGATCAGTAAGTACCGTAATTTCTAGACTACTCATCCACCTGAATATAAGACGTATCCTCTGAATTAAAAAAAAAAGAAAGAAAGAAAGGTTGGAGTTACGTGATGCACCTGAATGCATCGCCCATGTATGTTTAAGCCGCAGGGTTCAAAGCGTGTGAAAAAAGTAGCTGCTTATAGTCTGGGAATTACGGTAGACAGAACATTAAATGACGAACACTATACGGAATTGACAAAAACTGGACTTTGCATCACATCTAGCTGAAGTTCAGTTCACATTAAATATAAATACACGTACAGTATATTTTCATTTACGGCTGGTCGTGTGCAAAAAAGATCAAAGCTGCAAAGCGATTCCAGGTCTTTTATTACAAGTAATGGTTGTTACCGTTCTCCTTCTGGAACACGGCCCTCAGCTTGGGAACCTTGCTGAAGTCCACCCTCCTCCACTCCTCGTCCTCCGACACCACCACGTCCGGTTTGCCTGCGGACACACGGCGCCGTCAGTCGCCCCCCGGCCCTGTGCACGGCGGCGGCGGTGTTTCGTTCCCCTCACCTCTCTGAGGAATGCTGACGGGTACGATCTCCCGGGCTAACACGCCGGACTCGAACGCCGCTTTGCTGCGGCTGTAGGAGGCGATGGCGTAGGCGTCCTGCTCCTCCCGGGTGATGCTGCTGGTCTTGGCCGTGTTCTCCGCACAGTTTCCCTGGTAACACAAACCAAGCAAATCAAATAAAGCGGCGGCAGGCGTGGAGTGGGCGGGGCCGGGGGGGCGGGGCTACCATGTGGAACTTGTTGTAGACGTCCGTGAGCCCGTCCTTCACGATGAGGTCCTCCATCCTCACCCCTCCGTAGGACGGCGTGTCTCTGGGCATGACGTACGGGACGTTGGACATGCTCTCCATGCCTCCTGCCACCATCACGTCCTGAACACACACACACACAAGGTCACTTGCTAATCCCCGCCAGCTGACGGTAAACACGAGCTTGTTTTGTGTTTCATCCCGCCGGGCGCGGCTGGACGAGGGGGACACCCGGCGTACCTGATGTCCACACATGAGACTCTGGGCGGCCATCATGATGGACTTCATCCCCGACGCACACACTTTGTTGATGGTCGTCGCCGGAGTGCCGAGAGTCAGACCTGCAGACACGTTCAGGGAAGGACACGGGTCACGTGTGTACCGATACCAGTACCGATACCAGAACCGATACCAGTACCGATACCAGAACCGATACCAGAACCGATACCAGAACCGATAGCAGAACCGATACCAGTATCGATACCAGAACTGATACCAGTACCAATACCAGTACCGATACCAGCACTTTTGTGTGTTTGTGTCATAATAAATGTTAATTTTTTTAATAATCAATCAAACTTTATTTGTAGAACTTTTCATACAAAGTAACTGCAACATAAAGTGCTTCACATAAAATAGAAAAATAGAAGAAAATCAAATAGAAACACACAATAAAAAATTTTTTAATAAATAAATGTAACATATATATTTTCCTCTAAATATATATATTTATATATATATATATATATATATAAATCAACTTTAATAAGAAAACTATGAACTACACCTATGGTGTGTTTGTTCTTAATAATGCTCAAATTAAACATTTGTTATGTAGATATACGATGGTAGATCTGAAAAAGTTGAATATTGCAATAAAAAAATTTTTTAAGAAAGAAAGAAAGTCGTGCTGGACGAGGAGCTTCCTCAGATTAAAACTATTCCCGCCGCCAACTTCGCACTTTGTGTCACAAACGTCACGGCTCCTCCCCCTGGAGGCTCCTCCCCCCGGTGGCTCCTCCCCCCCAGAGGCTCCTCCTACCTGCTCCAAGCAGAGCCTGTCGTGTCGGAGCTTGTCCTTCTCCGGCCTGCAGCACGTTCCCCATGTAGACCTCCTTCACCTCCTCCGGAGCGATTCCTCAACACACAACCCCCCAAAAAATACAAGTTACTACTAATAATACGGCCACTTTAGAGGTTAATGAGCTTTTCTCTAATTTAGTATGCGTTCCCGTCACAATACAAGCAATTTGGCCTCAATTACTTAAGCAAATAACAGTTTGATGTCATAATAATCCTTCTTTTTTTTTAAACATTCTCAGGTTGCAAATCATAAATGTCTCCAAAACTATAATTATTGCAGTTCAGTCTTTTACAATATGCATATTAAAGGAAGTTTACATCACAGTAATGATATTTTTAACGACGCTCGTCAGTCCAACACCAATCAAACCAACGCCTGCAGCACTTTTAGTTTATACGTTTCTATTTTCACTGAACGTTTCACTCCACATTAAATCACCTTTGTAAAAATCGAAAATACTTTAAAAAAAAAATTGTGTTTATGACATTACCTGTAAAAGTCCTCTGATATAAAGAATTAGAAAAACAACTACAGAAACAAAGCTAAACACAAGTTTGCCTGCAAAATAAGGATTTTTTTTTCTGAGTGCAATAATCAGTGATAAAAATGTACAATGAACTTTTCTAGCAGCTCCGAGAGAAAATGTTTGGACTCGTTTCAAACAGAACGATACGACAAGAAGGTAATTATTGATAGAAGCAAATGTGATCAAATTGGTTTGTTGAGACCGACTTTCTTTTTCTTACGTAAATGTTTGATGACAAGGAAATAATAAAAAAACATAAACCTTTATCTCTGCAACTTTTATCATCGGTCTGTTTCCGTCAAATAAAATAAAAACACGTTTAACCTTGAAAATGACACTAAAAAACAGAATCATAAAGTTTTGTCATATCGTCCGAAACTGTGTTTTATGTTGCCCTGAAGTTTTATATTTTCTTATTTTCTCAGGAATTTGAATCTGTTCCCACCCGCATTTGAGCTATTTTAACTTTTTTTTCAATAAGTTTGAACCATTTTCAATGTTTTTCACACATTTTAAGTTGTTTTCATATTTTAACTATTGTAGCCATTTTAACTTGGAATAATTTTTGCCTTATTTTTTGTCTTAATATTAAAATAACTTGCAGACGGTGACGCTGATCAACATGTCATTTATATTTATATTTTGAAGCCCAGCTTAATGTATTCACTTTTTTTTTCTTTAAAGATTTTGAACTGTTTTTGTATTTTCTTCGCTCTTTTGATGTTTTTTCCTTCTTATTATTTCTCAGTGAACCGTTTCAGAAATTTTGATCTTTTCCCACCACCATTTCAGCTATTTTAACTTTTTTTTCAATAACTTTTAACCATTTTTGATGTTTTTTACACATTTTCAGTTATTTTTCATATTTTAATTGTTGTAGCCATTTCAACGTAGTATAATTTTGCCTTATTTTTTTGTAGCCATTTATATATATATATATATATATATATATATATATATATATATATATATATTCATAATATATTAACTTTTTTTTAAATAACTTTTAACAATTTTCGATGTTTTTTACACATTTTCAGTTGTTTTCATATTTTAACTGTTATAGCCATTTCAACTTAGAATAATTTTTGCCTTTTTTTTGTCTTAATATTAGAATAACTTGCAGACGGTGACGCTGATCAACATGTCATTTTTTTGTCACTTTTTGTTGTTTTTGTTTTTTAAGATTTTGAACTGTTTTTATATTTTCTTCGCTCTTTCGATGTTTTTTTCTTCTAATTATTTCTCAGTGAACCGTTTCAGAAATTTGTATCTGCTCCCACCCGCATTTCAGCTATTTTAACTGTTTTTCCCAATAACTTTTAACCATTTTTTATGTTTTTTTTTTACACATTTTCAGTTATTTTTCATATTTTAACTGTTGTAGCCATTTTAACTTAGAATCATTGTTCCAGACCACGGTGGTCCAGGATTACCTGCTCGGTCGATGGCTCCTCTGATGGCCACGGAGCCCAGTTTGGTGGCCGGGACGGCGGCCAGGCTGCCCTTGAAGGAGCCCATTGGAGTGCGGACGGCGCTGACGATGACCACCTCCTGAAACCACCAGCGTTCAGCACACAGTCCCTCTACGGTCCAACATCAATGAGGAATAATAAGTGTGAGGAGCGGGACTTACATTGAGGGAGGGACGAGATGCGTAGGTTCTGGAGATGTACTTGTGAGCCTGGAAGTTAAAAAAATGAATAATAAATCCTGTTTGGAGACAATTTTTCTTCTAAAACATGCCTTTTAAAGGACACTAACACTCAGTCGATGCTGAAACTGAGTGCTTTTATCATGAAAATTGATGTACAAGCCCACAAACCGGACAATTCATTCTACCTCTGTGCAATAATAATATAATTTATTTATTTACTGTGCAATAACAGTGCATATACAAATATACTTGCACATATTAAGTTACTGGCTCTTTCCTGTTTTTTGGATTCACTTTATTTTACTATATTTCTCCACTTTTAGAATGCACTGTGATTTTATTTTATTCTCCTATCCTGTAACAATGTGAGATTTTATTCTTCTGTCCGGCTTTGCTGCTGATGTGACAATGGAAACTTCTCCGCCTGCGAGATTATTAAAAGATCTTAGCTGATACTCTTGATACATGAGCTGCACGTTAAAGAAGCTGTCGACAAACCGGATTAGTCAACATATTTTCTATTTTTCAGGTTGAAACGCAGCGTGTTAAACAGAAATACACCCTTATTTTGATTACGATTTCTGCTGGCTCGCAGCTGTTCTGCTTGTTCGCCTCTTCCACGGTTACAAACCCCTAAAGCCTGGAGAAACACGTAAATAATTCCACTTGAAACCACTTAAATTACTCTTTTTTTTTTTAAATGTGACTTTAACCGAGGACTGCAGGTTCGAGCTGCAGCGGGCCTGCGCTGCCATGTTGTTGCTAACAACAACTAGCACTCCCCTGGAGTTCAACGTGACAATTAAGCGACACAAAGCTGGACTCCGGTCCCCGCTTCACTCACCAGCCGCTTGCAGACGCCAGCCTGCCGGGTTAGAAGTCCACCGGATGACATTTTGGCCTGGAAGAAGGAGCGTGTGACTCCTACGACAGTCAACTGCTTCACCTTCAGCGGCGGAAGGGGGTGGAGGGGACGGACATGAGCAGCCAATCACATCGAGGGGTGTGCGTGTGACGTCACAGTCGCAAGGGTAGCTGGGAGATGTAAATTCTTTAACACTACGCGAGGAATCAAGAGATGTCGCGCGGACGCCATATTGGATGGGTCTCCCGTGCGACCGCAGCGCATTTGTTTCCACAGATACATTTAAAAATATGAGCTTTCATGGTGAAATTCTTTATATTGTGCTCTTTAAGAAAGACAATGATACAACATGGGATCTATAAAATAAGTTAATAAAGAAACCGTTTGATTATTTATTTGGATTTATCTAAGCCCACTCTTAAAACAACATTTGTAAAATTTTATTTTTATAAGAATAGAGCCGATTCTTTAAAAAAAAAATTCAGAAAACAGCATCTCATAAATTCAGACAAAAAGACAATTTACATTTTTTTCCAGAAAACAATATCTCATAAATTCAGAAAAACAAAGCCAATTTTATATTTTTTCAGAAAACAGTATCCCATAAATTCAGAAAAATGAAGCCAATACTTTTTTAATAATTTATTTTAGCTCATAATTCTGAGATAATTATGTCATTAATTCAGAAAAAACAGTCGATTTGTATTTTTTCATGTGAATGCAATACGCTTCCGTAGAGCAGCAACATTTGTCCTTTAAATTCAATAAAAACTTAACAAAATTTGGGTTTACGTTCTCAAAATCTGCATTTGTGAATGTGACATTTTAAGCTAATTAAATGATGATTTTTACATACTGAATAATAAATGAATGACGCGAACTCTCACCGGAAACTGGGCCGTGTTGACACGTTGCTAAGCAACAACTCAGGGTCCAGGCAGAAACGGCACGCCAAAGCATTTTTCCTCCGAAAATCGGCGACGATGGCTTCCTCCAGGTTCAAACCTTCCCTGTACGACCAGATAACCGAGCTCCAGAGGAAAATCCAGCTCATCGGTGAGTCTCACTGGGGCTTGACGATCCACAGGAACGAATTTAAACAGACTCGGGACGAGTGGCTGTAATTGTTGATGCAATGCTCGACTCTGTCCACCAGAGGGAGACAGAAGCGCGCATTATGAGAGCTCCCAGTCGGTCATCGAGAGGAACAGCGATTCCCTCCGCCAGCTGAGGCAGAACAACAAGAGGCTGTACAAGGAGCTGGCTGATGCCCGTGATGCTTCGGTGAGAATCCCAGCGGGTCGTCGTTGCTCGTGGGCGTTAACCAAGTTTTGGTGTTTTTCGTGTTCAGGGCGACGAGCGAATAATCAGAGCAGCTTTTGGCAGCAGAGCCTTGGAGAAGTGTGGCTTCCGCAACAAGTCAGAGGAGGTGAGATGTAATGAAACTATTAGAACAAATAAATGTTTACTCATCACACAAAGTAGGAAAGATTTAAGTTCCTTTTCTGATTATTTTTGATTCACGTTGAAATCGCTGGGTTAGAAATACACAACTCACAGAAGTTAGGGATATTTATTTATTTATATTGATGCAAAGGCCAACAACAAGGCAAACAATTGGAGATTCATGCATGAGAAAATGTTAGAAATATTATTTCAAGTGAAAAATCAAAGTCTTCCCACTGGTATTCAAAGTTATTTTTTTTATTTTTTTTAATTTAGAGAAAATATTTACAATTTAAGAGGATTGCGTGTCTTATATATATGTAGGTCATATTTAGGAATAGACATGGTGACAGATTTATAATGGTGAAAATCTCTGCTGTGTTTCAAAATAAACATTGAAATTGAATTAATGTTTAGAATGAAAAATGATTGAAATCAGAAATGATTAAGAAGAAAAAATATTGAGTAGGTTTTAGTTTCTCTCTTCTTCTTTCTTCTCTTATGTTTTTTTTTTTTTAAAGGGAAACCGAAAATTTTACTTTTGCACCGTATCTGTCACCAAAACAAACCCTTCATCCACTCATTCAATCTATAAAAAGACAACACACATACACATATATATATATATATATATATACAGATATTTTCTACACACATATATATATTTTCTATACTGGCAATGGTAGCTGAGCCAGTTTTGTGTCTCACACGTTCAGAAGGTCCTGACAACACTACAAGAGAAGAGTCTGTCCGATTCGAAGCAGCTCAACGCCCTGAAGCACGCCACCAGGACGCACCGGCGCCACCTGGAGGAGCTGACGGTCGAACACAAGCGGCAGAAATCGGAGGCCGGCGCGGTTTGTCCCGGGAAAGACGAGGACCACGCCATGGCACGTGCTTCACTCGTCTCCTCACTGCAAATGGCAACACTGGAAATACTCGTTAATGTTTACCGAAGGTTTGTGAAACTGCTGGTTTGATCTCAGAGGCGGCGGACGCTCGAGAACAAGCTGGAGAAAACCCAGCTGAAGTGCAAAGAGAGTGAGAACATCATGGCCAACTACCTGAAAATCAAAAGCCACCTGCAGGTTTGCGTTTGTTCAGTTTGTGACCGACGAGCGACGACTCGTTTCGCCGGGCCGGTCGAATGTCTTCCAGGACACAGAATCCTCTAACGCCTTGGAACGTCGTCGTCTTCCCCCTCCAGGATGAGAGTCTGACGTTCCAGGGCCAGCTGGACGGCCTGAACGAGGAGATCCTGAAGCACGCGGGGGAACTTCAAAGCATGCAGCTCATTCACAGGAACGCAAAGGCGGATAAAGAAGATTACAAGGTGAACTGCAGCCTCACGACGTTCACGGTCACCGGCGGATTCGTAGCGAGAAGCGTCACGGTGTTCGTCTTCAACCCTCGTTCGGTTCGCCCGGCGTCTCTGTGTCTTGTTGCTCCACCTACAGGCGGAGCTACAGCAGCTGGAGGAGCAGCTCCACCGGGAGCGGAAGGAGAGAGAGCGAATCATCGCGAGCTACCGGAGGGACTTCGAACAGTGCAGAGCCGAGGCCGAGAGGAACGACCGGCGGGTGAGACGCATGTCCATGTCTGTGTTCAGCGAAGGCTGGTGGTAAATTCATTAGGTCTCGTCGCTATTATTAGATTTCAGCCAGTGTTAGTTAGGTTGAGAGAGCCCCCTAGTGGTGAAAACTATTGTACTTTAAAAAACTAGTGGATAGAGAGCCCCCTAGTGGTGAAAACTATTATACTATTAAAAAACTAGTGAAAGAAAGCCCCTAGTGGTGAAACATTCTAGTTCTTTTAAACATCTCGTGAATAGAGAGCCCCCTAGTGGTGAAAAATATTGTACTTTAAAAAGAAACTAGTGGATAGAGCCCCCTAGTGGTGAAAACTATTATACTATTAAAAAACTAGTGTACAGAAAGCCCCCCACTGGTGAAACATGGTAGTTTTTTAAACAGTGAGTGAACAGAGAGCCCCCTAGTGGTGAAACATTATATTTCTTTTTAACAGCTCATGAATAGAGAGCCCCCTAGTGGTGAAAACTGTTGTACTTTAAAAAAAATAGTGGATAGAAAGCCCCCTCGTGGTGAAACATGGTAGTTTTTTTTAAATAGCTTGTGAACAGAGAGCCCTCTAGTGGTGAAACATTATAGTTCTTTTAAACAGCTAGTGAATAAAGAGCACTTTGTTTTTATTGTTTTTATTAACATAAATGTAAACAAATACAAGCAGAAGGTTCATTAGTCCCTTTTATGTTTTTTGGGGCTGATTTATATGAAATGAGTCTGTTTAGGGAAAACAAAAGGTATATCAGTTATATTTTCAAACAACACATCAATACGTCTTTCAAAGCATTTTACAATGCTTTGAAATAAACCTAAAAAAGAAGAAGTGCAAAATATATATACATACATTTATAAACTCTAACAAACCTGGGCACATTTGCTAAATTCTGAACACATTTCTGTTTGTGTGCATTCAAAAATAACTATAGTTGATAAAGTTGAACTTGACCTGCCGCTTTTCAGACAAATATCTCTTTTCAAACAGTAAATTATGTGACAGAGTTAATGATCAGAGTCAGAGATTGTTATCTTCATGTCTGGCGCCCTCTATTGGCCAGCCACCACCTACAGTTTAAAAAACAACAACAACTATGTGTGTATTTTCACAATTTTCGCCACTCCATAGTGTGTCGGAGCCGATCCATTCATGGATTCATCCTCTGGAGTCGTGATTTGTTAGCCGTTCTCGTCTGCAGGCTCAGAGAACGGTGATGCAGCCGGATGACGTGAGCAGCGAGGCCCAGCGCAGCACCACCAGGACGGCGGAGGAGGAGGAGAAAGCCATTTCCACCTTTGAAGACGTCTACAGGAGCATCAAAGAGGCAACGGGAGCCACAAATATGCAGGTGTGCATGTGAAGAAAACAAAAAAATAAATAAAACCGTGTGAGAGAAACGGCTGCAATATGTGATTTAAAAAATAAATAAATAAAATTTTGTGTAGACTTAGACTTAGACTTTCTTTATTGTCATTGCACAGTACATCACACAGTGAGGAACTGGCAACGAAATGTCGTTGCTTAGCAACCGGTAAAAAGGGCATTTAAAAAAAAACCCTATTTAAAAATATTTTAAAAAGTAGTGCAAACAGTCAAACATTTAATATAAGGTGCATATGCATGATAAATAAAAGAGCAGGATGAGAAATGGGATGGATTAAAATTGAATAATTGCACAGTATGATGTTTTATACCTCTATTGGCCAGCCACCACCGACATACCATACTATGTGTGTATTTTCACAATTTTCTCCACTCCATTGTGTGTCACCCCGTAGGAGATTGTGGGGCGATTTGCTTCTCAGAAGGACACGTACCGACACCTGGAGGAGGTGAAGGTGGAGAACGAGGGAGTCGTGCTGCAGCTGAAGGAGCAGAAGCAGCTCCTGGGCCGACGCCTGGACGACATGAAGTATTCCGGCGAGGCCAAACTCTGCAGGTGAGCGACGGCGAGTCGGGCGGACGGGGTCGTCAAACGCGAACTTTGCTTCTCACCGGCGGCCATCTTGTCGGACCAGCGGCCGGCGGGCGCTGGAGGAGTGCGAGCGGCGGCTGGAGGCCCAGCGGCAGAAGCGCAAACCCGCCAAGGAGCACCGGGACTGGCTGGCGAAGACGCTGGGCGCCGCCCGGGCCGGGGTGGAGCACCTGGCCGACAAGCTGCGACACGTGTCGGTGGTGAGAACCGCCGCCGTCGCGCTCCGTCGTCAAAGTTAGCGTCGTCTAAAATCTTAAAAAAACAAAAAAACGGATCTATTGATGATCACCTTCCAGAGCGGAGACGTGGACGCTCCTCCCGACTCGGAGGAGTTTGTGGTGGAGCTGACGAGGCGGTGCGAGGAGAAGCTGCGGGCGATGAGGGCGGAGCTTCAGGAGACGGACGTGGCGGCCGTCATGAAGGAGATGGAGGAGGAGGCGGTGAGGAGAACTCTCCGCGGGACGTCGCCCCGCTTTTTATTTCACCCCTGCGCCGTCTCAAGCAGAAGGTTTACGTTCCTTGTCGTCACGGCAACGGGTGAAGGATGAAACATCGTTAAAAACAAACAAACAAACAAACAAAAAAAACATACTTAAACTAAAACGGGCGGTAAAATGCATATGTTTAGGTTTAATGATGTTCTGTTGGTTCCCATTGAATATTTTTTCATGTAATTGAGGTTTATAGTTTTTGTGAAAAGTTGGTAAAACACGTACATAGAAACCAATAAATGAATGAATAAATAAGTAAATGAATAAATCCATTAATTAATAATAAATACATAAATAAATAAATGTGTAAATAAGCAATAAATAAATACATATATAAGTAAACAAATAAATAAATAAATAAATTAATTAATAATAAATAAATAAATAAATAAATCAGCAATAAACACATTCACATATAAACAAACAAATAAACAAATAAATAAATATAATTAGAGTACAAGTAACTTTTTAGTTGCTTTCAGCAGCTGCCGACAACAGACACCCCCCCCCCCCCTCGGTCCCAGCATCAAAATGACAACTGGTTCTGCGAAGAAAAGAAAAAAAACAACTCCAAAAAAGGGGCGGGGCTTCCTGCCGGTAACGCGTTACTAATTAACTCGTTACCGGCGTCACTGCTCGGTAATGTTCATAAGGTACGGTTCACTGCGTGTAGCATCATTACGATGAATAGCGCCCACTAGTGGCCCAACAGGAAGACCACCTTGTTTCTTGTGTTGCCGCGTAAAGGGACGTCGTTTTCAACGCGTTGCCGTGGGAACGCTGAATTTTTCTGAAACGAAAAGGTAAAGGTGTTGAAATAGAAGCCGTTAAACTGTGGATCGTTTGACATTAGAGAAAAGCCACGACAAAACAAAACAAAACAAAACAGTGAGGTCATAAAAGGTTGTGCCATAATTGTTTTAATCATGACCCCTATTTTTCAACAGATTAATAAAAAAACAAAACCTCTTTTATTGTCTTTGTGGGTCTCCATGATGCTGCTTCACGCTGCAGTTCCTGGTCAAGATGGAGGGGAAACTCCCAGAGTACAACACCAGAATCAAACTGCCCGGGGATCAAACGCAGGAACTGTTCGACGACGGTGAGTCGAGCCGCCGCCGTCCGACCGCGGAGCCTTCGTTTGGTCTAAAGTCCCTCTTTGTCTCGCCGCAGAGGACGAGCGCGACGACGACGAGGCCGGCGTCGTCTCGCGAGACGCCCTGAAGCGTCAGTCTCAGCTGATCGTCGACACGAACCCCAAGAAGAAGACCTGGAAGAAGAAGAAGGGAAACGTTTGAGCGACGCTTCGCAAGCAGACGAAGTCGTTCTGTTCCATTTAGATCCACTGATTCATGTGAAAGCGAAATTCTTTTTAATGTCTCGAATTTTCGTCCTCCTGAATCTCAGCATGTCGTCGTCTCACTTTAAACCTGTGCTTTGATGTCTTTGTAATTTTTTTTTAATGTCTTCATCTTCTTCTGCTTCTTCTTCAGTTTGTATCCATAAAGTTGCATTACCGCCATCTGCTGGTTCTATCTAGCTATCTTATCTCATCGATTCTGTCCTCTTCCTTTCTCTCGTCGTCGTCTTTCTTCTGCACTTTCATCCGTCTCTCCTGACATTAAAAAAAACATTAAAAATAAAAGAAATCCTTCTCCTTAAAGATGAAAGCTTGTTTGTCTGAATTCATTTGACCCACTGATATATTTTTTCGACAAGAACACAAATACTTTGTCTCTCTCTCTCTCTCTCTCTCTCTCTCTCTGTCTCTCCTTCATCTCTGACTTTTAATCGTCTGAATAATGTTCACAAAAGATCCGACCTAAACTAGTGTGGAAGTGAAAGACAATATTCACAGCTGCTTACCTCTCATACGTTTCAGCTGTTTGTCTTCTTCTTCTTCGTTGGTCGTTTACTTTGCCTTCCTTGTGCGGTTGCAGCGCCTCCTGTCGTAACCTGGTGGAACTACCCAGAAAACCACGCAGTTCGAAAACATAGTTTTTTTATTGATCTTTTATTACAAACAGATTTGAAAAACCACCAAGGTCTGAACCTCTTCAATTGTAGCTCCAGCCTTGCACATACACCGTTTTTTTATATACTGTGTTTTGATTCAGCTTCTACATGAATAATGAGAACAAAAGCATTTATTTATCTATTTGTCTCGTCCCTGAACCTTTTAAAATGCGTTTGACGACAGGGTCAACCGGTCGTTCTCTAACGAGCAAAATATTGGCAGGTAAATAATTCTGGACACTCCAGATCAAGCTGAAAACGGTATGATTTTCGTGTGTGTGTGTGTGTGTGTGTGTGTGTGTGTGTGTGTGTGTGTGTGTGTGTGTGTGTGTGTGTGTGTGTGTGTGTGTGTGTGTGTGTGTGTGTGCGTGGTGTCAGTTATTAACAGTCCATCCACTCGTAGTTGGAGAGGGTGCGAATGGCTCTCCGGCGTACGTAGTGGTACTCAGTCTGACTGGATCCAAACGAGAAGTAGAGGTACCCTGGAAGGAAGGAAGGAAGGAAGGAAGGAGTGAGTGTCGTCACCATGGCAACAAGACAAAGCGTGTGACGTCACACCAAACCTCCCTCACCTCTGTTCTCAAAGGCGGCGTCCACTCTGAACCCGATGCCGGGGAGGTCGGTGTGGATGAACTTGGGGAAGCCGGCGTCCATTTGGCCCCGCCGGTCGTTGTAGCTGGAAGTGGAACGTCCAGGTTTTCATTAACAAGGTGGCAAAATAAAACTACTGAGTTTAAAAGCCTTCGTTGGGAGTTTTCACACTTTTTTTTCACAGCAGTTCCAGTTACGGAACAATCCAGACACAAGGACTCAGTAGGTTGTAAAACACACACTATAGATTAGAAGATCTTTTTTAAATCGAAATACTGTGGGAGAGTCAAAGTGGGTTTATATTTTGTATTAATTAAATATTAAATACAAGTGGGAGTGGCTATGTTGGACGCTCGGACCTCATAGACATTTTGTTTGTTTGACAGTTGCTGTTTGCTCTTAATTTTGAATGGAAAATGATTATTTGAGATAAAGAGACAGAATAGAAGTTAATCTACTTCCTGCTTGCTTTCATTCAGGAATAATTTTTGTTTGTCTTGTATTTTATTTTTTTTATAGTTGATTAAATCAAATCAAATCAAATCAAATCAAATCAAAGTAAACTAAACTAAACTAAACTAAACTAAACTAAACTAAACTAAACTTAATTTAATTTAATTTAATTTAATTTAATTTAATTTAATTTAATTTAATTTAATTTAATTTAATTTAATTTAATTTAATTTAATTTAATTTAATTTAATTTAATTTAATTTAATTTAAACAATATTAAATTACATAAAATGTAATACAATTTACTACAATTGAATTAATTACTTAATGGAAAACACATCGTCTTTGTATTTTCATTTCACAAAAGTTTCACATTTTTAGGGCAGTGTTTTGAAAATGAGGTCATTTAGGGGCAGAAACCCTGAAAATAATGCTGTTTTCATGTTGAGTACTGTTTTTACATAGTAAACATTACACTAAAAATACTTCGAAGCTCCTTTAAACTGTCTTTCTTTCTCATGCTGGTCAACTCATTATCAGAGAAACAATGAATTTTTCCATTTGCACTTGGAAAATGACACGTAAACTCACCCGTTTCACCTCCTTGGTTGATTTTCTGACCTTTACAGTTCATAACACTCACCTCCAGTATCGGTTGTCCACAAAGAAGAGGGTCCGGCTTGTGAAGGACACGTGGACGGCGGCGTCCACCTTGTCGATGGTTGAAGGGAAGCCGAGCTCACGGATGTGTTTGGGGTAACCAGGCAGCGAAGTGTTTCCTGTGAAGCCCCAGTACTGATCCCCTGTGGGGGCAGAGTTTCAGGAATCTTCAGTTCTTCAGCAGTCATTGAGGCTTATATTGAGTAGATTAATTGGTATCGGGGCCGGAATAAGGAGATTTAAAGTAAAAACCAACATAATCATGTCTTGTACATCAGCTGGACTTATGAATACCTCCGTGTGTGAGTACAGTTCATTACTACAATGGCAAGTAAAAAATACAAACGATGGGTTTTGGGATCTTCTTTGTCTTCTAGTTAAGATGGACTGTATAGTAGAAACGTGTCTTGTGCCTGGTGCAGTGAACCAAAATGTCTTGAAAATCAACGGTCACGTGCTTTTGGTGAATGAATTTAAAAAAAAATTGTCAATAATTAGTCAATAGTGTACAAAGTCTGAGTGAGAGTATCAATGAGAGTTTCTACACCGAGGCCTTCACTGTGTTTCAAGTGAAAACACAATGTTTTCTTTGTCAAAATCGTTTGGAAAACAATGTAGTCAGCATGCCAGGCCAGCAGGGGGTGCTGTTGTTGGCTTTTGAAATCACACATATGGCCATGAACATTGACAGTGGAATAAATCTTGTGCCGGGAGGAAGTGAATCAGAATTCTTTAAAGCTGAATCTGGACGGTCTAATTTGAAATCTACTGGTTTGTATTACAATCAAATTTAAACTGTATTTCATTCAATTTAATAATTCCGCCTCCGTATTTCAGGGCTTTATTTTTGGTACCTTGAAATAAAAAGACAGTGTTGTCTGACTTGAACTCATAAGCAGCGTCCACTTTGCTGATTCCTGCCCAGACGGACTGAATCGGCTTCACGTCGATTCCGTCCCAGGAGCTGCTCCTCCTCCAGACATATCTGACGAAATGTAAAAAAAAACAAAAACACAAAACCTCGTGAACATGCAGACGTGAACACTAAACTACAGCTGCAGCCGCCTCAGACTGATTCGTTTTGATCAACGGCGCGAGAAAGACGTCTCACCCGTCTTTGAAGAAGTACAGATTTCCTTGAACCGTGGTCGCCGCGTCGAAGGCCAGACGTGCGTCACATCTGTCTGGACCGGGTTCTGACGTGGGATCGGGTGTATCGGGGGGATTCGGTGGATCCGGTTTAGGAGCCGCTGTTTCCTGGTCTGTGGTGGATCCGACTCCTTCAGGAGAAAATAATGAGAATAAAGATGAGGCTCTGCAGGAACGTCTCTATAATAATACTAATAATAATAATAATAATAATAATAATAATAATAATAATAATAATAATAATAATAATAAAAATAATAATAATAATAATAAAAATAATAATAATGATAGTAATAGTAATAATAATAATAAGAATAATAAGAATAAGAATAAGAATAGTAATAGTAATAATATTAATAGTAGTAATAATAATAATAATAATAGTAATAATAATAATAACAGTAATAATAATAGTAATAATAATAATAATAATAATAATAATAATAATAATAACAATAATAATAATAATAATAATAGTAATATTAATAATAATAGTAATAATAATAATAACAATAATAATAACAGTAATAATAATAATAATAATAGTAATATTATTTTTAATAATAATAGTAATAATAATAATAATAATAATAATAATAATAGTAATAATAATAATAATAGTAGTAATAATAATAATAACAGTAATAATAATAATAATAATAATAATAATAATAATAATAATAATAATAATAATAATAAATGCAGTGAAACCACAAAGGAAAAAAGTGAGACAAGATCTCATAAATGAAAAATACAGAAAATACAGACAAAAACTACAGGTGACAAAACACCACAGGCCGAGGCGGCTAAAGGGAGAGAACATATATAACATTAATGTGGTATAATTTTGAGTAAAAATAGATCAATGGAATGAAAAAACAAGTTAAAACAAAAGGTAGGCTTCAATTGAATAAAGTCTATAGAATTGAGATTTTAGGAAAGATTTAAAAGAGGTCACTGATTCTGCCAGGTGTGACGTGACGTCGCCCGTTAAAACCAGTGAAACCGCGCGCCTCCTCACCGTAGAGCGCCTGGACGCCCCGGACGTCGTCGTCTGGCAGCACGTATCCGTCGGTGTTCACGAACTGGTAGGTGGGGAACATCAGCGCCGTCCGGACCTTGGAGTGACCGAGTCCCATCGCGTGGCCGAACTCGTGGGCCGCCACCAGGAACAGGTTGGCTCCTGCGGGAGCAACGACGGCGACGTCAACCTCGGCGTTCGACCCCATCGATTCCTATTCGGTGTCCGCACCTTGTCCCGAGAGCGTCCAGACTTCGTCTTCATCAAAGTGGGCGTCGCCGCCCATCCCTTGTCCGGGGGAGAAAGCGTGCGCCAGGACGCGGCCCAATCCGTCGAATGGAGCAAAATCTCCATGGTCTCAATTTAGAAGAGCAGAGCGAAGGGAAAGGTTAAATCTGAGCAGTGACACAGATAGTTGAGGACATTTTTATTTTTGTTCTACTGTTTTCTCTACTTTTCTCCCTCACACCTTTGTAACACACTTCCTGCTGCACTTTTTATGTTTTCTGACGCACATTTAATCATTTTCCCATATTGATCTATAGTTTATAGTCCAGAAAATAAGGTTTTAATTCAAATGTACTCAAGATATGAAATCAAAAACAGAAACATTTGGATGTTTCCAGGGTTCAAATTACAACGTGGCTTTCGGGGGAGCCCTATTTTCCGATCAGACCTCTCAAGTTTGTAGAATAGGTATGCGTGAGTATGTGTTTGGCAACTTGCCAACACATTTTTTTTACATGCGCGCGTCGTGACTCACGACGGGAGACGCAGCGGTTGCATAGAAGAGATTTTCGGAAATAGTAGGCCTAGCCTACTGTAGGCCTGATGAGCGAATAAACTCACAACATTGACATAATTTTATTACTATTATTTATTTCAGGAACCCGATGAAGCTTAACCCATAGAAAATATAAATATATATGCGAAAATTGCCAGTGTTTTTAGAGCTCCCCCTAAATTTGTCAAATTAGGCTTTCACGGGAGCCCAGCTCTTTCTTGTGGTTAAGGAGGTATTAGAGTGACCGCCTCCCAGATTTCCACGTTTGACTTCCACTTCCTCTGAAATTACACAGGAAACCTTTCATTGGTCGTACATTCTTATTTCTTTTTAAACTTTTGCCTTTAACATTTTTTCCATCCGCTTCCATTGACTCAATTCACTCATGGATTCACAGAGGAATCTCGACATTGGAAGTAAAACTAAATAAAAATTCAAATTCCCAGCTCTTGAATAGAATAGAAGTTATATTACATCAGTGCCTCGGTCGTATATTGATAAAGTTTGGTTGTTAAATCAGTGGTTTCCAGGTTGCGTCACATTCATGAGTAAAGTTGATGGTTTGCTGGAGATCCAGAGGGATTTTTTTAAATTTTGTTGTGTTTTTCGCCAAAGCGCTATAGAAGCAGCCGCTACCTCTGCCGTTGAACTTGATCATCATGTCGGCGATGCCGCTCTCGATCTGCCGGAACCGCAGAGGAGTGACGTCGCTGTACAGCTTGAGCGCCTTGGCCAGAGTCTCGTCCACGTCCCTCCGGCTCAAGTCTGGAGTGTATTGCGTCACCCTGTCGGGGGGGGGGGGGGGGGGGGGAATCAACATGTGTATTGTTGCTCAGGCTGGTTTAATCTCACGGCAGTTGGAAAATATATTGGACCGCTGTGATTAGTCAGCCAGTCGTCCCTCGCCCGCCTCCCGTTGGTGCAGAACGCTGCTGCTGGGCTTTTCAGAGTCCGTTTGAAAATTCTTTTATTTGTTTTTAAATCTCTAAATGGTCTCGCGCTGCCATACCTCTCTGAGCTTCTTTATCCATACGCTCCTGGTACCGAGGTCCAAACGGAAGCTCAGAGGGGAAAGAGCCTTTTCCATTGCCGGTCCTCACCTCTGGAATGCCCCCCCCCCCCCCCCCACTCCCTCCCTGTTAGACAAGCCCCCTCACTTTTTAAAACTCGTCTTAAAACCCATTTTTATTCTCTGGCTTTTACCTCAGCGTGAGACTCTGCTCTGGTTTTAGTGCCTTCATTTTTGTTTTTTTTATTGTTTTAACTTTTTATGTTTTGTTTATTGTTTTACCATCTGATTGTTTTTATTGCTTTAATGTTTTTTATGTTGCCTCTTATATTTTTATTTCAATGTACAGCACTTTGCTCATGTGGATATGTTGGGCTTTTCTATTTTCTCTCTAAAAGCACGTTGGAATGACTGTAATGTATTTAAAAATGTCTTTTTTTAACAATAATAAAAACATGAATGAACTTGAATGAACTTGAAAAAAGCAACCACTACTTTTTTTTTGTTTTTGTTTTTTTTGTTAGCTGTGTTACCGATAAGTGATGATTTTCTTGGTCCACTTCGGTCTCCCGTCGAAGTGGCTGTAGCTGGTCACGTCGGTGAAGCCGCATCGCGGGCGACTCATCACCTCCAGCGTGCCGGAGTCCAGCTGGCCCGTCGCCTCCAGACCAAAGAAGTCCTGCATGGTCTTGAGGGTGTCCTCGAAAGAGTCCAGGGAGCTGCGCCAGACCGAGTTGGGGGCGCTGACCCCCACGTCAGAGAAGAACCTGGACAGGTACTCCTGGAAAACAAGAGGCGACGTGTTGGTTGAACCCTGTAACTGACAATCCATCCAACCTTCCATCTACGACCATCGAAACATCTAAACCAGGGGTGTCAAGCTCATTTCAGTTGAGGGGCCACATCCACCCTAACCTGACCTCTGGGGGGCCCAACAAGTCAAACGTCACATATTAAACTGCAGATATGGACAAATGTTAAAGTCTTTCTTTCTTTTGATCCCTTTGTAACTGCAAGAATTTGCCCTTCTATTCTGAAATTTACATATTAAAGGAAATCAGATATTATTATATTTGCAAAAAAAACCCCCAAAAACCCTCAGTCACCTGTATCTGGATATTGTATTTTTATTCAGGATTAAAACAAGTTGTCATCATCTGGACATTTTCTTTGAGTTTACGTGTCTAAAGCATCATTTCAGATCAATTGGACACCTTTATTGTGAAAGGTGACCTCCACAGACGCATTAATAAATTCTGACCGAGGGCGGTTTTGAATGTCATTTTTGCCGATCTAGTGTTTTTAGATCAGCCTCTGTCAGTTTTCATATTTATACTTAAAAAAAAATAAATAAAAAATCACATGGTGGGCTGGATTAGATGCTCTGGCGGGCTGGTTCTGGTTTGACACCCCTGATCTAAACTCTTCCATTGGTTGATCTTTGCCTCCAGCAAAACAATTTTCCTGTGAACTCCTGAAGAGGATCAGAACAAGTGAAGGCGTATTCATGCTTTGCAGGCACCGTCACGTCGTGTCGTTCCGTCTTGATACGAAGCTTCAGCTCAATGATTGACGGAAAACTCCCAGTGCCAGATGAGTCCTACTGGAGAGGCCGGGAGCCTCCGGCGACAAGAAGACATGTCGAGTGATGTTAGAACATTTAACCCTCAGAAGAGGGTTTGAAGGTCTATTAGCTTGTACAACTTTGCGTTAAGAGTGTCGCATGCATGGATGCCACATTCACGCATTTTACTCCTCCTGACTCATTGGGATGTTTTCGTAGGAGTTTGACGCTTCTCTACCCAAGAACACGTCTGCAATTGCAAAGTTAAACTCAAAACCGAGCGAAAACTGGCAACCTCGAAGGTGTAAGACCCTCGGCGTCTCTGAAACACCCGACATTCGTTCTGCTTGCACACCTTGCGGAAAACTTCTCAACCACTTTTTGTTTCCAAGGCTTCAAATCCCCAAATGTCCAAACCCAGCGACCAATTCAACAATGTGGACGGAAGATGATGTTTACCTGAGCTTTGGTCACCTCTTCCTCGCTGTGTGGGGGGGTCGGCGCCGCTCCACCCAGCTCCACCGCCACCACCGCCGCCACCAGCGCTCTTAGAACTAGCGCAGCTGCCATGACGGTTCCCAGTTCTCGATCAGAACAGAGGAAGTCTCGGTTGGGTTGTTCTCTCCGGTTCCTCTCGGCCGAAGAGTCGTGATGAACTGTGAGCTTGTTTCCTGATTTGTTTGGCTTCAGCGTATAAAGCTACACAGGCGGCGCGATAAACACATTCCTGTGAGCGTCTGGACAGGTTGGAAGAGCTCAGGCTGAAATGTCAGATCTGCAATAACACGATTCTGACGACAACATTAGAACAGAAGCGCTTTTGCTTTGCTTGATTTGACCTCGGGGCTGTTCAGTATTTCGCTGTTGTCCTGAACCAAGCATCGCTCCTCGTGCTCAATCTAGTGATGAAACGCAGCGGCCAATCACAGGCCGGGGAGGAGCTTCGTACGAAAATCAACATTCAAGATGTGGATTTCACTGATCTTCTCTTGTCGGTCCAGTTTACTGAACTTTTTACAGCCACTTCAGCCGTTTTTAACTCAAAAGGCATTTTCTGGATTCTGATTGGCTCGGATGGATTTATGCTTCTCATTACTGCCACCTATGGGTTTGTCATGTTAGTCCCTCTTAATGACTTTTTCTGTGCGGGTTTGCATTTCAAGCTTTACTGAAATCCAACCAAACACACTGTTGATGTAATACAAGCTTTTAAAGAGGTTTGTAATACAGATGGACCCAGTGTTTTAACTAGTAAAACCATCTTTCTTAAAAAAAAACCCAGGACCTTTTCTTTTAAACACGAGTAAAAGCTGTGGAAAACCTTGTTAATTTTCTGCAGTGATTATTATTTGCATGAATGATTTCCCCCGTTACTCAGATTTGATAGAAATTTACCAGATTTTACGATTTTCCAAGTTATTGTATTTTGTTGGTAAAAAAAGTAAAATAACTAACAGTTCCAATAAAAGACTATTTCTCTTACTTTTGTTTTGTTTTTATCTTGTATTAATTTTGTTATGTATTTAAAAAAAAAAAAAAAAAAATCAGTTATCTTTAGTTTTTCCATTAAAAAAAAAAATCTCGTATCACTGGTGCCCTGGCTAATTTTATGGGTTTTATTTAATGGACAGGCAAAAAAAAGCCTTGGCTTCTGTCTTGATCTACTTCGGCTATATAAAAAACGTGTGAGCGTGAACTTAAAAGCATCATGAACTCAATGCACAAAATTCAACTTTTGCACTGAAACTATAGCTGCAACCGAAATAAACCATTCATTCAATCATTCATTCACTTTGAATTCTAAAAAGCTTGAGATCGGCTGACGTGTGTCAGTTGGATTTTTGACACACTTGTAAAAAGAGATTATTAATCTGAACGTGGCTCTCCTGAGTACGGTAAATAAAGGAAATTATGAAATGAGGCCGTTTCAAGTGAAACTGCGTTACTTTTGTTTAAAGAAAAAGTTTGTGTTGACACAGCAGCGTTTTGAAAATGATGTTAACTTCTTTTCTCGAAGAAACCACACAGACAGAGAACGACATGCTATAGCGGCTAAATAATGACGAGTACATTGACGACCGAGCTGGACTGTTGTTACGGCGACTATCAACTATAAAACATTGTCCTCTATCGTCCAGCTTGACGCGTTCATGGACTTTCATTTGGCTCCTGGCTTTGTTCTCAGCAGTCCATCCATCTGTAGTTGAACAAGGTGCGAAGCGCTCGTCTTCCTGCGTAGTGGTACTCGGTCTGCAGGGCTCCGTGTGAGAAGTACAGGTACCCTGAAGGGAGGAAGTTCAAGTGTTTCATTGACGCCGTGCGGGAACAAGAGCGCGACTCGACCACAGGCCGTCGGACCGGCGACGGCGGCCTCACCTCTGTTCTCGAACGCAGCGTCCACTTTGTAACCGGCGCCAGGCAGCTCTCTCTGGATGAACTTTGGATACCCGCGATCCATTTTGCCTCGTCTTTCGTTGTAGCTGAGAGTTAAAAAACAAGACATGGACGGACGTTTGTTGGCAGCGCTGACCAGATTACTATCGTCATCCCTAAAGCTATTTATTCAGCCTGGCTTTTAATACACAGGGAAATGGTGACATTTTTATATTTGTCTTATTTTATTTTGATTTGATTTGATTTTGCTTTTGTTAATATAGTGTCTGTTTTTATTGGAAAGCACTTTGGTCACGTTGAGTGTTGTAAAGAGCTTTAGAAAGAAAGAAATATTGATTGATTGATTGATCCCATGAATCCTTGATAACTCCCGTATCCAGTTTTACACAAACACAACAGGTACCATCTTGTATACAAGATTGTTTGCATTCAAAGCATCGATCCAAACCCTGCATTGATACGACAGGCTTATTAAAATCAGTCAATTTTGAAAGGATACTTATTAATATACTTAAAGGATATTTAACTTGAATTTTGTGAAATGAAACGGTGACCACTAGTGGCCCAACATGCTAACTACATCATTTTCAAAATGTTGCTGTGGAAACAGCAAAATTCTTCTGAACCAAAAGACGACGGCGTTTCTATTTTAAACGTTGTGTAAATGAGGTCCTTGGTCTTTTTTTTAACCCGGGGCTTGATCTATAATTAACTCCAAAAATGTTTAGGATGTGAATCAACTTGTCTGACTTCTAATCCCAATGCAGAAAGTCTGTCTGTCTGAAATAAGTCAGATTTGACAAATATGCATATATTAATTTCAAGTTAGGCATATTTAATAGACGGATATCCGGACGAAATTTCCATTTGGTTCATTCAGTGCATCATTTCTTTTAATTCTTCAACTCTCATGTTTCAACTCGTATCGGCTATATAAGTCAAAAAGGAAAAGATTTTTTTCTGAATCAACCGTGTGGACTGACTATGAGAAGACACTGTGATTTCCAATTCCATATAGGACCGACGTGCGTTTAACCAATACTGATGTACTTGATCTTTCGTGCAGCTTCAGTGAACAATGACGAACAAACGCTCACCTCCAGAATCTGTAGCCCACAAAGAAGAGGGTCCGGCTCGTAGACGCCACGTGGACCGCTGCATCCACCTTGGTGACGGTTGAAGGGAATCCGAGGTGCCTGAGATGTTTGGGGAAACCCGGCAGTGGAGTTTTTCCTCTGAAGCCCCAGTAATGGTCTCCTGCGGTGCAGCGTTGGAGAAGAGTGTGTGTTCCTGAATGACTTCACCAACTGTGCTCCAACTGCTCACGAGTCGGTTTGGTACCTCGAAAGAAGAAGACGGTATTGTCTCTCTTGTACTCATAAGCGGCGTCGACTCGGCTGATTCCTGCCCAGACGGACTCGATTTTCCTCGTTCTGATTCCGGCCCAGCTGCTCCTCTTCCAGCAATATCTGACAAGAAAAGATGGGAAAATACACAATAATCACAAACCTTGATGCCAATTTGACCCAACGAGAAACAAGAAGGCCGTTGCTGGGCTAATCCCCCGCTGGAGGGCTTTATATTTTCTCACAAAGCCAGCTCTAAGGCAGCACACTTGGTACACTAGAGGGTGTTCCATGGGTCCTAGTAGATAATTATGTAGAATCTGAAAGGTCTTCTTCATAAGCTATGTCAAAATACGTCTCCAGAGCCCAAAAGGTATTTTTTATGCACTTAGTGACCCTGTGACCTGAGGATCAAGGTCACCATAGTATCCCTTCCCCCTCTGAGATGTATCCACATGTGAAGTTTGGTCACTGTGGGCCCAGGGGTTGCCGAGATATAGGTAGAAACGTTCGAACGTACGGACGTACGGACGTACGTACGGAGACTGTTTCAAGATCACCCTTTGGGGCCTATCGGCCACGGCGGGGGATAAAAAGACATCTCACCCGTCTTTGAAGAAGTACAGATTTCCCTGAATCTTGGTCACGGCGTCGAAAGCCAGACGTGAGTCACATCTGTCTGGAACAGGTTCTGGACTCGGGTCGGGTGCACGTGGGGGTTTCGCCATAGGTTTCCTGGGGGGCTTTGGCTTTGGTTTTTGTTCGGTCGAAGGCTCATCTGATGTGGGTCTGACTCCTTTTATAGAAAAGGAATGTCAGCAGGAATGTCCTCGACTTCTGTGTTTGTACTGTGGGGGTGAGTCTCACCGTAGAGCGCCTGAACTCCCCGGACGTCGTCGTCTGGCAGCTCGTATCCGTCAGTGTTCACGTACTGGTAGGTGGGGAACATCAGCGCCGTCTGGACATTGGAGTGGCCGAGTCCCATCGCGTGGCCGAACTCGTGGGCCGCCACCAGGAACAGGTTGGATCCTGCGGGAGCAACGACGGCGATGTCAACGTGGTGTTCGAGCAACGTGACGCGGTCACCATTCCTGCACCTTCTGCCGTCAGCGTCCAGACTTCGTCTTCATCAAAGTGGGTGTCGCCTCCGTGACCTTCCCCAGGCGAGAAAGCGTGCGCCAGGACGCCTCGTGGGCCGTCGAACGGGGAAAAATCTCCATGGTCTGTTTGAGGGAAGAAGAAACCAAAGTCGCGCCAAAGAAACTGCGCCGCTTTCGCTTCACTGTTAACGGTTTGGCACTGAAGGGACTACCAGGGCGTCGACGAGGCGCTGAGTCTGTGATTTTTTACCTCCACTCGTGAACTTGATCATGATGTCCGCGGTGCCACTCTCGATCTGCTTGAAATCCAGCGGCGTGATGTCGCCGTAGAGCTTGAGGGCCTTGGCTAAAGAAGCATCCACCTCACCCCGAGGCAGGTCCGGAGTGTACTCCGTCACCCTGTTGGGTGAGAACAAACCATTAAACAGACACTCGATCGGTTTCTACGCTCGAAGGGGCTCGAACATGGACCGTCACCTGTACGTGATCGCCGTCCTGTCCCACTTCGGCCCTCCTTCGAAGTGGCTGTATCGGGCCACGTCGGTGAAGCCACAGCGCGGACGACTCATCACCTCCAGCGTGTTGGAGTCCAGCTGCCCCGTCGCCTCCAGACCAAAGTACTCCTGCATTTTTCTGAGGGTGTTGTCAAAAGAGTCCAGCGAGCTGCGCCAGACAGAGTCGGGGGCGCCGACCCCCACGTCAGAGAAGAACCTGGACAGGTACTCCTGGAACAGAACGAGGGCACACGCGTGGATCGATTGGCAGATGGAGGCGGCCGCTCAGGACGTCCAATGTCAGCTTTTTGGGGGTGGGGTGTCTTGCTCAAGGACACTTCAACGCGTGGACGGAGGGAGACGGGGAGTCAAACCCACAACTTTCTGACTGAGAGACGACCGCTTTGCCAACTTAGCCAACAGTATACGACCATGTCACTGAGGGATGTCGTACACGTCCTGAGGGTTTCTGAGTACAACTACAAAAAGAAAATTAACATTAACAACACAGCATAAATCATATTTTTTGGCAGTTTTTTTGTTTTTTTGGCAGTTTTTTTGTTTTCCCCTCTTTATATTCGCATGTAATAATTGAGGTTTGGAGGTGCCATCAACTAATGTCATTTATATACAAACAGGAGGTTTTTTTTGTTGCTTTTTTTTTTTTTTTTTTTACTTTTTTACAACAGGATCCCCTCTGGTATTTGTAATCTGGTGGTCGTTGACCTGATTACCTTCGTTTCTTCTCAGCTTTTCAGTAGTTTGGCCTCTTGCCAACCAGCTGCGCTCATGAGGAATGTTTGCCTGAACACACCCACGAACAGAAACTTCGAAATGAAAGCGATGTGGAGTTTCTCCGTGCGGATTTCATTTCGGCAGAAAAAGACCTCCACCTTTATTTTGTAAAGCACAATTGAAACACCAGCAAAGTGGTGCGCAAACAATGAATAAGATGCAAAAGCGCACAGTTCCCAGGTTTACATAAAATAGATCAAAGATACAGACAATGCAATGAAAACAAATGAAGAGATAACGGTTTTGGACAGTCAAGAGAAAACCTTACATCATTTCAAATGGTTCAATAAATATATAGATAAATACATCTTTTTTCAGTCTGTAACATGCATGTAGAACATTTGTCAATCCAGATAGAGAAAAATACACAAAATCTTTGATTTACTTGCAAGGATTTTGTTTCCAAGGCCATAAAATCTGTTTTTTCTTATTTGTTATTTCACGCCAGGCTTTCGATGTTTGTAGGAAACGCTGCCGTGCAGCTTGTTTTAACTGAAGTTTACACTGTGAGCCCTTTATTCAGATTCAGACAAAACCAGAACTAAACCAAAATGCTTCCCTCCCTCTGTCGGGACCCGGGGAATGAATCCAGTGAGCAATACGACATGTTTACCTGGGCTTTGGTCACGTCTTCCTCACTGTGTGGAGGTGTGGAGGGCGTCGCTCCACCCACCACCACCACCACCACCACCACCACCAGCAGCAGCAGCAGCGTTTTCACAGCCAGTGCAGCTTCCATGACGGCTCCTGGAGAAGAAACGTCTCGGTGGATTGTTCCCTCCGGTTCTGCTCGGCTGAAGAGTCGTGATGAACTGTGAGCTTGTTTCCTGATTACTTTCACTTTCTTTGTGAGTTTAAGGTTTGAAGGGACGCATGACTGGGCAATAATACATTCCTGCCAGTGTCTGAACAGGCCCATTCAGAACCACGGGGGGAGAGGTAATGACCGACTTGTGCCAAACGCCACTGGAAGCCTGCTTCATGTGCTTGGGCCTTTCTCCGTTTTCTGTTTTTCTCTGATGCAGAGTCTGGAATAAATCCAATCATGTACCGAACTGGGCCGATGACATCTCTTGTCTCCGGTTCAAAACAGTCAAATCAGACATGGTAGTGTTGTTTAAACGCTATAAGAGCTGAACAAACCTTTTAAAAGCATGATCTGTAAGCAGTTTGTCACAGCAGCCACTAGAATTCATTTGTTTGTGAATTTGTTTTGGGTTTTGTTCAAATGTGTGTACAGAATGAAATAGAAAATAGAAAATACATTATTGCGACTAAATGAAATAAGATAGAAACAAAACAGATCCAAAGCGGGTTCACGGCTCTAACAGAGGTTTACGCAGCCGCCAGCTGGTGATTCACAACAGATGATGTGGATCCGTTCATGTGCTTCAGCTGGATTGTGTCAGACGCTCAAAGACTCTCCTGATTTTCCACATGAGGGCAGCGACGACACGAAGTTACTCCGGTCTTGAATCGCAGCGATGAGCTATACCACCCGACTTTAATCTGGAATTTAATATTTTAATGTAAACACTTAAACTATAGTTGTTACATAAATAGATTAAATACTGACTCCCCTATATTCAAGACAGAAAATAAATTATTATACCCCTTAAATTAGGGTGAGGGTTACCCTTTAAATTCCCCACCCGCCATGAATCTCTGGAGTGTGGGAGTCCACCCCCCCGTTTGCAGTCACTAATTCTTCGGCCAAGTCTTATCGGTCCACGCTGTCCCACAGACTTCACACCTCATCATTTCCAGGACTTAAAGGATCAGCTCTTAACATCCTGCTGCCAAAGATTCCAGCTGCCGCCCCTCCAGAGGTGCAGTGGAGGTTCTGCCTCGAGGCGTCGCGGCTGCTCTGGCAGAGAACCGAGCAAATAACACACTTACATGAGCACTTAACATCGGGGTTGACAGATTTAAAGGTTTAAGGTGAAGTTCTACAGAGCTTTGTGACACCCCCCCTAAACCCCCCCCTCCAGGATGAATTCTATGCAGCAACATTTTACATGATGTAATAAAAACAAGCACAGATCAGGACAAAACCCTTAGATCAACATTGATGGGATTTATAGGCACGGAGAAAACTCGTATAAAAGCATACAGATCAAAACACGTTTGTTCGTCTGATTGACATTTAGTGTTGATAAAGTTGTTATTAGGCTTGATTTGTTTTCACCGCCACTTCTTTCATCACTTTATTGACAGAAAACAACACAAAGTTTACTGTCAAAATGGTGAATCTCGGTAATGATGGACACAAATCAGGCTATATAAACTACAAAAGATGGTTCTTTGAGAAGTATTAAGACGCTCTTTGCTTTGACAAATACTAAAAAACTTATCAGTGGAAAACATGAAGAGAAAATACTCCAGATAAGATGTTTTATCCACATTTGATCTGCTTAAAGAAAAGTTGGTTGAGAAAAGATAGAAAACATTGAAAAACCAAGAGTTCTTGTTCCATTGCATGGATTTAGAACCAAGTACTTTTTATATATCCCAGATCATGTATATGAAACATGTTTTTGTTGAGTTGCCACAAAACTTTTTTCTTGGCATCAAGTTTACTGGATAGAAATTTCTATATTTTCACAAAAACCAAACGATAAGCATCAGAAATTACTCCAATGTCGAGATAACATAATTTTTAATGAAACCTTCTGGTGCAAAATACAGTGAAACGTTCCAAAAACCTCTCCTGCAGCTGTTGCATTATGGGTATTTTTACAAACTCACCCTGACAGCATGGCTTTGAGGCTAATGCTAGTTTGCTAGCTTTCATGGCATTATGTCCTTTTCTATCGCTACTCTTAAGAAATTTATTTGAAAAGGAAAATATAGTCTATTTTCTTTGAAATGTTCACTATTTTCTTGGTGGATTGGAGCCTCTTGTCGTGAAAAACCATCCGGATGATATTCTTCATTTTTGTAATTCATCCGTAATATTCCTCCGGACTAAATCACACAATTCACCAATTAGTATAAAAACGTTTCTTTATTTGAAAAGACCACATAAAAAGGTACAAACAATAATTTCCAACAGGTGATTTAAAATCAAGAGTTAAATAGGGAAAATATATTCTAAAGAACAATAGAAATGTATCAAATGCACATTCGGAATCCTGTGGGTCGTACATTCATTCTACTCCGGCGTCCATTAAAACTCAATATAGGCAGATTTAGAAATTTGAGCAGCGCAGGAAGTAGCTGTTCCTCAGCACACGGTACAACCGGCCGCTCCTCAGGCTGTACTCGAACATGTAGGGTCCGTTGTACAGGTAGGTGAAACCTGCGGGGAAGACGCTTAGTGTGAGTTTTCTGCAAGTTCGCGACATTGTTTGGATGAAATACAGTACAGGGTTAAGAACAAAGACCAATATGAAGCCTTGCAGTCAATAGCTAGAAGAAAAAAATCAGCTTGGCTTTGCGTGAATGTAGCCTCGCGTTCTACCAAATGCCTTTTCAGTGGCTCCGAGCACTGAAACGCCCAAAACACAAAGAAAGTTTTCCATTTTCACTTTGAAAACCTTGCGGTGTAGAAAAGTCACGGAATCCCTCACCTCTGTGCTGGAAAGCGGCCGTCGCTCTGGTCAGACCTGAAAATGTCTGATCGACCCGCTTCTTCACGACTCTGCCCATTTGATCTCGATCCAGAGTCTTTCTGGCCTCATCATAACTGATCAAAAAAACAAAAACAAACAAAACAGAAGCAACGATTAGATACATTCAGTCAAAGTAATAAAAGAAGGAGGTCGCACTCAAAATGGAAACCGATAAATTCCTTGAACGCACCTGTAGTACACAGTGTCCACGAAGAAGAGAGTTTTGCCAGATTCCTTATCGTAGAGGACGGCGTCGACTTTCTTCACGCTCCTCGGCAGACCGAACATTTTGAGGGTCTTGGGATAACCTTTCGCCAGGGTGTAGCCCGAGAAGGCCCACACTTTCCTGTCTGTGGGTCAAAAGATTGATGAGAGGAGAGGTGAAACCGGGACCCCAGCCTGAATACGTTGGCACAGAGGGCATACAGTACCTTTGAAGAGAAAGATTCTGTCCAACCGCGGGCTCTCGTAAGCGGCGTCGATGTCGGTCGGGGCATTGGGCCAGAAGTTGGTGATCAGAGTCTGCTGAGGAGTATTGCTCTGAGGGTAGCTACGCCAGAAGAAGCTGAGAATACAAGCAAAACAACCAACATTTACTTAATTTGTGAGGGGAAAGCCTTCCTGAAGACCGTACAAAGACTCGTCAGACCCAGTACCTGCCCTTGAAGAAGAGCATCTCTCCTCGAAGGCTGGCGACGGCATCCAAGGTCATGGTTGAGTCACAGGCATCGGGGGTCGTCGGAGGCGTAGGTCCAACCACAGTGGGATCCTTGGAAGGGTTTGGACCTGCAGATAAAACGATGTGAGCACATCCCGTACCCAAGTACGCCAAACCTCCGAGGTTCAGTCCGTTGACAAGGACGAGCACAACCCACCGTAGAGGGACTGAATGCCGTTGACGTCGTCGCGAGGCAGAACGAAGGTGTCGGGGTTCCTGTACGAGTATGTTGGGTACATGAGGGCGCCGGGGTCGTCGGAGTGAGACAGACCCAGCGAGTGTCCGAACTCGTGAGCGGCGACCAAGAAGAGGTTGAAGCCTGACGGAGGAAGAAAAAAAAAAACAAATCCCAGAAGGACAGTTTAGCCACGAGACTTCGTGCAAAGCACATTTGTGGAGGAGTGGACGGCAGGCTGACCTCGGTTCAAGCGGAAATCGAAGGTCTCGTCGTCATCGAAGTGGGCGTCTCCCCCGATGCCCGACGACGGGGCGAAGGCGTGGGCAAGAGTTCCACCGGGGCCGTCGAAGGGGTAATAGTCACCGTGGGCTGTCAACAACAACAACAACACCATCATTTCCGATGTAATGTAGGTTATTAATGTCCATCAACACAAAACTATGATTTATCAAGTGAAAGACGCTTGATGGAATCTTTCAACCGACAACCTGCATCAACAGGAAACACTGAAAAAAAGAAAATATCTGCGAACACAATCGGCAAGCACCGGCATGTCACCTCTGGAACAATTTAGTCGTTGTTTTGCCAAGTGATTTATTATGTAATTATATCTTTGGACCGTCATAGTTACGGGATAAATGACACTCAAGTATGCAGCGAAGCAAAACAAAACCACGTCCCAGGAGATTTAACAGAAGATAAATCCACTAAAGCTTTATTGTACTTTTCTTTTTTTTTCAGGATTACACATAATCTCACTTTAATAATCGAATTCACTCAGAGTTTTATCCGACATACTGAGCATTGACAATAGAGTACTTAATTAAGTTCATTTACTCTAATTTTAGAATTTTGCGAGTCTGTTGTTTTTAAATCTTTAATGTTTTTTTTTTATTATGTTTTCAAATATCAATTTCATATATATATATATATATATATATATATATTTTTTTTTTTTTTTTATTTATTTTTTTTTTAATCTGTGGATTTAATTAAGTTATTTTTGTTTGTATCTTGCATTTTTTTTTTTTTACAGTAAATCAAATTTAATTTTAGTTTGGGTTGTACTGATGTTTTAAAAATTTTTTTTTTATTATTTTCAATTTTATTTTTATTTTTTTTATCTATTCTTGTTATGAAACCTTTCCTGCTTTGCTGCTTTGAATTAATATTACAAACAATCAAATCAATAAGTGATCAATAATAATAAATGTGACTAATATGTTTTATGGAATTAAGCCCTGCTTGGGGTTTCAGCACTTTAGCAGGTTTTAACTATGTTGATCATTCATTTTGAATAGAGAACGATATAAATATTGACATTAATTCAAACGTTTCAGCTCGTTTCATCAAGAAACCTTTATCACTTCATTACTAAGCACAAAAAAACGTATTCTTTTCCTGCCCTTGACTTGCGGAAGCCGCCGCTTCACTCACATTGCCGCCCGAATGAGATCATGATGTCGGCCGTCCCGCTGTACATCCTGCTGAAGGTCAGCGGCGTGACCCGGGCCCACACCTGCAGCGCTCTGTGGATGGAGTCGTCCACCTCCGCTGCAGACATGTCGGGCGTGTAGTTCACGATCCTGCATCGCACAGCAAACACCTCTTACACCCACTGGCTCGCTTCATTCTCCGGTTAACAAGCCTTTTAAATCACATGTCGTTTAAGTTATAGAAGAGCAACACTTTTACCTCGGACAGCTAATCAATACTTAAAAAAAACATCATAAAAGGAATATATTGTGATAGAGAATATTATCAATTTAGACTTTTTTACTATTTTTACTTGTAAATCTTGTTCATAATTATTATATGCGTATACGTCCATGTATATGTGTGTATATATGAGTGTATATGTGTGTGTATGTATGTCTTGTGTGACATTATCTAGAGCAGGGGTGTCAAACATGAGGCCCGGGGGCCAGAAGCGGCCCGCCAGAGGATCTAATCCGGCCGCCATGTGATTAAAAAAAATTTTTTTTTTAAGTATAAATATGAAAACTGACAAGAGGCGGATCTAAAAACACCAGATTGAAAATGACATTCAAAACCGCCCTTGGTCAGAATTTGACCCCCGACATTAATGCAATCTGTGGAGGTCACATAACGCAACGCCTTTCACAATAAAACAATAAGTCCAATTTATGTGAAGTGATACTTTAGACACGTAAACTCAAAAAAAATGTCCAGATGATGACAAATTGTTTTAATCCTGATACAAGTGACTGAGGGTTTCTTTTTTTTTTGCAAATATAATAATATCTGATTTCCTTTAGTATGTATATTTCAGAATAGGCTGGCAAATTCTTGCAAAAGAATCAAAAGAAGGAAAGACTTTGACATTTGTCCATATCTGCAGTTTAATATGTGACGTTTGACTTGTTGGGCCTCCAGAGGTCAGAGGTCAGATTAGTGTGGATGTGGCCCCTCAACTGAAATGCTTCCACCGATTCGTTAGATAATTGAGTTCCGTCTGTTCTTGTTTTTGTTTTCTGAAGACGTGAAAAACCAAAAAACAAAGGAAAGAATTGCCTGACCTGTACGTGAGGCTGTTTTTCTCCCACTTCAGGTCCCTCCCGAAGGTGGAGTAGCGGGCGACGGGGCCGTCGGGGACGCCGCAGCGGGGCTTCCTCATCAGCTGCAGGGTCTCGCCGTCCAGCGTCCCGGTGATGTGCAGACCGAAGAACCGCTGCATCTCCGTCAGCTTCTTGGTCAGCGGGCTGATGCCCCGTCTGGACGACGGCCCCCGCTGCTCCGTCAGGTTGAAGAAGGACTTCAGGTAGCTCTGAGGAGGGGAGGAACAACAACGACAACGACAACGACGATCACCAATGAGGTCCGCCGTCTTCCGGATTGGCGCACGGGTTTGAAAAGTCGGCGCGTACCTCTGCAAAGCCCTCGTCTTCCACGGTGACTTCCTGCGTCAGCGGGGCGCAGCGGACCGCCGCCGCCAGGCTCAGGAGCGCAAAGACACTCAAGGATCTCATGCTTCTTCTGTGCAGTTTACCTGGTAAGTGTGTGTGTGTGTCTGTGCATCGGAGGCGGCTCTTTATATAGGCCGTGGAAGAGGATGTATTGGCGGGAGGGCGTGTTGCGCAACGGCCTTGTTGCGCTGGTGACTCAAGGACGAGACCCATGTAAGGCAAGAGAAGGAAAAGAAAAATCCCCAAACCAGTTTGCGTTCATGACTCAGAAATACGACGCGCTATTAAAACCTGACGAAATTACAGTCCTGTGGATCGTTTTTGAAGAAACGTCCACGATTATATAACTTTCCCTCTGCACACGTCCCCCCGGGGGAGTTTGTCCCGAAAGTCCTCAGCAGGTTTGTTTGTTTTTCCTTCTCGGGAATGTCGCTGCCGATAAGGCCACTGAACAGAACAAGTCGGGTCTCGTCCGGACCGCAGGCCTCCTCGATCTATACTGCAACCACAAAGTCCCCCCTGGCAGGCCGACTGCACCTGATCCAATCACGACGTCCTTCCCGGCAGGATCTGATCTGGAAGAGTTCTGGAAGAGTTCTGGAAGAGCGGCTCCACCGTCGCTCGGAGACTCGGGCTCTTTGGAGGATCGGGGTGCAAAGGGGGCGAGCCGGGACGTCGATGTCGATATCGACAACAAACCTGGAGACGGCAGCGAGTCCAGGAGGTGGACGAGTCCACGTAACCTCTGGACTTTAGAGAGACGAGAAGGGAGGAAGACGATGCTGGAGCCAGCGTGACGGTCTAGATCAGTGTTTTTCAGCCACTGCGCCGCGGCACACTGATGTTTCCGCGAGATCTAGCCAGGTGTGCCGTTGGGAAATTAACCAATTCCACATTTTTTTCTAAAAAAACATTTGTTCTCACAGCGACAGTGTGTTGCAGAGTCATCATGTATAAATACTCTTCGCCACTAGAGGGCAGCACAGAACTTTGCAGGTGAAATGTAAAGTGACAGACGTCAGTGTGGTTCATCTCCACCTCCTGCTACCATCTTGTATCAAAGTACTGTGTCAGTGACAGTGATGGAGAAGTTTTTGAAAAGGAAGAATGTGAACCAGGATCTCAGCTCTTCATCCATCAGGTCCAGGTTTCACACTGAGGGAGTCACTATTCAAAAAAGACATTGGGAAATACTTTTTTTCTCTCAACCAGATGTTCTATTTTTTTTTTCCCTTTTTTTCTTTTTTTTTCTCTCAACCAGCCATTTCTATTGTGTTTTTAAATGTCTTGTTTTTTCGCTCAACCAGATCGTTTTTTCTTTTTTTCCTTTTTTTCTTTTTTCAGCCATTTCAATCTTTTTTTTTTCTTTTCCCCCTTTTTTCCCTTTTTTTTCTCAACCAGCCATTTCTTATATTTTTCTTTTTTCCTTTTTTTCTTGGTTTTTTCTTTCTCTCAACCAGCCATTTCTATTTTCTTGAAGAAATGAATGAGACGGATGTGGGACAATGTCCGAGCTGGAGGAGAGACATCAAATAGAATCAAATAGAATCAAATAGAAGAGCACTAATGGAAGAACAATGAATCCAAGAAGAATAAATGATGTAATTTCTCTGCATCAGGATTCCGTCTATCAAGATGACAAATGGCTTAAAATAATGAGGGGATGTTTTTTTTAATGTGCGTCACAAAAACGAATAGAATCCCTCAATTAACTTCTTATTATTACAATTCCAGTCCATGACCATAAAAACAGCAGAGAGCCTCTGTTGACTTTCCCTCCATTGTCTCATCAGTTAATGTTCATTTAGGTTGTGGAGCTTTTCGTCGTTGATTGTTCTTGTTGGTTCTCTCCAGGAACTTCGGTTTCCTCCCACATTCCAAAACTCTCACCTCGCCTGCAGGTGAGTTTTAACCCCGTGACGACCTGCCGGCTGAACCCCGCCTTCATCCCGTCAGCTGGGATCTCCTCCGGCTCTCAGCGTAAACCTGCAAAATTAGTCAAGTCAGTAAATGTGATTGCAAAAAGAAATAATAGAAACGTGACGACACCGACCACCTTTGAAATTTCATGTCTTCTTCAAATGAATCTCACTCTGTAATAATGTAACGTGAGACGTGATTTTCCAAACATTTGCTGCAGAAAATGTCTACAATCTCAACAGGAGGCCAATTTTAATGAATTTTAATGAAACCCTCTGCTGCAAAATAGAATGGAATGTCCTGAAAACTTGTCGACAGTTTTCTTTATCAGAGAATTATCAGGAAATACGATAAAAGTTAGTGATTCTAGTTGCACGTGTTTCTCCACACCGTCGTGTCCACATCAGAGGAACAACTTGTATTTATCTCAGTGCACAATAATCTACTTTATCCTTTTTTTTTTTTTTTTTACCTCTTTGCATGTATTCTCTATATGTCTCTTTAAATATTCACCGTTATTCAGTTGTGGTTGAAAACACTAGTTTCCTGAGAGGAGCAGTTGTGGATTCTGGATTGAGCAACATTTAAAAAGAAGGAAAATTAAAAAAAATCAACAAATGATCAATCAGAGTAAACAAACTGAGGTCAAAGTTGTTTTTTAAAGTTGCTGTTTTGTCACACGCTTCATTCTAGCGACTGCAGTTTCTCAACACTCGTCTGTTCATTGTGTTTTCTCAGTGACCGTGTTTGGTAACTTCCTCAGTTCTTCTTGAAAACATGAGCAGTCGTTAACCTCAGACAGATAACAATGAATGATGCCTTTTTTATTTATAGATTTTCTGAAGGGGAATTACCAACGCTCTTAAAAAAAAAGAAAAAAGCAAAGAAAGCTATGCAGCGACATATTGTAGAAATATATAAAACATCAATGTCATACAAAATAAAAGGCAACGCGGTGGAGATAATTTTACATTTATTGACAGTCTGTTCTTAAATATCTGATTGTTTTGTTTGTTGCCACTTAAATTTCAAACATGTGAAAACCCATTTTAGTGCATATGATTGACACAATTCACTAGAAAATTGTGAAATTATAAAAAAATGACTTATTGTGACAACATGTTTGAGTAAATACACGAGAGACGCATGTTAATGAGCAAATAATCAGTTACATTTATTCTGTGTTGCATAATTTTTGTCAAAAATGAAGGAAAAAAAGACACATTTTCTATTTAAATCTTAAAGCTGAAAACTGGGAAATGTGTGTGAATTTGGTTAGTTTTGATATTTATTCTATTATATATATTTACAATTTTGCGGCATTATTTAAAGAGAATTCAAACAAGTTATACAATTAAAAAAAAAAATGTTCTTAACGTCGCCCTTGTGTGTTTTTGTTTTCTGTCTAAGGACACAGATCGATGACACAATGAATGTTGGAGGAATTTGTGGTTCCCAAGTATTCAAATAGACTCAGATGAAATATCTGTCACTTCCTGTTTCCTTTGCATTTCACACCAATAAGCACTTTTTGTCGCCATGCGTGACAAATTGAATACATGACAATCAGCAGTGATGTACGTGTTTTATTCCTCCCACTCAGATGCAATAAAAACATTTTTAGAGATTACAACAAGATTTGACTTTATATTCATGCATCTTTTCAAGATTTCACGTCTTCAGGGTCTTTTGAGTGTTTTGGTTTTGTTGCTTTTTTTTTTTTTTTTTAGAAATTCTCTTCTTTCATTCGTTTTTAAATCTTGAAACTTCTTTATAGGACTTGTCTTGATCATTTCCTCTCATTTCCACATGTCGTCTGGTTCATTTGCACAACAGGTGAAACTGATTCCCAATCAGTGTTGCTTCCCACCTGGACAGGTTGATTTCACGCCAGTAGGATTTACTTGGAGTTACAGTCTGTTGTTTTAGTTTTTGTTGAGCGGTGCACTATAATAGTTATCCCCCGCCGTGGCTGATAGGCCCCGAAGGGGGATCTTGAAACAGTCTCCGTCCGTACGTCCGTCCGTTCGAACGTTTCTACCTATATCTCGGCAACCCCTGGGCCCACAGTGACCAAACTTCACATGTGGATACATCTCAGAGGGGGAAGGGATACTATGGTGACCTTGACCTAATTTGCATATTAAGTAGGTCACAGGGTCACGAAGTGCTTAAAAACACATTTTGGGCTCTGGAGGCCTAGGTTTTTGAGCTAGGGCTCTGAAATGTTATACACACATGATACACACTCCAGGGATAACCTCCATTACACCAAGTGACCTGACCTTGACCTTGAAGATTGGTAGGGTCTGAAGTTTGCTCGTCATGTTGCAGAATACATGTATTTTCATATAAGCATTTCCCCTCATTTCTCAGCAGTTCCTGGGCCCACAGTCACCAAACTTCACACATGGACACTCCACCTGGGGAGAAGGGGCACCATGGTGACCATGACCTAATTTGCATATCAGGTCACAGGGTCACTAAGTGCATAAAAAACACCTTTTGGGCTCTGGAGACGTATTTTGACATAGCTTCTGAAGAAGACCTTTCAGATTCTACATAATTATCTACTAGGACCCATGGAACACCCTCTAGTGTACCAAGTGTGCTGCCTTAGAGCTGGCTTTGTGAGAAAATATAAAGCCCTCCGGCGGGGGATTAGCCGAGCAACGGCCTTCTTGTTTTGTGTTTGCATTGAGCTGCTTCGCATGAAAACTCCCACCAGAATTCAGAAAATAAAAAAAAACAAAAAAACAAGCTTAAATCAGTATAGTATTGAACATATGGAAGCGAATGTGGCTCAGAAATCAACTTGACATGTATTCATAGAAATACTTTTCCCACTTTTGCATTTTTCTGACTCATAAATAAAAATGATCAATCATCCAAACTGCATTTTCATTTTCTTTGACAAGCTGCTTATTCTGTGACTTAGTTTTAATTTTCATCAAATTAATTTTGGCCACTATTTGCTGGGGCATCTTTTTAAAATTAAAACGTCATTTTCTTTTTTCATTTTATTTAAGTCACAGAGGACAAGCAGCCTTGCCAGAGAAAACGAAAATGCGGTTTGGATGATTGATCATTAATTTTCTATTTCTGAGTAAAAAAAAAAAAAGCAGTTTAAATCTGAAAATGAAAAAGTATTTCTATTAATACATTCCAAATTCATTTTTGAGGCACATTCGCTTGTAAACAGAGCTCAGATGTAGTTTTCCAGTTGGGCCACCAGTGGGTGCTGTTTCTTATATAATGGAAGCTCACATGAGAACAGAGACCAGTTCACTACAAACATTAACAACATCGAATACATTCTGGTGGACAGACGACCAAGTTGGATTGTTATTACGGTGACTGTCAGAAGAAAAGTCTCAGGAGAGCAGTATCTTTCAAGCATACTGTTCATTAATATTATTAAGATGACAAACCTCACTACGCATTATATGTAAATCTTCATTAAATAGGAATGTTTGGCTAAAGATTGAAGTGGAAATGTATATAAATGTGCTTGTGGAGCCAAGTTTGATCTGTTCTGTTCTGTCAAAACTGTAAACTGGTGCCATATAAACCATATATAGAAAGAACTATACATGTTGTATTTACATGTTAATTTCTGAACTTCACTTCACAAGGTTTTGAGCAAGTCGTGCACGCTTTTATTTCTTCTCGTCTGGACTACTGCAACGCACTTTATTCTGGCGTTAGCCACAAAGCACTTTCCCGCTTGCAGTTAGTCCAGAACGCTGCGGCACGACTTTTAACAGGGACCAAAAAACGAGAACACATCACCCCTATCCTTGCATCTTTGCACCGGCTCCCTGTTAATTTTAGAATTGATTTTAAAATTTTGTTGTTTGTTTTTAAAGCTTTGAATGGACTGGCCCCTCAGTGTATTACAGACCTCATTCAAATGTACCAACCCCCCCGCGCACTGAGGTCTGAGGGCTCCAGCTCGTGGGTCCAAAGACCAAGTGTAAAACCAGAGGGGGCAGAGCGTTCTCCGTTGTCGGCCCTAAACTGTGGAACGCTCTGCCCGTCCACGTCCGAACAGCCTCCACTTTAGACTGTTTTAAATCACGTCTTAAAACCCACTTTTATTCTCAGGCTTTTAACGCCGCGTGAGTCGTGTGGTCCCCTGTGTCTTTTATTTCTTGTTTTATTTCTTGTTCTCATTTATTTTATTGCTTTTTAAGCGTCTTTATATTTCTATTTATTCTTTTGAATTGTTTTATTCTTATTTATAGTTTCTTGATGTGTTTGTAGTTTTTGATCTATTTTTATTTTTATTTTATGGTTTTATACTTATTTAGTGTTGGACTTTTTAGTTTTATGTGCAGTATGTGAAGCACTTTGTAAACGCTTAGTTTTTAAAATGTGCTATATAAATAAAGTGGATTGGATTGGATTGGTTTGATTTAACTGACGTATTTTGTGTTTGAGTTTAAAAATGTTAGATGCTGAAGCCACTTGGGGGGAAAACATACAATATGTCGGGATTTTATGTGAAAATCAGCTTTTTCATGACCGTCCTTGTATTTGATGTGTGAATGCACGGTATGATTATCTGCTCGACAACTTAAAAAGCAAAGCGATTCAGTTGCCAGGTTTATATTTGGAAGACGTACAAAAATGTTGAATTTCATAACTTCAATTTATTTTTTACTCTTGTCACATTTTTTTCCAATTTACATTCAATACATTCACTTCATAAGTCACAGTTATCCTCCGATGCGCAGAAAGAAATGTATGAAAAAAACAACAATAAAATATGCAACAAAACGCAACTTCATTGAATGAGGACAAAAACAAAATCAGATCCAAAACTGCAGAACAAATAAATAGCCAAATAAGAGTTAAATTAATTTTAAAACAGTGATAACAGTCGTACAAAAACTTAAAACAAATAAGGTACCGTTTGGTTTTTGTCCAAATGGTATACATTCCATTTTTGCATGTAACATTGCAGGAAAATAAACATTAAGGCACATTCGTGGTCGATCGGTGTGGCTCCGCAAACCGCCGGCTGGCTCAGTAGTTGGAGCAGCGCAGGAAGTAGCTGTTCCTCAGCACGCGGTACAACCGGCCGCTCCTCAGGCTGTACTCGAACATGTAGGGTCCGCTGTAGAGGTACGTGAAACCTGCCGGGCAGAGGGGTCGACGGTGTTAGCGCTGCCGAATCACCAACGACGGCGTCCATTCCTGCACGCTCGGGTTCAACTCACCTCTGTACTGGAAAGCTGCCGTCACCTTGCCGGTCATGCCGGTGAAGGCCTCGTCCACACGTTTGGGGAATCCCTGATCCATAGTCTGCTTTTTCTCGTCGTACCTGAGGAGGAAGATTCGCCATTAGAACGATTCATCAAGTGTTGAGTCTTCCTGTACACCAAACTGGCTGGAGCTCACTGGTAGTAATCTCTGCCCACGAAGAACAGAGTCTTGCGGGACAGGACGTCGTAGAGGGCAGCGTCTATTTTCTTGGTGGTTTCGGGGAAACCGAAAGTGGAGATGGGTTTAGGATAGCCACGCACCAGGTCATAGCCGCTGAAGGCCCACACTTTGGGTCCTGGAGAATATCGAGGAAAGAAATAAGTATTCTGTGGACCCGAAGCATGAGGCGGCAGGCGTGAACACGGCGTGGGGTTACCTTTGAAGATCAAGACGTGGTCCGATTGCTGGCTCTCGTAGGCGGCGTCGATTTTGACGGGAGCGTCGGGCCAGAAGTTGGTGATGAGAGTCTGCTGAGGAGTGACGCTCTGGGGGTAGCTGCGCCAGAAGAAGCTAAAAACACACGATAGAAAGAAGAAGAAGAAGAAGAAAAAAACACGATCAGGAAAAAAAAACTCTTGAGTGAAGAAGAAGGTCGTTCCCGGATATCGGTGTGAGGTGTTTGGGCGTCCGTGTTCTACGATACCTGTCCTTGAAGAAGAGCATCTCGCCTCGCAGGGTGGCGACGGCGTCCAAGGTCATGGTGGAATCACAGGAGTCGGGTGTCGGGGGAGCCGTGGGTCCGGGCGCCACTGGATCTGTGCTTTCTCCTGGGGAAATAACCGTCACATTATCCATCAGGAAAGGTCATTCGAAGGGTGTTTGGTTGGAACGTCGCAGCAATACTGTGTATACCGAGGACTGACCATAGAGAGACTGGATGCCGTTTATGTCGTCCCGAGACAGAACGAAGGTCTTTGGGTCGGTGTACGAGTACAAAGAATACATGAGAGCACCGGGATCGTCAGAGTGAGATAAGCCCAGGGAGTGACCAAACTCGTGGGCGGCGACCAGGAAGAGGACGTATCCTGAAGCAGAAATGTGAGGGATGTCAGGTTTTTTTCTTTTTCCAGAATCAGAATCATGTGTGTTGAATCAAACGTACCTTTGTTTGAGCTGAAGGTGAAGGTCTCATCGTCATCAAAATGGGCGTCTCCACCGAGGTCGGTGGACGGGGCAAAGGCGTGGGCGAGAGTGCCATCGGGACCGTCGAAGGGGTAACCGTCACTGTGTGCTGCGGACGTCAACACAAGTCAATTCGGCCGAACCGGCGGACGCGCGAATTCCTTGTACCGTGACGCCACGGAGGCGCGAAGAACTTGGGACTCACACAGTCGAACGAAGGAGATCATGATGTCGGCGATTCCACTGTAGATCCTGGTGAATCTCAGCGGCGTGACCCGGGCCCAGACCTGCAGAGCTCTCTCGATGGAGTCGTCCACCTCGGCGGCGGACATGTCGGGCGTGTAGTTCTCGATCCTGTCGAGACGCAAGCCTCTGATCAACAAGCCCCGCAGCTCCGCCACCCTCCGCACAAACCGTCTCTCGACGCTCTCTCACCTGTAGGTGATGCTGTTTTTGTCCCACTTGAATCCGCCGAAAGTGGAGAATCGGGCCACTTTCTCGTCGGGGACGCCGCAGCGGGGCTTCTTCATCACGGCCAGGGTGTCGGAGTCCAGCGTCCCGGTGATCTGCAGACCGAAGAACTTCTGCATCTCCATCAGCTTCTGGGTGGAGGGGCTGGGGCCGCGGCGCACCGTCGGGCCGCTCTCCTCCGTCAGGTTGAAGAATTTCTTCAGGTAGTTCTGCGAGGGGGACGGGAAGTAAATGATGAGCTGACGGTGCGTCTGAAGCACCAACAAAAGAGCCAACTTTCGTTTTTCTGGAGCCGTAAAACATGTTAGTTGTCTAGCATAAAGAAGTAAATATCTACAATTGATCTCTATATATAATGTATATGTATAATGTATGTAATGTTGCAATACTTTTTATTGCATTTTTAACTCTTGTGGCTGTTTTTAAAGGTTTTTTTGTTTTTTTCCCCCTCATGGATTTTCCCACTTTAGCTATTTTATACATCTTGGCTGTTTTAGCCTTTTTGTTTGTTTGTTTTTTTTTAGCTGTTTATAGCTGCTGTATGTTTACCAATGTTTAGTGTTTTTTTTTCTTTTTTTTCTATTTTTTTCTTTACTTTTCTTCATTTAAAAAACTGTTTTCTCTCGTTTTGTTCTTTTCCCCTTTTTTCTCCTTTTTTCCATTTTTCGTTACTTCTTTACTTTTATTCATTTAAAAAATATATTTCTTTCTCATTTTGTTCTTTTCCCATTTTCTTTTATTTTTAAAACCTTTTTCTCATTTTTTTCTTTTCTCCTTTTTTCCTCTTTAAAATCTTTCTCATTTTTCTTCTTTTCTCCTTTTTTCTTTTTAAAATCTTTTCCCACATTTTCCATTTTCTTTCCACACATTTGTCCCCATCCATTTGTCCACTTCAACTTCATGTCCGACTGCCGTCTTGTCTCATTTATCTGTTTCTATCCTGCAGATTTGTCCATTTTTAAAGAAAATTTTTGAATGCAAACAAAATAAAATCAAACAAAAACTACATTTATTTCCATTACACCCTGTTGGAAGCTTCGGGGAGCCGCTACGGAGCAGCTGAAGAGCCACATGTGGCTCCAGATGTTTCTAAGTGGTGCGAGAAGGAGAAATAAAGAGAATTTACCTCGGCGAAGCTTTCATCTTGTTGGCTGACCTGCGCCAGCGGCACACAGCAGACTGCGGCCAGGAGGCCCAGGAAGACGCTCAGGTTCAATGTAGTCATGTTTCCTCTCAGGGGGGGGGGGGAAATGTGTCGCTCTCCACTGGAAGCAGGGCTTTTATATCCTGCCGACTCGGGGTTGTGTGAGTTGAGCAACTCTCCACCTCTCTGAGGGGAGTGACTCAGGAAAGTTGCCCTGTATGGTGACGACAGGAAGTGGCTGATTGCTCACGCAACCGATGATGTCATGTGGCCCCGGGGGCCTGTGAGTGTGTGTGTGTGTGTGTGTGTGTGTGGGAAGATTGTTGTCGCCGTCGCAATATTGATAAATCAATGCAATATTTGTTGAGACATGCTTAGTTTTTTTCCCAGCAGATTCTTTCTGCATACTCTATGTGGAAATTAACATTTCTTTTTTAAACCGGATTTGCACTTTTTATTTAATTTTGTTGGGCACTTTTGATGTCTGTTGTTTCTCTGAGCTCTGAAGAGCGTCATGCCCCGCCTGGATGGAAATCACGTCGGGGAAACGAGGATTCATGTCTTTTCTGTCATATGTATGTCTTTATCTGCACCACTTTACCTTCGTCACTTTATCTACATCACTTAATTGACCACTTGTACTTTAGGACTGAACCTGCACTGCCATCACTGGTATTATTATTTACTATAGTATGTTTATTGTACTTTTAATCTACACTTTGCCCCCCCCCCCATCATAGGTTAATTTCCTTGTATTTCATCTTACTGTATACTTTGCTCCCCTTAGAAGTTATTATACTTTATTACAGTTTGAGATTTTTATCCTATTTCTTTATTTTAGTCCTATTTTATTTTATTTTATTTTATTCATTATGACTTTTTACTGTAAATACTTTTGGTCCTTAGAGTTCTTGATAGTCACTGTATATAAGATTCCTCTATTCTTATCTAACTGTTTGCACATTTCTTGTCTTTCTTACTCCTGAGTCCTTAAGAGCAGAATGTAACAAGTACATTTCTCCATTGTGAGATCAATAAAGGCTTATCTTATCTTATCTTATCTTATCTTATCTTATCTTATCTTATCTTATCTTATCTTATCTTATCTTATCTTATCTTATCTTATCTTATCTTATCTTATCTTATCTTATCCTATCCTAGCTTAGCTTAGCTTAGCTTAGCGTATCTTATCTTATCTTATCTTATCTTATCTTAGCGTAGCGTAGCGTATCATATCTTATCTTAGCTTAGCTTAGCGTATCTTATCTTATCTTATCTTATCTTATCTTATCTTATCTTATCTTATCTTATCCTATCCTAGCCTAGCCTAGCTTAGCTTAGCTTAGCTTAGCTTAGCGTATCTTATCTTATCTTATCTTATCTTATCTTAGCGTAGCGTATCATATCTTATCTTATCTTATCTTATCTTATCTTAGCTTAGCGTATCTTATCTTATCTTATCTTATCTTATCTTATCTTAGCTTAGCTTAGCGTATCTTATCTTATCTTATCTTAGCTTAGCGTAGCGTAGCGTAGCGTATCTTATCTTATCTTGTCTTGTCTTGTCTTATCTTATCTTATCTTATCTTATCTTAGCTTAGCGTATCTTATCTTATCTTATCTTATCTGATCTTATCTTAATTTGAGATTAAAATAACAAAAAACAAATATCTTCCAGCGTAATCGTTTATGCACGAGAGAGAGGTATGCAGGAAAATGTTGATATTTCTTGATGGAATGAGGCGAGTCACCAGCAGGTCGTGATTTTCCACCTCGATTGGCCCGATTATCGATCCTCAGTCGCAGTTCTGGTGGAAATCTACTCGGCGGTCACGGTTTCCCAACACGCAGACGAAGCGTCGCCGGTAAATCAGCGGCAGGAATTGAAGAAATGAGTTAAAAATGAGGAACAAGTCGAGCCTCTTTGAAAGCAGCCGTATCGGTGGATCCCCATTTTTTTTACTTTAGATATAAATAAATATTGTTCTTCATTTGTGAATCGCAAAAAGTTTTATTCGATCCGTCGCCTGATTCTGGAGGAAAAATTGTGTTTTCAAACACAAACAGACACGATATCAGCGGGAAGTGAAAGATGTGATTTCTACAACTTTATTTATTAAAATGTTTTTATTTTAATGTTGTAAAATAATGCAGATGGAAATTAGCTCTGAGCTACATCTGGAATATTCATTAATACGCACTTTCCCGTTCAAATAAATCAATAATAGAAACGTAAGGAGTGTAAACGTTTGTCGTCATTAATCATTATTTAAAAGTCAGTGTCCTTCTGGTTTGGTACCAAACTGGAACAACACGTGCAAATATATAAATCCAATGAAATTGTGACATTTTCTTTTCACTATTATTCTCTTACTTTCTTAAATTTTACCGAAAAAGTGTTGGAGACGGTGAATGAAAACACAAAACGGGAATTTATTGTTCATTTGGCTGATGTGTGATCAGAAAAGAGTGACAATTATATATATATATATATATATATCTAAAATTCAAAATATAAACACAGTAGAAAAACTGTACTCTGATGCAAGGTCCTGATGCCATTATTGTGACATCACATTTCTTAACAACTTCCTGACGTCGTCCTCTGCTTCCTCTTTTCCGTTGCGCTTCTCACTGCCGATCACACGTTGCGTTTATTTGTTTTGCTCGTCGCTCCTCCGGCAGTCCAGCAGCTCGTTGTTTGGCCCGCTGGACGCCACGCTCTTCAGCTCCGTGTTGTATTTGTAGTTTAGGCTTCCCTTGAAGAAAAGCAGGAACCCTGCGGGGAAATCGGAAACTCTTCACCGCTGGAATGTAGCAGGCCAGTAAGGCTCAGATTTGAAACGGCAGCGTCTGCATGTGGAACAATAACATCGACATAAACATTGTGCAATGTCATTTTCTGAACTGAACATCAACAGTCGCCAGCAGTTTTAGAAACAATTTACTGAAAATAAAAAGTTACTTTTTACATGTAATTCAAGCTCAATACGGCAAATTTCAGTCTTTTGACTGAGTTTCTCATTGTTCTCATCTGAAGTTACATCTGTTAGAGGAGAAAGATGCTCTATAATCTGGTGTTAGAGGAGGAAGATGCTCTATAATCTCATGTTAGAGGAGGAAGATGCTCTATAATCTCATGTTAGAAGAGGAAGATGCTCTATAATCTGGTGTTAGAGGGGGAAGATGTTCTATAATCTGATGTTAGAGGGGGAAGATGTTCTATAATCTCATGTTAGAAGAGGAAGATGCTCTATAATCTGGTGTTAGAGGGGGAAGATGTTCTATAATCTGATGTTAGAGGAGGGAGATGCTCTATAATCTGATGTTAGAGGGGGAAGATGTTCTATAATCTGGTGTTAGAAGAGGAAGATGCTCTATAATCTGATGTTAGAGGGGGAAGATGTTCTATAATCTGATGTTAGAGGAGGAAGATGCTCTATAATCTGGTGTTAGAGGAGGAAGGTGCTCTATAATCTGGTGTTAGAGGAGGAAGATGCTCTATAATCTGGTGTTAGAGGAGGAAGATGCTCTATAATCTGATGTTAGAGTGGGAAGATGTTCTATAATCTGATGTTAGAGGAGGAAGATGCTCTATAATCTGGTGTTAGAGGAGGAAGGTGCTCTATAATCTGGTGTTAGAGGAGGAAGATGCTCTATAATCTGGTGTTAGAGGAGGAAGATGCTCTATAATCTGACATTAGAGGAGAGAGATGCTCTATAATCTCATGTTAGAGGAGGGAGATGCTCTATGATCTCATGTTAGAGGAGGAGGATGCTCTATAATCTGGCGTTAGAGGAGGAAGATGCTCTATAATCTGATGTTAGAGCTTCTTAACCACAACATATTCATGATAAAGGGAAGCTAAAGCTACGAGACACTGAGTCGTCTTTCATTGTGCCGTCATTGACAGACACCCCACCTACAGCTTCACCTCCACCTCCACCTCTACCTCCACCTTCACCTTCACCTCTACCTCCACCTTCACCTCCACCTCTACCTCCAGCTTCACCTCCACCTCTACCTCCAACTCAAAATGTCTCAATTTTCACAAACCCAAACTGTCAGGTCTGCGTCTCACCTCACGTTTCCTATTAACCAATGATCTCCTACCATCGTTACGAGCTCCACCTGCTCCACCTGCTCCACCCCTTCCTCAGTATTTAAACCTCCTCCCTCTGTGGTCTTCTCAACACGTCGCCCCTCTCGTCATCCGTCCTCCTTGATTCCCTGTGGGGTTGTTTTGTTGTGTTTTTTTTGTTTTTCCTGGACATTTCCTAAAATAGCTTTGGTCCAACCACCTCCTGACACGAACTCTGTGAAAATCACTACAATCTCAACATAAAGTAAATTTTAATGAAGCATTCTGATGAAAAATGCAGTGAAATGTCGAACGCTGCATGTTTTTTACAGACTCACCGTGACGACGTGGCTTTGAGGCCAATGTCAGTCTGACAGGTCTCATTATCTCAGTGTTGACTTGACACTACCCAAGAAATGTGCTTAAAAAGACCAAAAACAATTGTTTTCTTTGAAATTATTTCTGTTTTCTTTGTGATTTGTCTGGGTTGGACCCGTTTTAGCCTATGGGCCTTATGTATGAGACACTATTTCACTCTTAAAACATTTTTTTAAACTGTATTTCCAAAGAAAAATAGAAAGAAGGAAAGAATCATTTGAATTCATTAATACTTCAAAGGGTTTTTTCTTATGAGTCATAAACGATTTCCATCTAATTGAATGTGTTAAAGGACTTGAGAGTTCAGGTTCCTGAGCCGTTACTTTTAACTGATGCACCTTTAATTAAAATTTTAAATAAAAGGACACACAAACAGAACCCTGAGAACTCTGAGTTAATTCCCGTGTTTTCAGGCTGGCCAGCATGATAGGAGAAGTTCTGACGGTACCGTCGTGGACGACGGCGGCGTCTATCGGGGTCGGAACCCCCGGGAACTGCTCGTCCACGAGCGTCGCGGCTCCGTCCATCGCCTCCCGCCGCTCGTCGTACCTGCATGTGACACGCAGTGTCCAACGTCTCAGCGTCTCGGCGCTTCGGTCTTTGTTTCGTCTCGGCTTCACGCCGGGCGAACCGACAACAGGAAATACCTCCAACACTCGTTCCCGGTGAAGAAGAGGGTGTAGCGGCCTTCCCGGAAGTGGAGCGCGGCGTCCACGGCTTTGACCCTGGACGGGAAGCCCAAGTCCGAGATGTTCCTGGGAAAACCTTCCTGGAGCGACAGCTGCCTCAGCGCCCAGAACTGGTCCCCTGAAACAGAGTCGCATCCAGCCGCCGTGGAAAAACACCACCGGCCGCCGCCACCGTGGAAACACACCGCCACCGCCATCACCGTGGAAACACACCGCCACCGCCATCTCCGTGGAAACACACCGCCGCCATCACACTTTCTTCACAGATGTCATTTTAAAGACATTCGCCAACGACAACTGGCCGAGGAGGTTTACGTCTTCGTCTGCATGTGTTTGCATGTTTGTATATTTGTTTGTTTGTTTGTTTGTGCATTTGTTTGTTTGTGTGTTTGTTTGTGCATTTGTTTGTTTGTTTGTGCATTTGTTTGTTTGTTTGTTTGTTTGCATATTTTGGGTTTTTATTTGTTTATATGCTTAAAAATTTTTTTTATCTATTCATTTATTTGGTTTTGTTTATTTGTTTTGTTTATTTATCCACATTTTTTCATTTATTTGTTTGTGTTTCATTTTTGTTTGTCTATCTGTTAATTTATTTACTTAATATTATTGTAGATTGTTTTTTGTTAATTTGTTTGTTTGTTTGTTTGTTTATTTATGTATTTGTTTATTTGTATTTTTATTTACATATTTGAACAACCAAAAACCACTCGTCCAAATTGCTTAAATGTTTTTCAGGGATGACGTGTCGTCATCCGGGGACCAATTGATTAGATTATGGGACGTTAACGACAAAACCGTTTCCGAATAAATCCTAAAAAAAAAAAAAAAAACCCTGTGAAACTTCGGTCCTATGCATTTCCTTTCATCTCATCAAATTAAATGTCCTTCGAACACAAATATTTGCGCTCGTCTTCATTATATCTGTGTTCTGGTTACACAACAGACACAAAGTGTGCAGTTCCAGTTCAGACCAGTAGGTGGCTGAGGTACTATACCACCGAAACAATCTGAAAGCTCAGACCCCGTTTCCATGACGACGAGATGTTTTACGTTTTAAACTGCAACGTTTTGAAATAAATATCCGTTTAGACGAAATACTGAAAACGATGTAGTTTGCACGTTTGGCCACCAGTGGGTGCTGTTTATATATAATTCAATCACCTCACATTGAAAAACCACGTCTTTCAAAGGTGCTTTGTAAATGAAGTTCTATTCTATTGTATTCTATTCTAAACATCCCGGTTCCGCTTCAGTTTACCTTTGAAGAACACGCTGACGTACTTCTCCACGTTCTCATACGCTGCGTCCAGGTGTGACGGGACGACGTCCGGCCACAGGCTGCTGATCAGGGTGATTCCGGTTTCGTCGAACTGGGGATGTTTGCGCCACATGAATCTGAACAAACGTGCCGAGTTCAGACTCGTAGCGGCCGAAGAGTTGTAGAGCGGAATAGAATAGAACAGAAATGTGTGGACCTGTCTTTGAAAAACAGCAGCTCCTGCTGTAATTCTGTCACGGCGTCAAAAGACAAGTCCGGATCACATTTGTCAGGCGTTCGCGGGGGAGGACTCCTCAGGACCAGCTGGGCAAAATTGGGACTGATGCCTGCCGGCAACAGGAGGCAGCAGATTAGGCCGCAATCCCGCCGACTCGGCACTTTCTGTACATATCATCCGCAAAGAATATCAACCTAATTTACACATAATCTGAGATATTTGTGAAGAATTCTTTCAGACATTCCTGATTTCCATGAAACAGTATTTTCCCTTTGTCCATTTGGCCAATGTTAATAAATAAAATTTAATAAACCAGTAATACATACTATATGTCTTTAACAAATCCAAAACACAGGAATTTGACAAAAGCTGCAAAGAACTTGTAGTTTAATTCTCGCTAATAGAATCTTATTTATGTATTGTTTCATTATTCTATGCTGTTTCCCCAGATGATTTTATTTCCATTCCCGGCCAGTTATGTAATAACTTCTGTTATTTATTATTGCCTTCGCCAATGAAGGTTGACCAATAAGTTTTTTTCTTATTTATTTATTTTACAAAGTTTTCGCAAAAAACCTCTCATCCAAATTGCGTGAAATCTTCAGGGATGATTTATCATCATCCAAAGACCAGTCGTTTCAATTTTCGGACGTTAACGACTGACTGTTTCCAAATAAATCCCCCAAAAAACAACAACAACAACCACAAAACGCCCCATACAAAGTGGATGAGAGAGGCTCCTCACCGAGGAGATCAAAGGAGATCAGCATCTGTTGCCGCGGAGATGCTCCCCGCTCAGTGATGTAGCTACCTGACCGAGCCCGTTAGCATCAACATCGGCTATCATGCTAGCAATGCTAAGTGGCGAAGGGTCCGCGCTCTACCGAGTGTAGCTCTATTTTGAATAAAGTCAATATCGGCTCCAAAAAGTTGTTATTGACTTTACGACCTTAAATATTCCATATTTGGCCACGATTTAGTCGTCAAACTTGCTATCAGTCTGTATCAACCAGATAAATGGATAAATCGTAGACCGACGCTAACATGGCTAAACCTCTGGATCCTCCTCAAACCCACCGTAGAGATGCTGGATGTCTTTGACGTCCCGAAAGGAGAGCTGCAGCTCGTCGTCGGGGGCAAAGTTGTAGGCCGGGTACATGACGGCTCCGGGGTCCGGGGAGTGGGACAGGCCGAGGGCGTGGCCGAACTCGTGCACCGCCACGACGAAGAGGCTGTAACCTGCCGCATGTTGACGTTTTGAAGAAAAATCACGATGAGAACCAAAATAGGCGTGAGTCTGTGGGTTCCTCGTGACACGTTCGGTTTTACCAGTGGAATTAAAGCTCCAGTCCTCTTGGGCGTCAAAGTGCACGTCTCCTCCGATCCCGGAGCCGGGCAGGAAGGCGTGAGCCAGGATTCCTCCGCCGCCGTCGAACGGCGAGCCGTCGGCGTGATCTGCAGCGCAGCATCAAACTGTTGTAGTTATTAAACCAGTGGGCCTGAGAGCTCAATCCATAGTGGTGTGATTCATTCACACATCAAGCTCTTTCAGCAGAAATACCATCATGAGGGTATAAACTCTTACATTAATATTTATGGTTATTGACTGTTGCCTCGGTCGTTTTATCTGATCGGGACTTTTGTTCATATCGAGGATAGAAATACGAATAAAATGACTTGAAACCTGAGATTTGGTTCATAATTCAAACTGTGTATTTCTCTTGGTGCATAAATCACATCTTCTTAAACACTTCAGAAACGGGCGTTTATATCTCATTTACACTAGAGTGAGAGTTTATCTTTTCAGTCATACATCAGACACTTTTTATCCCTGTTTCTTGAAAATGTATTCAACATACTGTGAGAATTTTATCCCACTTAGAGATCTTTTTTATTTTTACCGTCAGCAACAAGCGGGAAAAGGTTATGTTTTTGTCTGCATTAATTTAATTTAATTTAATTTAATTTAATTTAATTTAATTTAATTTAATTTAATTTAATTTAATTTAATTTAAGTTTTGTTTATTTATTTATTTATTTATTTATTTATTCATTCATTCATTCATTCATTCATTCATTCATTCATTCATTCATTCATTCATTCATTCATTCATTCATTCATTCATTCATTCATTCGTTTATCTATTTATTTATTCTGCCTGTTCTAAATAAAATATATTATACTAAATAATTATAAATAAATATTACTGTTATAAATAAATAAATACAGGCAAACGGCTAACATACCAGCAATGCTAACTCGGTTCCACAACCAAATGTGGTGAAGGACCGCTCTCTACCGAGTGTAGCTCCAGTTTCAAATAGTTTGTAAATGCTATAAAGTTTCGCAGGTTCCACGTGAATGACGTATATTTGTGTTTATTCACAAAGATATTAGAGGAAATAGCCTTTTAGGGTGCAAAACCCTCAATTTAAAGTGTTTTAACGACTCATGACCAGTGAGAAACATCAAACACCGATACCGCACGTGGAAACTCTACCCACGTATATCTACTCTTCGCTCACTGAACTCACCGCCGGTGTGGAAGGAGACGACGATGTCGGCGTCTCTTCTCTTCCGCTTGCGAAGTTTCATCGGCGCGACGTCGGACCAAATGTCCCAAGCGGCTCTGAAGGTTTGACGAACTCTGGAGGCGGAGACGGGGAGGCCGCGGCCGACGACCCTGACGAACACATCATCTCCGTTCACTCGACCTTTCACAACCTTTCACACAAAACCGAGCTGAAGCCATGAACTTGTATGGAATAGTTCACTTCTCGGTGTTGGAGGATTGCAGGGGAAAGACAAACACAAGCTTATAATTTGCCATTTTTATCTTTATTAAGTTGCCGTCAGATAATCAGATGTTGAAATTGTCCTCAATGCAAAACCCTGTATTTTTATTGGACTTAAATAATAAACTAAAAAATAAATAAACATCCAGCTGGAAGTGATTTTATAACGTCAAGAAAATAAAAAAGTTTGTTTCCAAATACTTTATTCAACTATGGGAACTGTTGTTTGCTTTCTTTGAACTCCTTCAAAATAAATCTCTTACAAACTGGTGAGTGAATCTGCTTTCTCATTCCGTTATATTAATTCAATTTATTATTTTTTATTCATTTATTTATTTGTGACATGTTTTTGTACTTGTACTGATTCTCTCAGCATATAAAATTATATTTAATAAACCTAGAAAAAATTTTTATTAAATAAAACTATATCATTCCATGTATTTCTTTTACATAATACCAACCTTGTATGGATTTAGTAATTTTATTTTATTATCTGAAAATTTTGTTTATTTTTTTGCTCTTTTAAATTATGGTTGTGTTTCACTCCACAAGCCGCCGCCTTCTTCTTCTTCTTCTTCTTCTTCTTCTTCTTCTTCTTCTTCTTCTTCTTCAGCAGTTGGCATCTTTGAAGTTGCACTACTGCCATCTGCTGGTTCCAGCTAGTCTACACCATTCCGACAAGAAAGAAAGAAAGAAAGAAAGGGATGCTCTGCGTCCACCTGTAGCTGAGCGTGTTCTTCCTCCAGCGCATGGTGTCGGCAAACGGCTCTGCGTCGGCCAGGCCGCAGCGCGGCCGCCTCATGGCCGCCACCGTCTCCTCCGTCAGCTCGCCGCTCGGCGGCAGGCCGAAGAAGCGCTGCATCCTCCGCAGCTCGTCGCAGGCTCCGCCCTTCCAGCCGTCGTCCGGCGCCGCGGCCCGGCTCCGCCTCCCAGGCCGCAGGCCGTAGAAACGCCGCAGGTATTCCTGTGGGGAGCAGAAAACACTTTGATGTTTGTGTTTTTTGTCATCACAACAAGGGAAAACACTTTAATGTTTGTTTTTTTGTCGTCACAGCAAGGGAAACACTTTGATGTTTGTTTTTTTGTCGTCACAGCAAGGGAAACACTTTGATGTTTGTTTTTTTGTCATCACAGCCAGGGAAAACACTTTGATGTTTGTTTTTTGGTCGTCACAGCAAGGGAAACACTTTGATGTTTGTTTTTTTGTCGTCACAGAGAGGGAAAACACTTTGATGTTTGTGAAACCTTCCCTAAAAAATAAAATAAAAGGGATGCTTGGGAGGGTCTCAAAGTGCTGTTACGTCGTTTTTGAGCTTTTAGTCAAAAACTAAAAAGAAATGAAGTTCATAATGTAATTCGTCATAAACCCAGTGAAAGTAGCCGAGAACGCTCAAACTCAAACGCAAACATGCTAACTGCATGGTTAGCATGTTGTAGCAGACGTGATTTTCAAAGTGTCGCAGTAATAAATGTGAAGTTTATCTGAAACGAAAAGGTCATGTGCAACACAAATTAGCTTAGCCTACAAAGTTAGCGCACTCCAAATAAATATGTAAAATCCAAATAAAAAAAATAAAGGAACTTTAGAAATTTATGTCTGAACTAAATAAGTGAAATGTTTCCACCTTCATTCTGATCCATTTATTATTATTATTATTATTATTATTATTATTATTATTATTATTATTAGTATTATTATTAGTATTATTATTATTATTTATTCACCTGCAAATGTATATTTACTGCTGAGACACCGCCTCCAAATCATCCTTGGTATTATTAACACAATATATTGTAATGTAATGTAATAAAATCAAATATATGGCTATATAAAATAAAAATACAATCCATTTCTTATCGTGTGCATTTTGTACATATCATCATAAAAAGTCTTAAATTATATCCTGTTAAACTAAACAAGCCTTAGTCAGGTTCCTTCCCACCGTTCAGACGTTTAAACAGATTGACAGTCTAAAATGTGTATTTCTTGGCAGACGTCCGCGCCGCTCTTTGTACAAACACATTCATTTATGTAACCACAAGAAGATTATCGCGTCTTTCTGAAGAAGTGAGTCAGACTGAGATCAGAGACAAACGTCACTCGTTCACATCGTCGTTTCGCAGGAAATAAGATATTTCTTTAGTTGTATTTTAGTTTTGGTTGCTTTATCTTAGTGTGATTAAATAGTTTCAGTTCTGAACCTCTGGCAGAGGAGGTCGTTTTTATATTTGTTTATTTTCTTTGTAATTTTAACAAATTTACTGTCACGTAAATGTGCACAATTTGAAATATAGGAACTAAAAACTATGTTTTTCAATTAGCTTGTTTCAGGGGTGATGTTTTGTTGCTACTCTTTTAATGTTTCAGAGGAAATCAGGAGTATTGATACGCATTTATGGAACTAAATTGATCCCAGGCTTAATAAAGATGTAATTAAAATGAGTAGTTTTGACATTTTACTTCTTTCCTTCCATGTTTAATTAGATAAACGAGTAATACGTGTTTAGCAGGGACCTGGATGCAGATTATTTATTTAGTGAGAATGTATTATCATAACATATAGACCAGTTCAGTTTAGTTTAGTTCATTTATTGTTAAAATAAGAAAAAAAAAAAAGTTCATTAAAAAAATAAAAAGCAAACAATAAAGTTCAATAGATCTGCATAGCTACTCTTGCTTATATTAGCAATTTATTTAAAAAGAAAACAATAAACAAACAATAAAAACAAATAACCATTATTATTCTTATTCATAGATAGATAGATAGATAGATAGATAGATAGATAGATAGATAGATAGATAGATAGATAGATAGATAGATAGATAGATAGATAGATAGATAGATAGATAGATAGATAGATAGATAGATTTGTGTTTGTTGATGACAATAACAAAAAATGAGGATGAATGTAAAAAAATGAAGAATCAAGACTTTTACTCTGACGAGACGTTTCCTATTGATTTCTATTGATTATTGATCCATGGAGTCATTAAAGATAAACTATATTTATATAAAGTAAAAAGCCTCATGAAGCTCTGCAGCCAATTAAAAAGGATTAATTGGATTGAAACAAAACTTGAGTTGCAGGAAGGTTGGAAGAAGTTTCCTTTTACAACTTCCACTGTTTGGTCACTTAACTTAACTTAACTTAACTTAACTAAACTTAACTTAACTTAACTTAACTTAACTTAACTTAACTTAAGGTTTTATAAAAATCGCAGCTCAGATCTGAACCAACAACCTGCAAGGCGCCTCATCCTCGGTACGAACGGAGAAATAAATACCTCTGCAAAGCGCCGGTCAGCTTCAGGAGGTCCGGCCTGCGGCGGCGGCGATGGGGGGGGGCCGGCGGGGGGGGGCAGAGGCGTCATGGCCGCCGGGCCCAGCGTCAGGAGAGCGGCGACGCTCACCCAGAGCATCCTGACGCTCCGCCGAGAGGAATCCAGTGAGCGAGAGAGAGCAGGTTAACCTTGGGGGGGTGGTGGGGGTGGTGGGGGGGGGGGGGGGGGGGGGGGGGTCTACAGCTGAGGCCACCTCTTCATTATCCCTCTCAGCTCCTGTTCCAACAAGCTTTTCTTTATCCGTCCCCTGGTGGCAGCAAGGCCACCCTGGAACCGCCGGACGACGACGAGCTGACGGTCCGTTAGCGTAACTCAAGGTGCCGCGAGGAGGAAGACGACTCTGGCCGATGATGTGGCTGAGAGAGCGGAACGTTCTCACGGGGTCACGGGGGGGTCACGGCGGCGTCACGGCGGCCATTAGGAATGGGGCCTCCGTTCCCACAGCGTTTCAGCGTCGGTCGTTTGAAAATGAAAATGCGGTGATAACGAGAACGCAGCAGCTGACGGGAGACGACTGAAGCCAGCTGGACGGTGACACCCCCCCCCCCCCCCCCCCCAACCCCCCCAAACCCCCCCCCCCCACCACCACCACCAGGCTTGGTTGTTGGGATTTGCATACTAGAAGCTGCTCTGGGAAACTCCACTGTGTCATTTTTTTTTTATATATTTTTACGGCGGCTGATAATTTCTGGGTACAAGACTGGCGCCTTGAGTCGTCGCCCCACAGCCAAACGTCAATTACAGCCCCCGTCTCCGCCGGAGCGCCAAGCCATGATTTATTGTGCTTCTCTTCTGATTTTTTTTTGTTTGTTTGTTTGTTTTCCAGGGGGAAAAAAAAAAATAAAATTTTTTTTGTTTGTTTTCCAGGAATTTTTTTTTTTATATATATATATATATATATACATTTTTTGCTTGTTTTCCAGGAATTTAAAAAAAAAAAAAAAAAAAAAAAGTGTTTGTTTTCTAGGAAAAATAAAAAAAAACATTTTTGTTTGTTTTCCAGGAAAAAAAATGTGGGAAATTTTGTTTAACAAAAAAATTAGTGCCGTCAAAAATAATGCGTTAATTCAATTAATTGGAAAAGTGAGAGATTAGAAATGACCCCCCCCCCCCAAAAAAAAAGCACATTGATGAATTAATTAATAAGCATAATAAAAAAATTGATGATGAATTATTGCAGCAATGAAGAAATGTGATTTTCCTTTAAATAGAAAAATGTGTGTATTTATTTATTCATTCATTCAACCTCGTCGAATAAATAAATAAATAGATAAATAAATAAGCATAAGAATATAAAAATGGGATTACAGCCCCCGTCTCCGCCGGAGCACGAAGCGATGATTTATTGTGTTTTTCTTCAGATTTTTTGTTTTTTGTTTTCCAGGAAAAATGTAAAAAAAAAAAGTTTTGTTTTACAAAAAAATTTGTGCCGTCAGAAATAACGCATTAATTCAATTAATTGGAAAAGTGAGAGATTAGAAATGACCCCCCAACAAAGCACATTGATAAATTAAAACGAATTAATTAATTAATTAATAAGAATATTAAAACAAATTGATGATGAATTATTGTAGCAATGAAGAAATGTGATTTTCCTTTAAATAGAAAAATGTGTGTATTTATTTATTCATTCATTCAACCCAGTCGAATAAATAAACAAACAAACATAAGAATATTAAAAAAAAACTTTGATTGTGAATTATTGCAGCAATGAAGGAAATTTCCCTGACGACTGATTGTGAAAGTGAAAGTCATTCGCTTTACTTTGAAAAACCGAATTTTTGTAATTCTATATGTGGTAAAAATGTAGTAAATAAGGCAGCTAAACAGCAGGTTGCCATGTTGGCTGACCGGGAGCCACCATACTGCTAACGCTGGAGGAAATACTTGCAAGTACAATATTAATATATATATATATATATATATATATATATATATATATATATATATATATATATATATATATATATATATATACACACACGCACAGACTATTTTAGCCTCATGACCTCTTAACCTTCTCATCTCATCCAGCAGGAGTTCATATGATCTCTAACATTATTTCCCTTCATTTTTTTTATTTTTTTTTTTTTAATATCCAACCTTCATCACTACCAGGTCATATTTTCATATTTTCATATATTATATTACATTTCCCAAAGTCACACTTAAAAAGAGGAAAGTCATTCTCTTTCTTTACACACAGAACTTTTTTAATTATTATTATTATCAGAACTTGTTATTTTTTTATTATTATTATCATCAGAACTTGTTATTTTCCGCGGGATGTAAAGTTTTCCACCTCCACCTCCTCCTCCTCCACCCACCGCCGTGGTTTGCCTCCCAGCAGGGGGTCCCACCTGCTGTGAGTCACGAGCTGGGCACCGGGGGAAACTCCAGCTGAATGACGCTCATTTAGACGGAAAAGAAATGTTGTTTTGGGTTATAAGATTCCCGATACGGGATCAGTGTGACCTGTTCCAACAGGCCGCCGTTTGACTGAGTAATCTCTATACATCAACACTAATAAATATCAGATTGTACGTTTTTCCATGAGCGCTTTGATTCTGGGGAGAGAAAAAAAAAATGGGGATTTTCACAGACTGGTCACAACGTTGACGTGGTGTTTTCCTCTTTTTCTCAACACGCCGGTGGAATTTCATCAAAACAGTGGCTGTTTGTGAAAAGGAGCTGACATGCACGTATGTGTGTGTGTGTGTGTGTGTGTGTGTGTGTGTGTGTGTGGGACAGATGTGTTTGTGTTTGGGCGTGCGGTGTCACAGCTGTATATCCGCCGTGCAGAGGAGGAATGCGGTTCGGCCTCTCGCCACGCTGCAATTAGCTCTGTGTCTCAACTTGCCCCTCGTCACAGTAAAACTGGAGGACTTCAGAGCTCAGCGGCTACAGGACTTCAAAATAAAACAACCTGCCAGCAGAGACCGAGGCATGCTGGGATACCAAGTGAGAGATTAGACCCAAAAAAAAACAAACAAACAAAAAACACGTAAATACAAAGTGAGAGATTAGACCAAAAAAACCCACATAAATTATGTTTGTTTATTCAAGTAGGTTGAATGAATGAATGAATGAATAAATAAATACTTTTTTATATTTAACGGAAAAATCATAAATTTTCTTCATTGCTACAGTAATTCATAATCAACCTTTTTTAAAAATATTCTTATTAATTAATTAATAAATTTTTATTTATCGATGTGCTTTTTTGGGGGTCATTTCTAATCTCTCACTTTTTTCAATTAATTGAATTGACGGAACACATTTTTTTGTAAAACAAATTTTTTTTTTTCCCCTGGAAAACAAACAAACAAACAAAAAAATCAGAAGAGAAGCACAATAAATCATCGCTTCGCGCTCTGGCGAATATTTATTTATTCGAGTACGTTGAGTAAATAAATATACATTTTTATATTTAAAGGAAAATCTAATTTCTTCATTGCTGCAATAATTCACAATCAAAGTTTTTTTATATTCTATATATATATATATTTATTTGTGTGTGTGTGTGTGTGTGTGTGTGTGTGTGTGTGTGTGTGTGTGTGTGTGTGTAACAATAAGTTAGTATTCATCACAGGTCACTAAAATGTTATAAATAATTCACTTTACATGCTTTTTTTTTTTTTTACTTCCCCCGCCGTGATTTTAAACTAAGTTGTCTAAATGAGAATCGTCTATCTGGGAAAAAACACTTTCGTCTATCTGGGAATCGTCTATCTGGGAAAAAAACATTGTCGTCTAACTGGGAATCGTCTATCTGGCGAAAAAAACATTGTCGTCTAACTCGGAATCGTCTATCTGGGAATAAAAACACTGTCGTCTAACTCAGAACTGTCTAACTGGGAAAAAACACTGTCGTCTAACTGGGAAAAAAACATTCGTCTAACTGGGAATCGTCTATCTGGGAATAAAAACACTGTCGTCTAACTGGGAATCGTCTATTTGGGGAAAAAAACATTTGTCTAACTGGGAATCGTCTATCTGAGGGGAAAAACACTGTCGTCTAACTGGGAATCGTCTATCTGGGGGAAAAAAAACAGTCGTCTAACTGGGAATCGTCTATCTGGGAATAAAAACACTGTCGTCTAACTGGGAATAAAAACACAGTCGTCTAACTGGGAATCGTCTATCTGGGAATAAAAACACTGTCGTCTAACTGGGAATAAAAACACTGTCGTCTAACTGGGAATCGTCTATCTGGGAATAAAAACACTGTCGTCTAACTGGGAATCGTCTATCTGGGGAAAAAAACATTCGTCTAACTGGGAATCGTCTATCTGGGAAAAAAACATTCGTCTAACTGGGAATCGTCCATCTGGGGGGAAAAACACAGTCGTCTAACTGGGAATAAAAACACTGTCGTCTAACTGGGAATCGTCTATCTGGGAAAACATAATCCTGTGGATAATGTTGTATAATTATGTTATTTTAACTGATTTCCGTCAGCGAGGTTCTTTTTCCCGATGATGTCACACCTTCATTCAGTTCATTTCAGTTCATCGTGACAAAATAAACAGTTTGGTTAATCAGCGGCTTGTCTGCAGGAGCGGCGGTTACACACATTCATCGTTTAACAAGCTTACAAAGACGACTGTGTTGCTTATTTATGGCTCTGATCCAAATCAAACACTCCCTGGAGGTTTCCCCCCCCCCCCTCCCCCGGGCGGCGGAGGAACAAACACCGGGACTTTTCCAGCGAGGAAGACGAGGATGAAGGTTTATCCCAGAGGCGTTGGTACGGGATGTGACGCTGAGCAGGTGAAGTGGCGCCACACCTCCTCCTTCCCGTGTGTCACTTGGGCCGCGTGGCACCGGGGGAGGTGTTGCGCAAGCCTGCAGATAACGATCACATGACTCACGGCCCTCGTCTTCGTCTCCGTCCTCGTCTTCCTCAGACTCTGACCTCCGGACCTCAGGTCGCTTCATTCTGCCATAAACGACTCTGCAAACTGTGTTTTCTTCTCTTCGTCACACCGAGTCAACTTTTACTGCGTCCGAGGTCACGGTTCTTCTCCGTCAGGTGTTTTTTTTTTTATTTTATATTTTAGTCTCACTTGTTTTCCTGCTTCGACTGAGTTCGTTTCGCTTGTAACTCGACAACAAAGAGGGGGAAAAAACCCACAAAGCCTTCGTAGTGTTTTGGGAGTCCGTTTCCACGACAACGCCGCTGAAAATGCAGCTTTTTGAAAAGGGCTGCCAAGGTGGAACTTTCTGAAAACACACTGATGGCATCTCTTTGGGAAATGGCGGGAAGGTTTCATCCCAGTTAGACGATTCCCAGTTAGACGATTCCCAGTTAGACGATTCGTCTATATAGTGAATTATTCGTAACATAACAGTGACGTGCACATAAAGACACATAGTCCCTTTGAAAAAGTGGTTCAACGTTTAAAATCGACGCATCGGGACCACCTTTTATATATATATATTTATTTTTGTGTGTATGTGTGTGTGTGTGTAACAACAAGTTAGTATTCATCACAGGTCACTAAAATGTTATAAATAATTCACTTTACATGCTTTTTTTTTTTTTTTTTTAACTTCCCCCGCCGTGATTTGAAATTAAGTTGTCTAAATGAGAATCGTCTATCTGGGAAAAAAACACTGTCGCCTAACTGGGAATCGTCTATCTGGGAAAAAAAACACTGTCGTCTAACTGGGAATCGTCTATCTGGGGAAAAAAACTGTCGTCTAACTGGGAATCGTCTATCTGGGAAAAAAACACTGTCGTCTAACTGGGAATCGTCTATCTGGGGAAAAAAACACTGTCGTCTAACTGGGAATCGTCTATCTGGGGAAAAAAATCACTGTCTAACTGGGAATCGTCTAACTGGGGAAAAAAACATTCGTCTAACTGGGAATCGTCTATCTGGGGAAAAACACTGTCGTCTAACTGGGAATCGTCTAACTGGGGAAAAACACTGTCGTCTAACTGGGAATGGTCTAACTGGGGAAAAACACTGTCGTCTAACTGGGAATCGTCTATCTGGGGGAAAAAAACACTGTCATCTAACTGGGAATCGTCTATCTGGGAAAAAAAACACGGTCGCCTAACTGGGAATCGTCTATCTGGAGAAAAAACACTGTCGCCTAACTGGGAATCGTCTATCTGGGAAAAAAAACACTGTCGTCTAACTGGGAATCGTCTATCTGGAGAAAAAACACTGTCGCCTAACTGGGAATTGTCTATCTGGGGAAAAAACAATGTCGTCTAACTGGGAATCGTCTATCTGGGGAAAAAACACTGTCGCCTAACTGGGAATAGTCTATCTGGGGAAAAAACAATGTCGTCTAACTGGGAATCGTCTATCTGGGGAAAAAACACTGTCGTCTAACTGGGAATCGTCTATCTGGAGAAAAAACACTGTCGCCTAACTGGGAATTGTCTATCTGGGGAAAAAACAATGTCGTCTAACTGGGAATCGTCTATCTGGGGAAAAAACACTGTCGCCTAACTGGGAATCGTCTATCTGGGGAAAAAACACTGTCGCCTAACTGGGAATAGTCTATCTGGGGAAAAAAACACTGTCGTCTAACTGGGAATTGTCTATCTGGGGAAAAAACAATGTCGTCTAACTGGGAATCGTCTATCTGGGGAAAAAACACTGTCGCCTAACTGGGAATCGTCTATCTGGGGAAAAAACACTGTCGCCTAACTGGGAATCGTCTATCTGGAGAAAAAACACTGTCGCCTAACTGGGAATCGTCTATCTGGGAAAAAAAACACTGTCGTCTAACTGGGAATCGTCTATCTGGAGAAAAAACACTGTCGCCTAACTGGGAATTGTCTATCTGGGGAAAAAACAATGTCGTCTAACTGGGAATCGTCTATCTGGGGAAAAAACACTGTCGCCTAACTGGGAATCGTCTATCTGGGGAAAAAAACACTGTCGTCTAACTGGGAATTGTCTATCTGGGGAAAAAACAATGTCGTCTAACTGGGAATCGTCTATCTGGGGAAAAAACACTGTCGCCTAACTGGGAATCGTCTATCTGGGGAAAAAAACACTGTCGCCTAACTGGGAATCGTCTATCTGGGGAAAAAACACTGTCGCCTAACTGGGAATAGTCTATCTGGGGAAAAAAACACTGTCGTCTAACTGGGAATTGTCTATCTGGGGAAAAAACAATGTCGTCTAACTGGGAATCGTCTATCTGGGGAAAAAACACTGTCGCCTAACTGGGAATCGTCTATCTGGGGAAAAAACACTGTCGCCTAACTGGGAATCGTCTATCTGGAGAAAAAACACTGTCGCCTAACTGGGAATCGTCTATCTGGGAAAAAAAACACTGTCGTCTAACTGGGAATCGTCTATCTGGAGAAAAAACACTGTCGCCTAACTGGGAATTGTCTATCTGGGGAAAAAACAATGTCGTCTAACTGGGAATCGTCTATCTGGGGAAAAAACACTGTCGCCTAACTGGGAATCGTCTATCTGGGGAAAAAAACACTGTCGTCTAACTGGGAATTGTCTATCTGGGGAAAAAACAATGTCGTCTAACTGGGAATCGTCTATCTGGGGAAAAAACACTGTCGCCTAACTGGGAATCGTCTATCTGGGGAAAAAAACACTGTCGCCTAACTGGGAATCGTCTATCTGGGGAAAAAAACACTGTCGCCTAACTGGGAATCGTCTATCTGGGGAAAAAGCAATGTCGTCTAACTGGGAATCGTCTATCTGGAGAAAAAACACTGTCGCCTAACTGGGAATCGTCTAACTGGGGAAAAAACCACTGTCGTCTAACTGGGAATCGTCTATCTGGGAAAAAAATCACTGTCGTCTATCTGGGAAAAAAACATTCGTCTAACTGGGAATCGTCTATCTGGGAAAAAAACATTAGTCTAACTGGGAATAGTCTATCTGGGGGAAAAAAACACTTTTGTCCATCTGGGAATCGTCTATCACCGTAATAACAATCCAACTCTGTCGTCTGCCCACTAGGATACTCATCATTCTTAATGTCTAGTGTTAACTTTCATTACCAAAATCAAACACCAGCCCCAACTAGTGGTCGTACATGGTCTTAAATTTAGAGATATAAAAAAACAGACAAATTAAAGGAGTACATGACAAGTAGACAATGGAATCAGTTCAATTTAATACAAGATTTATTTCACAGTAACAATAACGTTGAGAGCAGCTCATTAACCACAATGTAAAGCTCTTATAGGTTAAACCTGAATTACCAACAATGACCAGTGGGTGTCACTGCACCTTACCATTAAAAGTGAGTATTTTCATATTGTAAAGACGGAATGTGATAGATCAGAAGACAGCTTAGATGATCGATTACCTTTAACAGTTTAATATAAAGTTTAACGTCATAATAGTAGAATTAGTCCAGTTTTCTCTGACGTCACTGAAACCATGTTTCCACGGAGACGTTCAGACTTTAACGAGTTTAGTTTGACACCTTCTTTAATTTGACAATACGGGACAGTGTAGAGGACCAGGGGACAGGAACTGTTGGCAGAGTTGGCACTTCAGGCCCGGACAACAACAACAACAACAACAACAACAACGACAACAACAACGGCGGCGTTGAACAAACATGAGGAGGAAATGTCAAGGCAACGGGGATCACACCGCGGGGGGGTAACGGTAAGGCACCTTGTTGGACGGAGACGATGGAACACAGCTCCACACACACTTAATACTTCACACACATTGTGCTTATGATGGTTTCTAACACTGGGGGAGGGGGGGAGGGGGGAGGAGGGGGAGGAAGTCAGCGTCACGAGACGGGTAGGGTTGTTGCGTCGGGAGAAAACGTCCCGATCTTGTGCATCTTCAAAGTTTCTGATCTCAAAGTTTCACAGTCGCGACACAAGACGGAGGAAACCGCAGAGCGAAGAGGTCGGCCAGTCTCCTTTAAGTGCCGTTCAGTCCGTGCAGCCGGGCACCTGGCAATGTCTGACACCAGCTGGGTGCTGCCGCCACCTAGTGGGCACCACGACAAACTGCATCCATTTCAAAAAAAAAAAAAGGTGCCTGTGTGCAGCGTTGGACTCCAGTTTGGCAGCAGACATTGATTTAAAAGAAAAAAAGAAAAATGAGTTGAATTAAATAAGCTGCCTCCTTTTCCTGACAGTTACATATCAATTAACTCTCTTCAAACCAGAACAATCGGATTCAAGATTAAGTCAGTTTTGAGTCACTGGAAGGTGGAAAATTCAAAAAAACAACAACAAAAAAAACAATCGTGGTCTTGTTCCTCCAGTTCACTGGATTATTTCATCAATCTGCCTTTTTTTCCCCTCAAAACAACGAGAAACTGTTTAAAATCCCTTCTTCACCTCTTTTAAATAAAACACAGTCCTTCCTGTTTAAGTGTCTTCACGCCGGAATTTCAAGTTAAAACGGAGAAACCGGGTGAGGCTTTATTTAGCCGACTCGGCATTTCCCTCACCTTCTCACGGGCCGTCGTCACGGCAACCAATACATCCGTGCTCTAAGTGTTTCAGCTACTTGTAAAAACTACAGTACTCGTATATAATCAGTCCACTCGTATTACCTTGTAATTGGGGTATAGTCATAAATACATCGACGCGTCAGGGATTAATGTGTCCACAGGACTGAACAAACAAACAAACAAACAAACAATAAAAGACCGTTTCCCTGATCAAGCAAACGTCCGCGACCCTTCAAACCTTCCGTTGCGCTAAAAGTGAATCGGCTGGATTAAAAACACGACGCCTCAACAGCGGCACACGAAAAGCTAAATCTAATAAATTATCTCCGATCTTCCAGTCCCTCGATCTGGACTCAGTGCAGAACCGGCGGGCGGCGGGTGGCGCCCGCCACCGGCGCCGCTGTGGCCTCATTCCCAGCGGCGGCCCGGAGGAGGAGGAGGTGGAGGAGGAAGAAGAGGAGGAGGAGGAAGAGGAGGAGGAGGAGGGACCCACTGTCAGGCCTCTGGATTTGTCACCGTCCTTCAGTCGGTCTCCGTCCCGCCGCCTCAGCTCGTCTTCTGCAGCTCGACGTGCAGCGTCGGCCAAACGCCGCAAAGGAACTGAGGAGGTCAGAGGTCAGAGGCCAGAGGTCAGACTCCGCCGCCAAATTAACGCAAAAGACACAATCTGAACCTACGAGACACGATTAAGTTAAAACCCCGATTTTGATGAAATACGACCCGTGTCTGTGTGACACACCGATGCACTTTGATCTTCTTTATGCTCCTTTTCAACGTAAACAAATAAAATGAGCGTCATGGAACATGAAAAAGAAAACAAAGTGATTCAAATAAATAAAAAATTACAACATGAGCTGTTTTCTTATATTAACGTCCAACATGTGTTTGTCCTTCGATGCACTTTGATCTTCTTTATGCTCCTTTTCAACGTAAACAAATAAAATGAGCGTCATGGAATGTGAAAAAGAAAACAAAGTGATTCAAATAAATAAATTAAAACATGAGCTGTTTTCTTATATTAATGTCCAACATGTGTTTGTCCTTTGACCTCAGTAAGAAATCAACATTAAATAAATAAGTGATAAATTATTTGATCCAAATGCAGATTTTTGGAACTGAAATAAAGGTTTTTGTGACTTAGAAGAGTTTTTTATTCATTACTTTTGAATGCAGTTGGTATTGGACTTCAATATAAATTTTAATTAAAAAAAACTAGGGGTAAAAAAAAAGCAGATTTAAGTCGAGTTCAATTCAAAATAGAACAAATGATGTTTGATCTAAGAGAGAGAAAGATTTAGGTGCAATCCAGATGATATTTTAGTTTTACAGGAATTAACAGAACTATATCTAACTTGTAAAACAAGAAGCTGAAGATACTGTATTTGTTTAAAGGTACTTCCCTTTTCTGTTTCTTGCCGATTTGAGAAAAGCTGAAGTGACTCATGATGTTTCTCAGTAGAAATATACATAAACATTTATAACAAATGGTTATAATAAAAACATTTCTTCAGGCCAGCCACAGACGGACAGACGGTCTGTTGTTCGCTCCGACGGGAATCAAAGAGGCAGACGTACCTTTACTTTCGGCCTGTGCTTGAGGTAGGTTGATCTGATCTGCAAGCTGAATTAAAAAAAAAAAACCAGTTAATTACTCCTAAAAAGCAGAAGGAAGTCATTTCTATTCCGCCGTCTTCATGCAAGTCGATCGAAAAAATAAAATAGCAAAAAAAACTTGAATCTTTATCAAAATAAAACCAATAAAAAATTCTTTTACAGGAGATCCGGACAGTGTGTGTGTGAGTGTGTGAGCTCACCTGAGCAGGATGTGCAGGTAAGACCCCAGGCCGGTGAAAATGTGCCACCAGGCGTGGAACTGCGTCACCACGCCAACACCAGGGGGCAGCGTTCGTCTGCTCGCCCTGACCGTCGGAGGGGAAGCAGTTTTTTTTTTTTTTTTTCAAAATGAGAAATTCACAGAAGAGCTTCACCACAAGTCAAATGAACAAACAAGGACACTGGACGACTCGTCAACCGTGGCCTGAACGTCTCACCGTCCTGGAAAAAACGGAGGTCGCTTGAGTTCTTTTAACTAAAATTGTGTGATCGGCTGCAGCGGGTCAAACGAGCAGAACGAACTCAGGAAAGATGAACGACTCAGATCGTTCAGACTTGCTGAAGAGCAGGAAATGTTGCCCGGGAGCAGCAATCTTATCAAATGTTTATCAAAAAAAAACAACAACAAACAAACAAGGAAATTACTAAAGATCCTGAATTTCCGGTTTGAACAGTTGTTGGGTTTTTTTGTTTGTTTTTTTTGTTCCCACATTCACAGTCATTAGTTTTCAGAAGCTTCCTGAATGTGGCGCCAATAAACAGACGTGTGCGTCGGTTCGACGCCGCTTAGATTCTCCCTTTTCAACAAAACGAGCTCGGCAACGACGATATTCTCAACAGGAAGGACAAAAATGAGTCGAACGAAGCGTCTCAGATGCTGTGAAATCTGTCCGGGATCACGTTCTGGGAATACGTATCCAACATCCATCCATGTTCCATCATCATCGTGTCGCAAGGCTGCCGTCGCCTTGCACTTTGGCTTATTATGCACTTTAATCAGACAATGTGTACTTCACTTGTTCTTATGATCTCTTATGATGTCTAGCGCTCTTATTCTCTGCAAGGTGACCTCCAAATTAAAAGGTATTATATGTTATTGTTATTATTATTATTATTATTATCGTCATATAAAGACGTTGTGGTTAACCAGTGCCGGAAAACTGAGGCGACGACGACGACGGCGTTTAAGCAAAAACTCATTCATAGTGTTTTCAAGACGGCTCCCCAGGTGGGACTTTTCGAAAACGCTCCCGTCTCCATGGAAACTAGGGGAAATCCAAACTTTTTTCCGAAACGCTGCTCGCGTGCACAACGTCCGTTGTGAATTCTTCCGCACACGCTCAGTAGATGGACGAGGCTTATGACTCCCGGTCCATATTCTCCCGGACTTGGTACTTTTATTTTGACAGCCCCAACTTCGTCGTCCTTCCGTACGAATGTCCGCGTTTATAGCTTGTTGTTTTGCGATTGTGTGGTTTCATAACAACAACCAACAGCGCCATTACGTGGCCCAACTGGAGAACTACGTCGTTTTCAAAACATTGCCGCGTAAAAGGTAAAACTTCAAAACCTTTGAAGTTTAAAACTGCGCGTTTTCAACTTCAAAGCTTAAGCTTAAAAGCTTTTAAGCTTCAAACTGACAGTAAAGTACCTTTTGTTGCTCCGACACCACGTTTACACGTACCCGGGGGTATTTTACCAAACCGCGGTATTTTTCTGCGTTTGTGCCTTTCATTATTATGCGCTATTATCTGTGCTTCTCGCTACACTGCCCCCTACAGGTTCGGCTGCTCATCGCAGCTCGGAACCAGGCGTACATGAACTTACATTTTTTTTGATTTATGTAAATGTCAACGTGGCCTCGACCCGTTAAATGTCATGCGGACGCACCTTAACGAGTCACAGAAGATGTTGTCGATGTTCCACAGCAGGAACCCCAACAGGAAGATGCCTAAGGAGGCGTAGCAGAGCGGCCGCAGCCACGGATAAACCCTGGAAGCACGAGCAGAGCGGCCGTCGGTTAGTGCAGCGTTTTTCAACCTTTTGTGAGCCAAGGCACACTTTTTTGTTTGGAAAAATCTGGAGGCACACCACCACCCGGAAATGTTAAAATGTGAAACTCTGTAGCCTCTATTAACAATATAAAGTCTTTCTCATCAAAGTTTTATCAACAGGAATCCAGTAAATACAGAAACAAAGGTCTTTTTTTAATCGTGACTCCCTCAGTGTGAAACCTGGACCTGATGGATGAAGAGCTGAGATCCTGGTTCACATTCTTCCTTTTCAAAAACTTCTCCATCACTGTCACTGACACAGTACTTTGATACAAGATGGTAGCAGGAGGTGGAGATGAACCACACTGACGTCTGTCACTTTACATTTCACCGGCAAAGTTCTGTGCTGCCCTCTAGTGGTGAAGAGTATTTATACATGATGTTTTTTAGAAAAAAATGTGAAATTGGATAATTTCCCACAGCACACCTGACTAGATCTCACGGAAACACTAGTGTGCCGCGGCACAGTGGTTGAAAAACACCGGGTTAATGAACACAGACTCCTTTGATGTGGAAATGCCCCCCCCCCACACCCCCCACCCTCCTGAACAATGCTCCTTGTAAAGACGCACCACGTAACGATGAAGATGGATCGCATCACCAGGCAGCCCACGAGAGCTCCGTACATCACCTGGAGGAGAGAGCAGGCCACCGTTCAGTCAAACATTCACACACAAACCAAGAAACAAGTTTGTAAAAGACGTTTTTCTGGACATTTCACTGTATTGTTGCACCCGGAGGTTTCATTGGGTTGAGACTGTAGTGAAATATTGACGTTTTCGTCACGTACTCTGCGCCACAAGAAGGGAAAACTTACAAGTTTAGATTTAAAAAGTTTTTTTTTAAGGCCTCAAACTTACGAAGAAGTTAAGTTCCGACAACCCTGTAGGGAACAGGTACGTTCATCCATCCATACGAAATACACCCAATGTAGCGGATTTATTAAATAAATGCTTGCAAATAAATAAGGTTTTAATGAAAGAAAGTGAGAAATCAATGAGTGAAATTGTGGTTTCACATGGAAACATTTGATTTGTTAGACACTGCGTGATTTTACCAGGTCTGCTTTCTCCAACGCGTTGTGAAACGTGTTGCTGAATTACTTTTGGCTTTCGATTAAATACGTTTTGTTTCTTCGGATGTTAACTGGACATTCAGAAGTATGTAAATCAAGACAGGTGTGTGTACATTGTGTATAGATTCATCTAATTTGTGTGTCTGTATTTTCATGAATAGATTTATTTTGATTAATTTACAATTTCTTTTTTCATTTTACAGCATTTTTCTGTACGTGCTTGTATTTTAGTTTTATTACACGATTTAGAAATGGTGATGCTAATTTTAGCAGACACTTCACAGAGCCGTGTGTGTGTGTGTGTGAGAGTGTGTGTGTGTGTGTGTGTGCGTGTGCGTGTGCTGGAGGCAGAAACACAGCAAACTTCCCTGCATGAGCCGTTTTGTGCCGAAGCAGAAACGGCATCGCCGCCACTATGGAGCAGCTGCTTAGTAAACAGTCGACTCAGAGACTAAACAAAGGCGGCGATGACGCGGCGTTCTGGCTGTTGTGAGGCAACACACACACACACTCACACACACACACTCACACACACACACACACACACACACACTTAACAGGTAAGCAGAAATATGGCGTGTAACATGAGTGGATAAGCCGACGTTGACATGTTTAACTCCTCGGACACGGTTCCCCCCAGTGACCGGCGCAAACTGTGGCTTCATGCTATTGTTCTGCAGCCGACCATGTGTGTGTGTGTGTGTGTGTGTTTTGTTTAAATACCACACCTCACACCAACACACTTCACACCAAGCCAAACCCTTCCAGCCCTGAACTCGGCGTGGTGTGCAAATACAAAAAAAAAAAAAAAAAAAACACCCCAAAGAACAACCAACAATCAGCAAAGGTTCAAATTTTTGTTTAAAAAATCCAGCAAAAGAAATCCACATTTTTGACGAACAGAAATCGGGACACCATTTACAATATTTGAGGTATTTTCCTCGTAAATTGAACTTAAACTGATATTAAAAGCACTTTATGAGGGGAAAAAAATGATCATGACGATAAATGACTTTATTTTGTGTGTTTGAAACGACGCATGAGGCTAGAAAACCGTTAGAATTGACGCAGTACGTGGGAGAAAAAAGTGCAGATTTCCGTTCCGAGGATTATTTATTTGTCGATCCTATAATTGAACCGCTCCGGTGCGCAGTGCCTGTAACCTCTAAATTAATCCATACTTATTGAGTTGGGTGTAGCCCGAAATGGTGAAGAGTGCATTTGTGGAGCTCCCAAACAGAGTGAACCCGACACCCCGTCAAATTAAAAGCCTCAGTGCAAAGTCGTAGATTGTTTTTTGGGGCAGTTTGATTCAAAAGCAGGTTGAAGTCGTTCATTCATCGTGCTCTAATAAACCTAAAATACTAATTATGTGGAATCGCAGCAGGAATCTGGAGTTTTAATCGTCAAAACAGCCGCATCACAAAATGCTCATTTGCAAGGAAATAAAACGGTTTTCAAGTGGAAACAGAAAACGTTTGTTGCGTCTACGTGACAACGGCGCTCTTTTAAAAACACGCCGTCTCAACAGACACATGTAAACAGACATGTTTACCAAAACATTGCTGTGTAAACACTAAACTTCTCAGGAAATTAAAAACAACCTGCAATGCTGTCGGCGCCAAAATAAGAGGGATTATTACCAAACTTTGTACAGTTTGAGTTTTCCCTGTTGACGACCTGCAGCACAGGCTGCATGTCACTGGGGATTTTTTTTTTTTTTTTTTTTTTAAACGTGTGTTGTATTTGCAAAACAAAACTCTCAAGTTCACTAAATGGCTCCTTGTGAATCGTGTTTTTGTCTGGTTGTTTGGTTTCACAAGCCCAATGTTGACACAAGGTGAAGGTGAGCCTGCAAACAAAAGAAGCCGCCTTACCTGGTGGAACACCGGCTCCTTCCACTGTAAGTACACCTGTAATGTAAACAACGGTGGGCGGTCAGAGGAATGCAATGCATCATGGGTGGGGGTGAGGGGGTGAAAGTGGACACTCACCACAGTGACCGAGACGCTGAAGATTAATAGCAACGCTATGGGAAATAAACTGAGGCGGTTCTCTTGCTTGAAGCACTCGTATCTGCAAAGAGATCAACGGCAACAATCAAGGACGGAGAGCCGAGAGACGGTAGCGTCTCGGACAATCGGCGAGGGATCGGGTTAGTTTTGGCTACACGTGTTCCAACGCGGCGTCAAGTCGATCCAGATTAAAGAAAAAATCATAATAAAGTCAGAATCACTTACAGACAGTAGACAAAGACGCAGGTGCTGTAGATCATCGGCAACTCGTCCAGCAGCTGCGGGGAACAAGAGGAAAGACGACACGAGTTCATCGATCGCATCCGGCGATTAACCGAGTAACGATGGTCAGACCGTGTTTTCTCCCGCGGCTCACCTGCATCTCGTACAGCAGCGTCATGTGGAAGCACCAGGAGCCGACGCCCACAGCTGGACGACAAAACCACAAGGCATTACGACCCAGAACACCCGCGTCTCACACAATCAGGCGGTGGCTGGAAGCATCCCGAGTTTAAAGTACTCTGCGTGTACTCGATCCTAAAGGTTTGAAGCTATTCGGCGGCTCTGAATCTAAAACGCTCAGCGGCTCCGCGACGTCCAGAACTCAAATCTACGAACGCTTTTAATCCGGGACGCTTCCAGATCCCTTGTACCGCGAGCGCCGGCGAGCCGAACACACCGACCTGCCAGTCCCAGGAAAGAGCAGACGTAGCGGAACTCCAGGCCGTCGCGGAACGTCTGGACGGCCCCGTAAAGGGGCGGCAGGATCATGATGAGGTTGCTGACGGTGTTCCCTGAAACCAAAAGGGCGGAGGCAGGTTAGAGCTGCGCCACGCGACCTTTAAGGCCACATCCACACGACGGGAAAAACTTTTCTTTTTCTCCCCAGCCGTCTCCAAAAACATTCCGTCCACACGGCACTATGAACTCAGCTCAACATGAGGCTGCAGGGCCTGTAGTACACATGTAGTACACATGTAGTACACATGTAGTACACCTGCCAGGCCTTTAGGGGCACTGTGACTCAAACACACCAAAAATGCAGAATAAGACAGAGCACATAGAAATTTAGTAGATTCTTGCTCATAAACCTGTGTATAACTCTAGTTCTATAGGTCTATGGCCCTGCTCCTCCTGCTGCTAGCGTCGGTAGCTTCTAGTTCTATAGGTCTATGGCCCTGCTCCTCCTGCTGCTAGCGTCAGTAGCTTCTAGTTCTATAGGTCTATGGCCCTGCTCCCCCTGCTGCTAGCGTCAGTAGCTTCTAGTTCTATAGCTCTATGGCCCTGCTCCTCCTGCTGCTCACGTCAGTAGCTTCTAGTTCTATAGGTCTATGGCCCTGCTCCTCCTGCTGCTAGCGTCGGTAGCTTCTAGTTCTATAGGTCTATGGCCCTGCTCCTCCTGCTGCTAGCATTAGTAGCTCCTAGGTCTATAGGTCTATGGTCCTGCTCCTCCTGCTGCTAGCGTCAGTAGCTTCTAGTTCTATAGGTCTATGGCCCTGCTCCTCCTCCTGCTAGTGTCAATAGCTTCTAGTTCAATAGGTCTATGGCCCTGCTCCTCCTGCTGCTAGCGTCAGTAGCTTCTAGTTCTATAGCTCTATGGCCCTGCTCCTCCTGCTGCTAGCGTCAATAGCTTCTAGTTCAATAGGTCTATGGTCCTGCTCCTCCTGCTGCTAACATTAGTAGCTTCTGCAGCTTGTAGTCCCTGATTGTTGTGCTTATTTGATGACATCACGGATCGTGGTGGTGGTGGTGGGGGGGGGTAACTTTTGGAATACACTCCAAATTCATATAGACAGAGGAAAAACAGAACTCTTCTGAAAGGCAAGGCAAATTTAGTCATTTGATTATTCCCAGTGGCCGTTATCTCCCCTCAAATAAAACCTTTGAGCTTCCTGCACAGGTGGCTTTTGACTGAACCGGCGACGGTGTTTGCATATTTAAAACCTTCCCCTCCTCGCCTTTGCGTACTTACTGCACTGCGTTAAACAAAAGAAGAAAGAAAAAAGAAAAGCCCACTGGGAATGTGAGAACGGCGATCACAAGCCGGGCTGGGCGTGGAGAGGAGAAACAACCGGGTTGAGGCCGGATGTTAACCAGGTTGAGAAAAAAAAACCCAACAATCAAACACGTGGCCTCCAGGGCCGGAGGTTATCTGCAGGCGTCTGATAAAAGCTGCACGTTTCGACCACGACTTCCAGTTGAGCATTTCAAAAATGCTTGAACTTTGGCTGCTGATAATAAATGCACACACGCCGCAGGAATTTAACCACGTGGGGTTTTTTTTTTTTTTTGACGTTTCAATGACAACAGAATGTGAGTCACCGCCTCCTCCCTCGGCGTGAGCGTCTACTACCGTCTCCAGGCGCTGCCGTTTTAAGAAAATGTACCCAAAGAACTGGACGTCGTCGTCAAGGAGCTGGACGCCGTCAATGCAAACAAAAGCCGTGTCTGGTCCGGAGCGTACGTAGCGCTCAGCGGCAGTTTGGAAACGCTTCAGTGAAAACAAAGAATACAGCCGGACGACAGTCGTCCTCGCAGGACAATTCAGTGGAGAGAGGTTGTGGCAGTTCCGCCTGTGTTCATGAGAAAAGCTACGAATTCCCAGTAGGGAATATATATATGTATATCTGTCTGCCTCGGAAAGTAGGGGGCGACGTCGTTAATGTGAATATTCCCATATTTATAGAGGTAAAACCCATAGATCAGGGTGAGATTGAACACATTTTGCCTCTCCAACTTTCGTCCCAATCGACTTTTCTGTTGAGTGTCGAACTCCTTGATAACTTCCTAAATTCTTAGGGTTCCGTCAGAGTAAAACACTTTGCATACAAGTCGCATGCTTTTTCTATTTACAAAATTTCCTTTTTCTCATGATGCATTCTCTAAAATTAGAGCCGAGTCAACTGAAACGTCTCTCACACCCACAGCCCACTTTGAAAACTATGGTTGAAATTGACCCTTCAAGCAATTTTCCCATCGGTATTCTTTATCCGACAATGATATTTAGCCATTTTCCTGGGGTTTGGGGAAAACTGCCATGTAGGGAATGAGACTCTTCCCAGTTCTGGACCAACAGCTACGACTGTCAAAACACCAAACGCCACTGGAAGTGGAAATGTTTTCTTATTACCACACAGAACAACCCTTTAAATTGCAGTACCGAGCCGCTTTATTAGGTACCTTCTGATGTGTATGTGTGTGTGTGTGTGTGTTATTCCCGTGATGGACCGGTGGACTGTCCACGCTGTCCGAACCCTGCCCCCGAGCTCAATGTCAGCCCCTGATAGGCTTATCAGGCCGGTAATGCCACACTTGGGACTGGAGAGAAAAATCAATCGCGGTGAGGGTTGAGCTCCAACCGACGTGCGAGCCGCCCGAACAGTTCAAGGATACATCCTCGGTTCTGTTTTCCTGATTTACGAGTCTGAAGTTTGATATTTTACACGCTCATATTTCTACAAGGTCAACAATCGCCTCACTGCCGAGCAGTTATAGCAGAGAGAAAACGTGATCTAGTGTCTCTAAATCTATGCTTATCAGATTGGTTTTCTTCTTGAACTTTCCCCCCCCAATGATGCGTACTCATGGGTACCCCCCCCCCCCCCCCCCCAAAACTCCCTGGTTTAGGGGGAAAGAACTACTACTTGGGTTTTAGACGACTTCAAGTTGTTCAATGCAGATTATTTCTTTCGTAACTTACGTGATCTGCTCCCTTTTTTTCCGACACCCTGAGTTTTCCTGAACGCCCCGATGAGCGGGTCCCTTTAAATGTTGTCGCCGCAAGGAATTGTGGGGCGGCATGGGCTCGCCTCCTTTGCGAAAGGATGCATCGGTGGTTCCTATGCCAAAGGAAGCAACGAGCCTCCTTTCCTTCGTTCGGTGAGAATTCAGACCCGTCCTTTATCACGGCCGCGACACAAAACGGACAATTCGGACGTACCCTGTCTTTCAGCACATTTCGGCAGAAACGCAACAAATATGCGAACGCTGATTGAAGTTAGCGTTATATGAACTGATCAGCAGTTGGGATAACGCTCGTGTCTTCACAGGAACTCCGAGGCGTAACAACATTACCTGGGGGCGAGGACCTAAAGGTAACCAGGATACCTCTGTTTTTAGATTATACAAGTATACCAGGTAAATTCACAGGTGTGTGTGTGTGTGTGTGTGTGTGTGTGTGTGTGTGTGTGTGTGTGTGTGTGTGTGTGTGTGTGTGTGTGTGTGTGTGTGTGTGTGTGTGTGTGTGTGTGGACACAGATCTCTGGTAACACACCTGAAAGTGTGAGAAGTGTGTCATGGCAGCATGTAAACCATCTGAGATAACTGTTCTTGAGGAACCAGTTTCCACTATCAGAGGAGGAGGAGGAAGAGGAGGAAGAAGAAGAACCGTTTCATCAAGTTTCATGTTAACTGAGAGGAGGAACAGGTCAGCTTCACACACACACACACACACACACACACACACACACACACACACACACACACACACACACACACACGTCAGGCAAACAACCTGCAGCAGACTCGCGCAAGAGCAGCTTCCTCGTTGTCGTTCGGCTCGACACCCGGTTAAACTGCACGTTAAACACGCAGTAAAATAAAATAAGAAACCGGCTTTACCGAATCCTTCCCCGCCGCTCTCCCCTCGGTGTTCACGGTTCCCCGTTCAGTGACGCTCCGCACCCGAACAAAAACACCCCGTCCGTGAATGAACCCCCTCCGAAACACGTCGCCATTTTTTTTTTTTTTTTTTAAAGAGTATATTAAAAAAATAAAAAACACCGGGACACTCACAGAATTCCGCCATGTAGAAGGAGACGACATAGTTCTCCTCGCACCAGTCCAGCGTGGAGGTCGGCCGGCCCCAGTATCCCCGCCTGTCCGCCGAGGGAGCCATGATGGAAGCGGAGGAGGAGGAGGAGGAGGCTGCGGGCGCTAACGGATTTGTAGTCCCATCACAGCCGCCCTCCTCCTCTCCCTCTCCCTCCTCCTCGTCCTCCACTCCCCCTCTTCTTCCTCCTCCTCCTCCTCTCCCTCCTCCCACTCTTCCTCCTCCTCGATTAAAATGCTATTAATACCGTCGTCCGTTAGCAACATTAGCATTTAGCTTCAGTAGTAGCTGTGTAGTTTCTAGTTGGTTACTGAATGAGTTAATATAATATAGACTTATTTTATTGTTTTAGCACTTTTAATACGTTCTCTTTGAATAGAAAGACAATTGAAACTGTCTTGTCAAATTTTTTAATTATAATTTGAATTATGATATTAAAAAAAATATTCCCCGTCAGGGGCGGCTCTAGAGAAATCATAGTGCAGGGGCACAAGCCCCCCCCCCCCCCCCCCCCCAAAAAAAGAAAATATACAAGTCAATTAAAAAAAAATTTTTTTATGAAAAGCGTCCTCCAAGCCTATGGTAAGCAACAATAATGGTAATAACAAATGTAATTTGTCTGACTTGTGAAAAATAGTTAGCACCTTTCATAATAAAAGCTGCATATGACGTTTGCGTAACACGCACGACACATAACGTGCAGCGAGCGGACAATTTGTACCACACGATGCATTCAGCCACCACTTTAAAAAAAAAAAAAAAAAATCCTGGCTGCGGACTTACAACGGGCTACCAAGTGATAAACGTGTCAACAACAATGGCGGCCTCCAGAGTAGCATGGCTCCCTGTCCATATACTTTCTTCTATTAAGTAGCTTTCAAAATCAGCACTTTGTGCACTTCAGTAACTTCAACAAGAGTACTTTCACTTATACTTGAATACAACAGTAGTTTTACTTGAGTGCACATTTGAAATTTTCTTTCCACCTCTGAGAAATTGTACATTTGCGTCAAGGTGAATGTGGCATTGATGTACTACGTCCAAAAAGAAGTTTCTTACGGTAACAAGATTCGATCCACCCAGTTTATTTTTCTGCATATATTTCCAATACAATGTGATATGATCTGCATTTCACCTGCGGATGTAGACAAATGCTTTGTGCTGAACCTAATAACACGTGTACAAGAATAGCATATCAGATCTTTACTGACGACTAATATTAAATATTTAAGTGCAGCTGGGAGAGAAAAAAAGAGCCCCTGGGCTAATGACTCCAGAAAGAGATAATTGGATTCAACAGTTTGGAAACCCGACATGAAACTGCTGGAACAGTTATAGAGCTACTTTCTGCCAGCCACAATTATAGTTAAAATCTTTATATAGCACTCAGACCGACATTATTACCACAGTAGGACATGGTGGAGGGAGCATCATGATTAATGGCTGCTTTGCTATCAGAGGGCCGAGACAGAAAAGCTTCACGCAGTCTTTAAATCTAACCTTTCCTTCCATTTTCCTAATATTTCTTGAAATTTAAGTTTAATTGGTTTGTTCCATGATGACAGAGCTGTAACAATTGTATATTGCTGAGAAAGGTGCTATACAAATAAAGTTATTATTATTATATTATTAGCTGACTGCATTATGTTTTCCTTAATTGTCACAGAAAATGAAGATATCTTTAAAGTATTTAATATTTTCTGGAAACCTCAAGCTTTCCACTAATTGTAAAATTGTTGGGATATCATTTTGAAAATTACCACATAGGAAGAATTTGAGACAACTCTCATGTTTTGATGTCTAAATGTGCTTCTGTAGTGTTGCATGCAAAACTGGTTATAGTGCGTAATGTAACATGTTGCCCTCTAGGGGGTGCGATTTACCTGAAAAACGTAAGAAAGAAATCCTCCACAGTGCAGTGAAGTGCTAATGAAAATACTCACTTATTTTTTTAGACATATCTCTAAGAAATGCAGTGGAACTATTGCATTTCTTTTAAGAAAACACATTCTGAGAATTTGTGCAACAAATTAAGAAAAACACATAAAATCACAACGTGTGATCAAATTTCTTGTAGTATAGTTCCTTTTCACAATACAATGATGTGTGGCCGAATTAATCAAAACAAAAGATTATTTACTTTGTTTTTGATAGAAAATTATACTCACAGGTTAGATCAGGAAAAATAAAAAGACATTTGTTTTGTCTGTTTGTTTTTTTTACGTTTCAATCTTCCATTTCAATGGTTTATTTAAAAAGTAGCCTGTGTTTTGGGTGACAACGGTGCTCGAGCCACTGAAAACACGTTTTAAAACTACCAAGCATTCTCCTGCTTGGTGGTTTTATTTTGAAAGTCACTGTAGTTAAGAGACATCAGAACTCAGTGAACGTCTCTGGTATCAGTTTAAATATACATGATTCTGACTTTGGATTTAGATTGAACTTCACTGGAAAGTTGTATGATGTATATGTAGACGTATAGGTAATAGGAGTTAAATTAAGTTAATTATAAATTGAAACGGGTGCGATTTCATGTTCCATCTTGAGATGCTTAGTTTATATTGAATTCATATTTTCACTGTATTTACAATCCAAATTCATTATCTATTCATTCGAATGTCAATATTTATTTTCGGCACGCATGTGTGTGGTTTCATTACAAAAAACAACCAACAGCTCCTACTAGTGGCCAAACATGCTAACTACATCGTTTTCAGCGTTAGTGCCGTTTTCAAAACGTTGGTGTGTAACTTTTCTGAAAAGAAATAGCAAAAACTGATTCTTCGTCATTTGACAGTTTATTTATTTTTTTCTTTTCAGTTTAGTTTTTTTGTCACTGTGTACGTTATGCAAACATTCACTGGGGGGGGGGGGGGTCGACGTGTTCGGACAACTCACGCCTCTGGGCATCTTGCTACGACCCCCTCCACTACTTTTCTCTACCTTTGTGTATTTATTGCGTAATACTTTGCGTCACCCCGATGTTCAACAATCCTTGTGCTGATGTGGCTTCAGGCAAAGCGGTCTTATCGCTGGAGCAGCTGCGTCTCCAATCTGCTTTCAAATATTTAGATCCCTTCTAAACATTTAAAGTTGGCCGATGCATCGTGTACTGAAGTAACATCAGCAGACCTTAACTACAAAGTAAATGCATATAGAGGGATGTATATTGGAGGGACAAGGAAGCAAAAAAAAACATACCGTCTGTGAATTTTGTGACTCTTTTATTGCAAAAACATGACGTTCGTAAGAGTGAATTCAATGTTTTATTTTGTCCGGCCAATGCGTGCGCACATTGCTGTACAGATTCTGATTTGATCAGCCACAGTTTGGTTGTCAGTGCATTCAGAGTGGATTGAAACCCGAAAAAAAAAAAAAAGAAAATCTAATAAAAAAAAACACAACGGGGCCAAGTAGCAAGGCTGAAAACTGTAAAAACTCCTGGAAGAACGTGTTGTAAGTGAACAACAGAGCGACACGTGAGCTCCTTCTAACACATTCCTATAAATACCGTTGACACTTTCAGACTCATTCAAATAAACAGTTTAAATATTTAAGGCGTTTGGTAAAAATCCTACTTCTTTGTCTGGAACACAGGACCGAAGGCAAACGCGAGTAGCACACGACACGTTTTTTTTGAAAGGAAACCCTGAATTGCGCGGACAAATGCTTTGCTCACTAAAACATGGGACAAAACACCCTTGAATACTCGACGTGGTCCGGAATGCTTGTGGCGGAAGACGTACAGTGGAGGTTTTTCCCTGAGGGACGCCAGAGAACGGTGAAGAAGTACTGTCCCCCTAATATCTAAATTCAGGTGCAGTGATTTTTTTTTTCTTAGTCTCTTCAGTCAACTCTGCTCACTTTTAGACTCTTTTGATTGAAGCTAAAGTCAATAGAAAAGAATTCATTCATGTGTTTCGCACTAAAATGTTCAAGAAACCTGAAACATTGACTCTTCGTCTCTTCAGTCAACTCTGGTAACGGATAATGACGACTACATCACTTTTAGACTCTTTTGATTGAAGCTAAAGTCAATAGAAAAGAATTCAATCATGTGTTTCGCGCTAGAACGTTCAAGAAACCTGAAACGTTGACTCTTGGAACCCGCCACCCCCCCCCCCCCCCCCCCCCTCCCCCACCCCATATAAAGGAATGCATGTGCTCTTTAAACAATCTGCAGTAGAGGATCTACACTCACACACAGCTAGACATCTTCCCCGACACGTCCTTGGTTCTCGGCGAGCTCACAGTTCGTCCCTCATCTTCTCGCCCTTGGGCCGGACCATCCTGCCGATGAAGAGGATGGAGCTGGTCTTCTGGTCCTTCACCAGGAAGACGAAGGGGTGGTCGGCGTAGAACAGCTTGGGGTCCTTCAGCTTGTCGGTGCCGAAGACGCTGGTGTCCATCTCGTTCCCGGCGGTGTCCCACTCCAGGGCGGAGGCGTGGAAGACGCCGGACAGGTAGAGGTCCTTCTTCCCAGAGATGTTGGACAGGTCGGCTTTGGACTTGTCCACGGCCTCGGTCAGACCCAGCGCCTGGAGGTTTTTCTGAATGGGGAGCAAAAAAAAAACAGACAAGAGTGGAATCGGGACGTTTTGAAAAGCCAGCCAAGAAAAAAAAAAGTGCACTTTGCTTCCGCGTCTTCACCTGCAGGTCGTGGCTGACTTCCATGCTGACTTTGGGCAGAGACACGGCCACGGCTTTCTGCTGGAGCTTCCCCATCCACGTGCCCAGCTGCTTCTTGGTCAGCAGCTTCTCCAGCCTCTCCAGAGGCTCCACGCTGTAGGGCATCAGGAACACCATCGTGGACTTCTTGTGGGCCAGCGGCATGCTGAGGACGTACAGCTTGTTGGTTGCGTCGTCGTGGAAACCGTAAATCCCTGAGGAGACGAACGTGAAATCGTGAGAGGACAACGCAAACACGTTTGACACAAGGACAGGGTGAGTTGGGACCCGAACGGCCAACTGCAAGAGTCAAAAACCTCCATCCGTCCGACTCCTGATCCAATTATGATCACTTGTGGGACAAGGACTTGTGAGATCATGATTTGGACACACGAGAATATTACTAACATTATTTATTTAAATAAAATAAAATAAAATAAAATATTATTATTTTAAATAAAATTAAATATGATTAATTTAAATAAAAATAGAATAAAATACTATTCATTTAAATTAAATTAAATATTATTAATTTAAATAAAGTAGAATAAAATACTATTCATCTAAACAAAATGTAACAAAATTAAATTTAATTTAATTTAATTTAATTTAATTAATAAAGTCTGCACTTTAAAATTCAGTAATATAAAGTAATATCAATAAAATATTATTAATTTAAATCAAGTAGAATAAAATACTGTTCATTTAAATAAAATTTTACAAAATTAAATACAATTTCATTTCATTTCATTAATAAAGTCTGTACTTTACAATTCAGTAATATAAAGTAATATCCTGTATGTATGGATGTATTCAAATTTAGTTTTTAAATTATAGTGCTGCAGAGGGGGTGTGTTAATATTTCATGGGTTTAGCTTGAAAAAAATTTCAGTCAAATATGAAAATTCTGGACTTGAATAAAATAAACTACAATGCAGAACATCTACCTAATAGGATTTTACATATATGCCATTCAGTGTTCAATACAATCTTTAAAAGAGCATGAAAAACCAATCCATTCAGTACAACTATGATTGTAATAAAAAAGAAATAGTTAAAAGTGAAATTATTGATGGATTCCAACCAGTTTATCAGCTCATTATTGAATAAAACATCAAAATGGACAATGAAGTTATGGAGTTTTTAGTTTTTTAACAAACTGGCGTTTATTAATAGCTACCAAAAAAACCCAACCCTAAACAACTATTAGATTGTCACGTTGCGGCGTGTTAGAATGTCTGAGACGGACGAGGCCACTCACCGGTGCGATGCATCATCTCCACGGAGACGGTGAAGCTCCGGGACACCATGAATCCCCGCTTGTCCACCATCTTATGATGGAAGCGCTCGTCCCAGTGGGCTGTGAGGAAAACGCATCGTTATCCATGGACGTAGTCACGGAAACCGTACAACTCCCAATCCCCCCCCCCCCCCCCGCCGAGTCCAAAGATCCAGACCAGGGCTGCTCAATACGTCGATCGCGATCTACCAGTCGATCGCAAAGGTCGTAATTGTAGATCGCATGACATTAGAGAAAAAAAATTAGACGCTGGTGTGATGATACTAATTTACCTTTCCGAATTACGAGTATCAGATGACGGCTGCATTTCTCTGACCTTCAGGTCAGCGCACACGCGCAAACAACGACGCTAAGTGTGGCGAAGCTAACAAGCTAGTCAAGCGAGTTACCACAAATTTGAAGCCCCCCCCAAAAAATGAGTGGGGGAGCTGGACCAAGTGAGAAGACGAAGACGTGTCACTTTCACGAAGAATGGGAGGTGGACTTTTTTTTCACAATGTCATTTTCGAAGTGCGTTTGTCTCGTCGGCCAGTCGACCGTCACGATACCAAAGATCAAAGTAACATCAAAGTAAACTCAGGTAATTACAAGAAATGTTCATAGTTAATTATGTCGTGTTGCACAATATTGGCTCATATGGTTTTGCAAGGTACATCATTGTACATTGTACATATAAAGAATCCTCAATATGTTTGAAAATAAATATATGTTTTGCATTTTTGTAGTGGGTGGATCACTTTGACTTGGTCGTTTTATAAAGTAGCTCGCAGGCTGAAAAAGTGTGGCCACCCCAGTGATCCAGACACTCACGTTTGAAAAACATGGCGTTGACGATCATGGCGCCGTCGGTCTTCGCCACGTCCTTGGTGACCTCGGGCAGCTTCCCGCCGGTGGACTTGGCCGCCCACTCGTTGATGGCGTTGACGGCGCTCTTCTTGTCCTTGAAGTTGACCTTGGACTGGTCGCACCCGTAGTGCTTCTTGCTGCTCTTGACGAAGCCGTCGGCGAACTTGACGGAGCTGGGCCCGTACAGGCGGCTGCCGATCTTCCAGGTGACGTTGCGCTCCGCCGGGTCGCTCACCTCCGCCAGCAGCTCCTCCAGGCCCGAGTGCAGCTGCTCGTCCTTCACCTTCGCCGCGTTCAGGAGGGTCTTCACCTGGGCGGCGGTGGACGCCTTGCCGCCGAGCGCCACCAGGCCCAGGGAGGAGGCCACCACCACGGGGGAGATGACGATGTTCTCCACGCCCTTCGCCTTGGCCACGTTCTGGTAGAGGGCGAACGCCAGGGTGGCGCTGTTGTCGGCGAGGGCGGCGGCGTGGGCGCTCAGGACTTTGTCGGGCGACGCCGCGGTGGCCGCCGAGGCCGCCGGGGCCAGGAGGAGCAGGGCCGCCAGGTTTGTTACCCACATGGCGAGGAGAGGCATGGACACGAACGTCGGCTGCGGCGGATGAAGCAAACAAACGTGAAACTCCAGTCGAACAGAAGCAGGTAACGGTTGTGATTTAGCAAATCATAGATCGGAGGAACATTTTTGGAATCCACAGACTTAAACTTGAGCTATTTTGTGAAGTTAAAATAAAATAAAATAAAAAATAAATAAATGAATAAATTTTTTTTTATTAATAAAATAAAATAAAGTAAAACAAATAAAAATCTAATAAAATTTAATTAAATAAAATTAAATAAAATTAAATAAAATCAAATCAAATTAAATACAATTAAATACAATTAAATACAATTAAATAAAATTAAATAAAATTAAATAAAATTAAATAAAATTAAATAAAATTAAATAAAATTAAATAAAATTAAATTAAATTTGAAACTCCAGTCGAACAGAAGCAGGTAACTGTTGTGATTTAGCAAATCATAGATCGGAGGAAAATTTTGGGAATCCACAGACTTAAACTTGAGTTATTTTGTGAAGTTAAAATTAAATAAAAAAATAAATGAATAAATTTTTTTCATTAATAAAATAAAATAAAGGAAAACAAATACAAATCTAATAAAATTTAATAAAATGTAATAAAATTTAATTAAATTTAATTAAATAAAATTTAATAAAATTAAATCAAATTAAATCAAATTAAATTTGAAACTCCAGTCGAACAGAAGCAGGTAACTATTGTGATTTAGCAAATCATAGATCGGAGGAAAATTTTGGGAATCCACAGACTTAAACTTGAGTTATTTTGTGAAGTTAAAATTAAATAAAATAAAAAATAAAATAAAATAAATGAATAAAAATGTTTTATTAATAAAATAAAATAAAATAAAGTAAAACAATAACAATTCAATTCAATTCAATTCAATTCAATTTAATTTAATTTAATTTAATGAGAAACTCCAGTCGAACAGAAGCAGGTAAGTGTTGTGATTTAGCAAATCATAGATCGGTGGAACATTTTTGGAATCCACAGACTTAAACTTGAGATATTTTGTGAAGTTAAAATTCAATAAAATCAAAAAAATTTAATAAATGAATTTAAAAAAATTATTAATAAAATAAAATAAAATAAAATTAAGTAAAACAAATACAAATTAAATTAAATTAAATTAACCCACACTGTGGCATATTCCGTTTTTTCCACTGAAGTTTCCGAGGCTAAAAGCAGCCGGGGCCTCATAAAGAACGTCTCCTCCATCGGCCCTCAAGGCAAGAATTACATAAGAGCCACGTCGGCAGCTGCGGGAATCTCCCGAGCCAAAACAGTGGTCAGCGAAATCTCTCTTCTTCATGACTTGGCAATGCAAACAATTTAGAAGCGTCTTATAGAGGAATCGGTTCAGGCCGTTGCTGATTGGTTCCTCATGATGTGGGAAAAATCGCCCACGTGGTTTTACGCCTCCGCCCAGAGACCAGCTCTTACTCTGGTCCACGTATGAAGAGCGGATGTGTTGCAAGGAGAGGAAACTGTGCATCAAGTATGAAAGAGGGAAAGGAAAAAAAAAAAAAGAAGCTGCTTTTGTTCTGATTTGTGTTCAGACATGCACTGAGGAATTCGTACCGATGTGAAATGTGACATATCATCAGCTGAACCATGAAGTCGACCAGATAATGTAAAGCCTTATCAGTCTCCTGCGTGCAAAAAAGAATCCACAAGGAGGTTTCTGGTCTGAGATTTCACAAACATGCCTCCTTTTGTGGGTTTCAGGACCGAATGAATGAACAAGCCCACGACCAAATAAAGATCTAGAAGCGTTTCAGCATTGAAAACCACTTTTCTTCTCCTTTAAGTGTCAGAAGACGATCCGATTCGAGCGCCCGGTACTGTTGCCAGTGTTATTTTGTTTGCTCTAATAATAATACCTTCTGCATCGCTTCACGTCTCTGCAGGGCAGCAGAATGTGAATCAACGGTTTCGTCCCTCCGTCGCGCTCCAACTGTTCTACTTTCGGTTCCACTTTGGATTAAAGACAAGTTTTCAAACTGTTTAAACACTTTAAAGAAGTCGAAGCCCTGCAGGGACGATCTGCTGAGCCTGAAGCCCGGCCTCCTCTTGCATGCCTGGGCATTTCCCACCAGGAGAGAGGACCCCCCCCCTCCCTCCCTTCCCTCCCTTCCCTCCTCCTGCTCCAAACACTTTTATCTTACCTTGCCCGGTGCTTTAAATAATTCAGGGGCTTTCGGCCTTCAAGCTGCTCACATATAGATTGTGAGGTTGAGGTGTCCGATCGGCGGGGAGGAGAAGTTCTGGTCTCGCCGCTTGAAGGGCTGTGCTCTGGAATTCTACTTCCACACAGGCCCACCCATTCAAATCCAGGGGGTGGGGGGTGGTAGGGGGTGGGGGGGGTGAGGAATCCTCACTCCCTGCAAGGTCCTAAAGCCTGAATCTGTGCAGTTCAGTGCAGAGGAGGCCGAACTGTGTAAAGCTGCATCCCAGAAGAGAAAGAGCACCGTGGTTTGTATACAAAGTCGTATCTTTACTCCTTTGAACATCCCCACATGGAAAGAACCTATATATGCACATATATGAAACCTATAAGCAGACAAGCAGACCTATATGCAGACATGATGTTCCATCGATCAGTGTTTTTCAACCTTTTTTGAGCCGAGGCACACTGTTTTGTTTGGAAAAATCTGGAGGCGCACGAAGATGTTAAAATGTTCAACTCTGCACACATCCGCTGCTTCTGGAGCTTCCTGCAGCCTGATCCACTTCCAAACAGAGAGGAGGAGGAGGAGGAGGAGGAGGACGAGGACGAGGAAGGGGGCTCATGACATCACGAAGAAGAGAGGGATGCATTCATAGAGACAAAGAAAACGTCAGTTCCCAGACAATCAGTCAATGAAACACTGATAAGAGAACCAGACGGTCGACATCAGAACTTTTCTTTAATTGTGTTGATGAAGTTCTTTAAAAAAAAAAACTATATATATATAAATTAAATAAACTACACTGCAGAGTCCCGAGGCCTTGTTTTACAACATCAAAGGTTTCAAATCTGGACTAAAAGCTTTTAACGCGTCATTATGAAAACTGTACCTTTGGTGAAACGCTGCTCCTGCACATGCTCAGTAGATCGTCAATAACCACATTTATTTACAGTCTGTATTCTCCGCGGGACTTGGTACTTTTATTTTGACGGTCACCGTAACAACTTGCTCCTTCGTCCACGAGAACGTCTGTGTTCTTCCACTGTTGACGTTTGTCGCGTTGCTGCGTCGGCGGGGTTTTATTGTAACGGGCGTCATTATTGCGAACGTAAATAAACAGAGATCGTGGATCTGAACGTCCCTGTTTTGAGTCCAGGAGACGTTCGGCGCAGATTTTACTTTGACGCTTCTCTTTGATGCAGAAGTCTCTCTTCCTCTGTTGCATGTTGGACTCTCCAGGTGGGAGAGATGGTCTGCCGGTGCAGAAGCAATATATTCAGCAGACGTTGGTACAAATAAAGTCTCTTATTGTCTCGGCAAAGGGACGGTATTGTCTCGGGGGGGGGGGGGGGGGGGGGGATATCCTGTTGCCTCCTGCAGTTACATTCCAGAGCTGAAACGTGAAGTAACCGGAGCTCCAATAGAGGCTGATTTATCACAGGAACACTGGTTCATCGGCCTTTAGCTCTGAACTCCAGCGAGCCGCGACTTAAATCCGATTCCAGCATGAATCCAGACTCACACTTTGAATTTTCTCTGAAAAGTTTGAACGACGTCTGTATTATTGTAGGATTAGCCGTCGTACATCATGGGTTGTGTGTTTTTTTCTTCCCCGGCTGCTATTTTAAACTAACGATGAGCTACTTTTCGTGTATTAACATACATTACCCTTCACTGACGTTGTAGAAACAACTAACTTATCATAATAAGGCGTCGATCTGGGATGGAACTGACCTTTTCAATCATTAAGTTCAGTTGAAGTCACATCAGAGGCTCTATGATCCAGACATCAGTTCGTCCCTGAGAAAGAGATTTAAGAACGAACGACGATCCTGCAGCCATTTTTATTAAAAAAAAAAAACACACAAAAAAACAAAAGACAGACGCTAACGTTTATTTGCTGCTCATTCTTATTGTCAGAAACCCCACGGTTACGAGTTAGCTGAGGATTGATGAGGCGAAAAAGATGAAAAAAGAACACAAAAAGCGAGGCGGGCGGTAAACTGAGACACGCAGAACCCACATGGAAATAATCATATATGTTTTAATCTAGGTTTTTAATATATGTGACATATATAAAATTGGCCGTTTTCCTATATTATAGGATACATAAATGCACATATATGTACGTTTTAAGAAGAAAACGGAAAAACTTTTCGTCGTGTTCTGGGCGCTCGTTTTCACGACGGCACGTTGAAAACTGGAGGAAACGGGTGTTTACATGTAAACAGACATCGTTTTCAAAAGATTTCCATGTAAACGAGAAGGTTTTCTGCAGCGTTTTCCTCGCTGATGTTGAGGAACGTTAAATGGTGGTAGTACATACCCCCCCCTCCCCCCCCCACCTTCTCTGCCTGCACACCAGGGAGATAAACTGATGTTGTGTCTCTGCCGCCGTGTTTTGACCACAGTTCAGCAGCTAAAGTAAAAACTGTGACACAACAGGAGCTTCTTTTCTGCAAAGGGAGATTTTCCAGCAGGCACGTTTGGAAAAATCCACACTTTTTAATAACAAGTTCCGAATGTATTAAGATTTCTATTTTATTTTACGATATAGATTCATAATTTAAAAATATTTAGTAATTATTGTACTTTTTTTCAGAATTCTTTGTTTTAAACACATATTTTGTTATGTATATTTAATTAAATGTTTCCCATTGACATCGAAATCACCTGCAGTTCAACATCTGTACTAAACAAGAACTCAAACGTTCTGTGTAAATAAAGGTTGAATCATACATTTAAAAGCAAAAACCGAGTTTTACTGGTGTGTCTGTCTCTTATCCTTTATTTATAACATGTCACCCAAAATATAAACGCAAAATAATCTAGAAATTATTATTCCTTGATGAAAATAAGACCTAATAGATACACGTTTTCTATTATGCATGTATAATATATCACCTAATGTTAAATTTACACTCGTGCTATAATATGCTATTAAAACTGCATGCACTCGTTATTTCAATTAATTTGAGATATTTTATTCATAAACCACACTGCTCATAGTTTTTTGTTGTATAATGTGGACAGGAGCGCCCTCTGGTGGCCATAATAGTGACTTGAGAGATAGAAGTACTTCTTATGACCAGTAGAGGGGGACAAAGAGCTCAATAGTGGATGAACCTATATTCTTTTTTTTATTTGATGAACTATATCATCCCTGCCTCATTTAGCACAAAACGCTGTTAAATACACCAATAAAAGTTGAATCTTCATTCGTGTACACGTTCAAAATGAAGATGTAAAGAAATAACATGTGGATGTGAAACAAAATTGATTTATTGAAGTTTTCTTTAAGTTTCTAGAGGGTTTTTTTGTGAGCGGGAGAAGCTGTGGGCGAAGCTTCAGGGCCGCTGCGGCTTCATTGTCCGGGATTAAAAGGATCTGAAGTAATCATCCCAAGCCACCGGCTAATCTGCGGCCGCCGGGCCGGGAATAGACCTCCTCCTCCTCCTCCTCCTCCTCCTCCTCCTCCTCCTCCTCCTCCTCCTCCTCCTCCGGTCCCTCCTCCCTCTGCCCTCGCTCTCCGCCAGGGGTCGGCGTCGGGATGGGAGGAAACCTTGCAAGACTTTTCTTTGTGGGACAAAGTATTTAATCGATGTGGAGCGTCACATTTTCTGCATTTTTTTCTTTTTCAATTTTTTTTCTTGGGATCCGTCGAATTTTCAGTTTCACCGAAGCAAGAGTTTCCCCCCCGTGGAAACTTCTTCCTCACCGCCTCCCCGCCAGGTTTTTAGATTCCAGGAAACACTAGCGCTTCCTAGAGACGGAGCCCATAGTCCCCCCCCCCCCCCCCCCTACAGAGAAGTTTAATGAAATGAGTCCTCCCTCCTTCCCTTCGTCTACCTGACGCTGCCCTCCCGCAGCCCACGGGGTGCGATGAGATTTCACTTTTGTCCTCACTGTCCAATGTTCTGCGGCCCGGCCTGATTTATATTTAGCTGAAATGAAGCCGGGGGAAGGCGGAGCGGCGTAGCGGCGGCAGGAGGAGAGGGTATTAAAAAAAAAGGCCCTGGCGATACCGTCTCTTCACTTTTAATACCCGCGGGCCAGTAACTCCACGTTTGCGACACACCTTTGTCTCTTCAAAGGAGACAAAGGGTTGGTGTCTCATACGTCCAGATGAGAAATCGGCCCTCAGTCGTCTTTTTTGAAAGATTTGTTATGAAGCACTAATGTGGTTCCGCAGTCTCTCGCTCAAAAAAACACAACATTTTTTGGCTTGGAAAGTCACATTATTGAGCGAAAAGGTTCAAAGTAAAACCAACCTTTGAAGAAGGAGGAGTAATAAAGTGCGTATTTCTGAATGTGCTGCAGGTATTTGAGGATTTTTTTCCCAGTTTGATCTGCACGTGGAGGTTTACAGCAAACTTAATAATGGATGGATTGTTTATTAGACCCGCTGAGAAAAGCAAAGCAAAAGATCAAAGAGATTTGTGAACGTATATTTTATTTAAAAACCTTAAAACATAAACTTCAAAGAGACACAAAAAAAACACAAAGAGGCAAGATGCAGTGAGAGAGACACAAATAAAATGAGAGAAATCAATAACTGAGAAGGACTAAAGTCGAAAAAAACAACAAGGGGAAAAAGACTAGTCACAAAACAAACTTAATAACCACAGAAGAAGAAAACACTCGCTCCGAAAGCCTTCTGTCATTATTAATTAGATGTAAAAAAAAACAAAGCAGCCTTGAAATGACAAAAAAAGACTCACAGAAAAGCTCAATAACTCAATAAAAAACACAGAGACACAAAAAGGAATGAATCACACAAAAAAATAAAACCACAAGACCCCAGAACACTAAGTTGGATAAAGAATTATTAAAAAAGAAAAAAAACTCAAAGAAAATAAGTGATAACAAGAAACAGAGAAATAAACAATACAAAGAAAGACTGAAAACTCTCAGTCGCTTTTTATTCTCCTGTTTAATGTGTGATTAAAGTTGCAGCTTCTCTTCTCTTCTCATCTCTTCTCTTCTCTTCTCTTCTCTTCTCATCCTTCTCTTCTCTTCTCTTCTCTTCTCTTCTCTTCTCTTCTCTTCTCATCCTTCTCTTCTCTTCTCTTCTTGTCCTTCTCTTCCATTCTCATCCTTCTCTTCTCATCCTTCTCTTCTCTTCTCATCATTCTCTTCCATTCTCATCCTTCTCTTCTCATCGTTCTCTTCTCTTCTCTTCTCTTCTCTTCTCTTCTCTTCTCTTCTCTTCTCTTCTCTTCTCATCCTTCTCTTCTCTTCTCACCCTTCTCTTCTCATCCTTCTCTTCTATTCTCTTCCCTTCTCATCCTTCTCTTCTCTTCTCATCCTTCTCTTCCCTTCTCATCCTTCTCTTCTCTTCTCTTGTCATCCTTCTCTTCTCATCCTTCTCTTCCCTTCTCATCCTTCTCATAATCAGTTACCTGACAGAGTAATCATTTACCTGTTACAGAGTAATTAGTTATCTGACAAAGTAATCAGTTACCTGTTACAGAGTAATTAGTTACCTGACAGAGTAATCAGTTACCTGTTACTGAGTAATCAGTTACCTGATGGAATAATTAGTTACCTGACAGAGTAATCAGTTACCTGTTACTGAGTAATCAGTTATCTGACAGAGTAATTAGTTACCTGACAGAGTAATCAGTTACCTGACAGATTAATTGGTTACCTGACAGAGTAATCAGTTACCTGATGGAATAATCAGTTACCTGACGGAGTAATCAGATACCTGACAGAGTAATCAGTTACACTGTAAAAAGAGACCCCAGTCGCAGCCCCTGTCTGAGCGCAGGGTTTTGTTTTGCAGTAACTTTTTGCAGTGCGCGGCTCCGCCCCTCCCCCTCTTCAGCCGCAGATTAGCGGAGTTCCTCCGCCATGAACCCGCCCGTTCGTGCGTCTTCGCCGGAGGACAGACTCGCACTCCTTCCACTCAGACGCCCGGTTCGGTGCTCGCGCTCCTCCTCCTCCTCCTCTTCTTCCTCCTCCTGCTCCTCTTCCTCTTCCTCCTCCGCCGCCCGGCACCGTTAAAGTCCTCTGATGTGCGTCGCTGGTTCGAATCCCACCTGCGCGCAAAAATCTGCCCAAAGTGCTTCGCCAAGACGCGCCGCTGCGTCTTCATCCATGGAAATAAGCGACTAATAACGGACGGAGCTGCGCGCGCTGGAGGCCAGGTGAGCGTCTGCGCGCGCTTCAGCGGATTATCTTCATATAATCTGAGGAAGTGTCACTCGCTTCTCGTCTCTTCAACTCTCTTATTCCACATTTCACACATTTACCATGGATTATCGCCCCTCTTGTATCAGACAGGCTGACTTTGTAACGCGAAAGTGCGCAGAAATGAAACTAATAATAGAAAAAAATAAGGCGATAGGTGCAGAATAAATCACTTCTCAGGATGAAATCCGGTTCAAGAGTCTTGTTTTGGATCTTCGCATGTATTTGTTTACTCAGCGCACATTTGATATAACTTGTATAATAATAATAATAATAATAATAACGTGGTTTGACAGTGCATCTGCACAATCCTTGTCTTCTGTAAATAAATTAAATATAAAATAATAGGATCTGAAAACACAACTATGTTGTGAAGTTACTTCAGTAATGTAACTTTGGGATTCATTGTAATGTTGCATCAAAAAAGCAGAAATTCTCTGTATTCTATGTACTTTCACAATAAAGGCACCAGAACCTAAGATCTTGCCTTGTATAATTAAAAAAAAACTTGCCTTACAACCTGAGACTGAACTGTATATTTGATAAGAACAATCCATTATTCTGTCGGACAAAAATAATATCAAATAAATACACATTAGTTCAGGCTATAAGAGCTTGAGTGGATACACTGATATGTCATAATATGTAAAAGCAGAAAACGCAACGCCTTCATAAAAAGATCCAAACATTAAAATATCATTCATTTGTTGATAATAAATATAGAAATTGTACAGATGCAGTGTTTTTGAATGACCTCATACTGCTGACAGCGACGAAATGTATTCATATGTGATTGAATGAAGGTATTATGTGTGTATTTGTTGGTTTTAATACAGACGACTTGTTGATTTATTAACAAGGCGCTCCAATCCGGCCAAACCACCAGGAAAATCGTCAACAGTTTGAAGAAAACATTGATTTATTTTAACGTATTTCACTGTATTTTAATTGAAATTGTCATTTTTTGTTTGTACTCGTTTGGTTTTGTGAAAATATTAACATTCTCATCACTTCTACTCTGAGCCTCAACAGAGACAAAGTTGAAAGTTTAACTTTAAAGGTTATTAAGGCAATATTTTACCAGTTTGGTCAAGATTAAATTGGGTTTTTTTAGTTTTTTGTTTGTGTCTCCTAAACTAAAATGTACTTGGCACCCTGTTCAGTCTGCGTTTCCACAGGACCTTTAGGCAAGGCGCTCCAGTGACGTTAGTTATTCATTATCCTCACCAGCGAAAGTTGGCGTAGAAAGTTATGCTGTTATTTGTGTGTATTTATTTTGTTTAGCTACTTATTGGTTTGAATGTAGTATGTATGTATGAATCTTACTAATTTTTCACAAAAACTATTAACCCGATATTGCATAAAACCTTCAGGGATGATTTGTCATCATCCAAGGATCAATAGATTTGATTTTGGGACATAAACGACTAACCGTTTCCAAATAAATCCCCCAAAACTGAAAAAAAGGTCATATACAAGCGGATGCGAGAGGCACCTCATGGAGGATCACCTCAGCATCTGTTGCCATGGAGACGCTCAGTGTTTCACCTGTCAGGCCAGTTAGCCTCGAGCTAATGGCAAACATGCTAGCGATGCTAACTCGGTTCCGCAAATTGGCGAATATTCCGCGCTCTACCGAGTGTAGCTCTAGGTATTTACTTTGGAAACTCTGAACAAATAAAACAAAACAAAAAAAAAATCCAGTAAGTTTTATTTCAAACTCACTTTGAACAACACATATTGTACAAATCAAACAAAGACCATCTGCATCTTTCACCAAATTAGAAACAACGTGCATGTTTCTGTGGCCTCTAGGTGGCAGCACAACATAGAAAAATAAATCAAATGCCTGACGTGTGATCCATTTCCAGTCGGTGAGGACGAGGCAGAGAGGTTTTAACTTCAACTTTTGACATTCATCCAATGAAAATACACACGGAAATGGCAGAAACGCTGAAAATCGGTGTAGTTTTTATGTACGGCCACTAGCGGGTGCTGCTGTTCCCGATCAGTGAAATCCAAAGTCTGCAGGGATTCCGTCCAGCGCCGCGTGTGAGCGCAGGAAGGTTTGTTACCATGGAAACGTTTGAGGTTTGTAGGCTGTTATGTAGACCACTGAGCTTCCACGTGTCTTCTGATCGATTAGCGATCAATATCACCCAAGTGTTGTTGCGAAATCGGCGGGGGAGGGTCGCCGGTCGCGTCTGTGATCCGTCTCGTCTTTGAATTCTTCATTTCATTCTATGACGTTTGCAGATTTCATTTGATTGAAGAGATTTCAAAAGTGCAACGCTGTAATTGTCCCCTGTTGTGTTGTCGGTTGCCATGGTTACCACGTGCAGGTTAACAAGGAGGCGGGGCCTGAAGATTTTTTTTTGGGGGGGGGGGGGTTAAGTCTGTAATTGTCCACTGTTGTGTTGTTGGTTGCCATGGTTACCACGTGCAGGTTAACAAGGAGACAGGGCCAGAAGATGTTTTATTAATTTTTTTGGGTTTTAAGTCTGTAATTGTCCACTGTTGTGTTGTCGGTTGCCATGGTTACCACATGCAGGTTAACAAGGAGGCGGGGCCAGAAGATGTTTGTTGGGTTTTTTAAGTTAATTGGTTCTTAAAACAATCTGTCCACTGGTCTCACTTTTCGTCCCGTGGTCTCGAGACTTTTCGTCTCTCCAGTATAAATCATTTTCAGTGAATCAGGCTCGGCTAAAGTTTCACTTTCCTCCTCCTCCTCCTCCTCCTCCTCCTCGCTGTGTGGAAATGACACTAATGGAAACTCTATTTTGGGTTCGATCCGCTGAAATATTAGGAATATCATTAATGCATGCAAATTCATCTTTTATGAAGGAGTGAATCCGGGGGAAGAGGCGGCAGTGACCAAGATGAAAGGCTCATAATAGACTGATGCGCTGGAGGATGTGAGGCAGGAGGAGGTTCAGACCTGGTGGATTATTGCGTTCTTGTCGTTGTGACAGTCTCCTGGTCTCTTCCAGCCGAGGAGTCGTCTCAGGGAAATGTCGGCGAGCCGAACGAGCTTTCATGAAAAGATGAAAGAGGGTTAATATAGATCCTGAGGGCGGGTGAGCCGCCGCAGGACGGAGGGCGTACCCTCAGTTTAACATCAGACGTCATTTATTATTATAGTGCAGGTTTTTTTTTTTTTTTTTAAATACATCTGTTTTAAAGCCATTTTAGTAGCTTTAGCTTCTGTTTTCACTGGATTTTTTCTTTGATGTGATACTTCTGTAATTGATTTATAATATCTTTTTTTTAATAAAATGTGTTTTTATTAAAAACATTTATATAAAAAAATAAGAATTAAGATAAGATAAGATAAGATAAGCCTTTATTGATCTCACAATCGAGAAATTTACTTGTTACATTCTGCTAAAAAATGTTATAATCAATTAATTACATTTTTTAAATTAAATTAAAATAATAAATATAAAAAAAACTTCCTCATTCATGCCATTAATTTCTTACTAGCCAGAGCGCAACCAATACAGATGAAAAGAGGTGCGCCTCCTGCTGTGTGAGTCAGTGTGAGCTGAACACACACACACACACACACACACACACACACACACACACACACACACACACACACACACACACACACACACACACACACACCTCCAGCCGTAATCGTTTTCCTTCCAGATAAGAACAAAGGAGCGGTTTGTTTCGTCGAGGCTCGTCGACCAGGAAACTCTCTTATCTGTCGGGAGGAAATGACTATTTATTGTTTCCTCTTATCAAAAAAGATGGAACAAAAAAAAACAAAACACAAACACGGAGGATTCATTTCAGATGTGTTTTTAACCACACAGGTTTCAGATCAGCAATGAGATTCATTTCCTGTCTAGAAACAGACGTGATGTTGGGCTTGTTAACTTCCTTCTACCAATAAATAAAGACTTGTTTTTTGTTTTTTTTGTTTTTTTTGGTGCAGTGCAGCCTCCAGTGTGCATTTATGTGTGTGTCGGCTTCACAAGCACTCATTCGGACGCCTTTCGAGGAAAACAGCAAAAATCACTTTTGCTTTTCAAGAAACGTCAGCAGGTTGTGCAGCGTCAGCGTTTCCAGATCCAGTCCGGACTCAAAAGGTTGAGAAGGCTCAGAGGAGGTGAACGACCCGTCACTGTGACTCTGGTGGGATCATTGAACCTGTCGTCCACTTTATGTCTCCTGACCAACGCCGTTCCACGTAAACACACCAGGGTTTTTTTTTTTTTTCCAAACAATGGTTGCAGAGTGAGTTATTTTTAATATAATTTCACCCAAATTACATGTTGAGCCGCAAACAACAGCTTGTTGTCCACTGAGAATCACTGCAGTTTGTGCAAATAACCGTTAAAGTGACTGGTAGTTATTCTCCTCGGCACCACGGTGTTACAAACGGAAACGTCACAACCTTAAAACCGAGAACCTGCTCAGAGTATTATGGCCCGTCCACACCAGAACCTGGTTCTCCTGAACCAGATGCTTCCGGCCTGTCGTCCACACCAGAACCTGGTTCTCCTGAACCAGATGCTTCCGGCCTGTCGTCCACACCAGAACCTGGTTCTCCTGAACCAGATGTTTCTGGCCTGTCGTCCACACTAGGAACCTGGTTCTCCTACACCAGATGTTTCTGGCTTGTCGTCTACACCAGGAACCTGGTTCACCTGAACCAGATGCTTCCGGCCTGTCGTCCACACCAGAACCTGGTTCTCCTGAACCAGATGTTTCTGGCCTGTCGTCCACACTAGGAACCTGGTTCTCCTACACCAGATGTTTCTGGCTTGTCGTCTACACCAGGAACCTGGTTCACCTGAACCAGATGTTTCCGGCCTGTCGTCCACACCAGAACCTGGTTCTCCTGAACCAGATGTTTCTGGCCTGTCATCCACACCAGGAACCTAGTTCTCCTACACCAGATGTTTCTGGCCTGTCGTCCACACCAGGAACCTGGTTCACCTGAACCAGATGTTTCTGGCCTGTCATCCACACCAGGAACCTGGTTCTCCTACACCAGATGTTTCTGGCCTGTCGTCCACACCAGAACCTGGTTCTCCTACACCAGATGTTTCTGGCCTGTCGTCCACATGCGGCGGTTTTAGGAAGGCGAAGACGGGTTTTTTTGAAAACGGGACCCAGAGTGGAGAAATTCTAAAACCCCGGCTCGTGAGTCGGTAAAGACGATCATCTGTGGTAGAAAGATGAGGTAATCCCCCCCTCCCCCCACCACGGTCCGTGATGTCATCAAATAACCTCAACAATCAGGGAGTACAAGCTACGAGCTACAGAAGCTACTGACGCTAGCAGCAGGCCCATAGACCTATAGAACTAGAGTTACAGTATATACAGGCTTATGAGCAGGATTCTACTTCTAAAGTTCTATGTGCTTTGTCTTCTACGTTTGGTGAGTCACAGCGCCCCTAAAGGCCTGGCATGTGTACTACATGTCCTGAAGCCTCGTGTTGAGCCGAGGGTAGTATCGTGAGAGTATTACTGTGTTTACAGATGTGTTCAACGATAAAGATGACAAAACAAGACGAGCCTCTTCAGACTCCAGACTCTGCCGTGACGACGAGTTTCCCCTCAGAGGTCGTCTGCGTCTTGTTTTGGGCGACCGAGTCGCGCTCGTCAGGCGGGTGCTGGCTCCCTGCTGATTTCTATTTACAACAAGCAGGCGACGATGACCGAGCGCACGCCTGCAAAAAAAAAAAAAAAAAAAACACAATTCCCGATACTGTTATTATGTCTGCGCGAGGCGCGGCATCGCCCATTGAAGTGTGTTGATTCCTTCCACAGGTGCCGTGACTCCAAAACAAGGGCCCCCGCCGCCAAAACGCCTCCGTGGTGTTTTTGTGAAAATAACGCTCCAGTGACATCGCGTGACGACGGCGCGGCGGCGCCTTGTTGGGGGATTGTTCCCGGAGAGGAGTTTTGGTTTTTGGGTAACGTCTGGGTTCCTCATCCAGGGTTTCCAGTCCTGTGGGGGATGATAACGGAGCGGCCGCGGCTGAAGGAGCATGGTGAAACACCAACCCCTGCAGGTCTACGAGAAGCAGGTCTTTGTGTCCTTCGTCACCGGGATCTATGGTTGCCGCTGGAAACGCTACCAGCGCTCCCAAGACGACAGCTCCAGGGTAAGACCGCGAGTCTCCCCGACGTGTTTGATGGCGTGAAAGTTGCTTTGAAGTCTTTGCGTGTTGGGACATTAGACAAAAAACACCTTTTTAACACACTGAGTTCCTCGAATTAGACGTCTTACCTGCTCTTTTCCCGCGTTAATGAAAGAAATACAAGGTTTGAGGCCCAATAGATACATAGATATAGATATATGCATATAGATATATTAAGCATTAAGTCAATTCTTGAAGTTTTGTTGTTGGATGAAGGAATAATTTTGAGGTCATTTGGTAAAAAAGAGTCTCTCGTCCTCTACTGTAGTACTTCCAGCAGGACAGAGACAATAACAACATACTTCCCATACATACATACTTAATTCTCGGCTAAATAATGCTGCATAACGTTTGCGTCTCTGTGAGACGGAGAATCGGACGTCATCCACATCAGGCGGTCGCCGTACAAACTCCAGAGCTTCAACTTTAAAATCCCAGTATGAGACGTTCGAGGACGTCTTCAGCAGTGTTTTGTCCCACAGTGACTTCGTATTGTCTGGATTTCATATTGTGCTGAAGCTCATGAAGCTCGTGAATCTATAATGTGAGCAGTGGCTCAGGTTATCGAGGCGTGTGGCGTCCCCCAGGGCTCTATTCTGGGTCCCATACCATTTTTTCTCATAATTTACATCCTATCGACTAAATAATCGCCCCGTTTGATTCCCTCTCTTAACGTTCATTCATATATATTCCAACTTCTGCAAACAGTTCATTGTGAAATGGAGAATCGAAATGTACCGTAGTTTATTTTAAGTGTCTGTGAAACTGTTGATGTTAAATGAACATTTTAGGAACTTTTGTCATTTGTTGTCGGGGACATGAGAGTGTTTGAGGGGTTTTGACTTCTTCCTTCTCCTTTTCGTTCATGAAAATGAAGATTTAAGTGGATTTTGTCATTTCTTTTTTTGTTTTATTCGTCTAAATATTCGTCACGAGCCTCGTTTAGCCCACAGATCTGCAGCTGATGACTCCCGGCTGAGGCGGCTCTGAAACCCGAGCCCACCTCAACAATAAATGAACTATTTCCCACTTTGTCCAGAGAAGTAGGTCAGGCTTTGTGGCCGGCGGCCGCCTGGACGAGCTGCACGCAGGCGTTGCAGCGTCGCGGTTAATTGCAGCCCTGGTTTCCCCCCGAAGCAGCGGTTATTGTTCACAAAATGACTGTTTTCAAATGTCTGCCAGAGATTTCTGAGGTGTTATTAAGCCTTCAGGGCTCGAAAGCTGAAACGTCCTGCAGTCAGGCTTCACTACTGCCTCACCTTTTTTTTTTTTTTTTTTTTTGTAATAAAGATGCAGATAGACGATTCCCAGATAGACGATTCCCAGATAGATTCTTCCCAGATAGACGATTCCCAACTGGTTGATTCGCAGTTTGACGATTCCCAGTGGGCTTTTTTCCCAGTTAGACGATTCCCAGATAGACAATTCCCAGTTAGATGATTCCCATGTAGACGATTCCCAGATTGATGATTCCCAGTCCCAGTCTATCTGGGAATCGTCTAACTGGGGAAAAAAAACACTGTTGTCGAAGTGAGAATCGTCTATCTGGGAATCATCTAACTGGGAAAAAAACACTGTTGTCAAAGTGGGAATCATCTATCTGGGAATCGTCTAACTGGGAATCATCTAACTGGGAAAACAACACTGTCGTCTAAGTGGGAATCGTCTATCTGGGAATTGCATATCTGGGAATCGTCGATCTGGGAATCATCTAACTGGGGGGAAAAAAACACTGTCGTCGAAGTGGGAATTGTCTATCTTGGAATTGTCTAAGTGGGAATCGTCTATCTGGGAATCGTCGAACTGGGAAAACAACACTGTCGTCTAAGTGGGAATCCTCTATCTGGTAATTGTCTAACTGGGCAAAAAACACTGTTGTCTAAGTGGGAATCGTCTATCTGGGAATCGTCGAACTGGGGGAAAAAACCCCACTGTCGTCGAAGTGGGAATCTTTTTTTATAAAGACCCCCCAGAAGAGCATCATTAACTGCTGATGTCAAGTCGATTTATTCCTGCTGAATTCCTGAGCGACTTTCAGACCCGACCCTGAGTAACGGCTGCAAAACGATCCTCGCAACAAAGCAGAATCGGAGCAGTGTGTTGTGAGTGTGAAGCGCAGCCAGAGGCCCAGCTGTGCCGGAGCCAGACGCCCAGCTGTGCTGGCCCCCCCGCGGTGCCGGCCCCCCCGCGGTGCCGCTGGCGCCTCCTGCTGCTGGACGTCTTCTTCTGCACAAAGAGCCGGGCGCTGCGCTGTAAAGTCTGAGAGCCGGGCACCGAGGATGTGCTGACGGAGGGAAGAAACACAAGCCTGTCTCGTTTACAAAGCTTCATGGGGTCTCACACACACACACACACACACACACACACACACACACACACACACACACACACACACACACACACACACACACACACACACACACACACACACACACACACTACTCAGACATTAGCGGGGCGGCCAGCATTCATGAACTCAAACACTGTCTCTTTGCTCTGAAACACATCTCAGATAGACGATTCTCAGTTAGAAAATTCCCAGTTAGAAAATTCCCAGATAGATGATTCCCAGTTGGACGATTCCCAGTTGGACGATTCCCAGATAGACGATTCTCAGTTAGAAAATTCCCAGTTAGAAAATTCCCAGATAGATGATTCCCAGTTGGACGATTCCCAGTTGGACGATTCCCAGATAGACGATTCTCAGTTAGAAAATTCCCAGATAGACGATTCCCAGATAGATGATTCCCAGATAGATGATTCCCAGTTGGGCGATTCACAGATAGACGATTCCCAGTTAGATGATTCCCAGATAGACGATTCTCAGTTAGAAAATTCCCAGTTAGAAAATTCCCAGATAGACGATTCCCAGTTAGAAAATTCCCAGATAGACAATTCCCAGATAGATGATTCCCAGTTGGACGATTCCCAGCCAGACGATTCCCAGTCAGACAAATTCAAATAGATGATTCCCAGTTAGACGATTCCCAGATAAATGATTCCAAGTTTGGTGATTCCCAGATAGACGATTCCCAGTTAGACGATTCCCAGATAGACGACTCTCAGACAGACGATTCCCAGATAGACGACTCCCAGATAGATGATTCCCAGATAGACGATTCCCAGTTAGACGATTCCCAGATAGACGACTCTCAGACAGACGATTCCCAGATAGACGACTCCCAGATAGATGATTCCCAGATGGACGATTCCCAGATGGACGATTCCCAGATACACGATTCCCAGATAGACGATTCCCAGATGGACGATTCCCAGATACACGATTCCCAGATACACGATTCCCAGATACACGATTCCCAGATGGACGATTCCCAGATGGACGATTCCCAGATACACGATTCCCAGATACACGATTCCCAGATGCACGATTCCCAGATAGACGATTCACAGATAAATGATTCCCAGATAGACGACTCCCAGATAAATGATTCGCAGATAGACGATTCCCAGATACACGATTCCCAGATAGACAACTTTATTATTTGTAACATTTCAATGACGTAATAATAACGTATTACGATGGCCGAGATCGTCTTTTTTAAGGTGTGGATGGCACGATACGGTGGTGTGTGTGTGTGTGTGTGTGTGTGTGTGTGTGTGTGTGTGTGTGTGTGTTCAGTCAGACCCGGACCAGAACAATAATCCTCCAGCAGCGTCGTGAGGAAGCAACTGAAGCTCGTTAACCTTTTCCTGCTTCAGCCTCTAAACCAGTGGCAGGATAATCTGACGCCGCTTTGCAAAACCGGGACGTCGCAGCTTTTATGTCCCTGCAGCTTCTAACATGTTTCCTTTTCCTTTTTTTTTCTTAATCAATTCTTACTTTCATACATTTATATTTAAATTGAAGTTTGTATTTTTAGATTAACTTGTGTATGTGGTCAAGATTCAGTTCAAACTTTATTTAAAACTGATTAAAATAAAAATATAAATTTCATGAAGCATTGAAATAGAGATATTTATAATTCAGTCCTATCATCATTTCATGACTTATCCTCACATGATTACATAAAACTATATTTTTATTACATACATTTTAATAAGTTGTCCCAATATTGGCAAAAAAGTTTATTATTCATGATTCACTTTTATTATTTATTCGTTTATTAGCGCCCCATGTTTTTTTTGTTTATTTCTATTAGTTTTTACAATTTCATTACATTATTTTGTAGCTTTTTGAGCATTTTTTAAATGATATTTGTTTATTTTGTGACAAATATTAAGTATATCTATTGATATTATTTCTGTGATTTCATGTGTTTTTTTATTTTTATTGGAGAGAAAATTATTTCTTTAACACAGAAATACTTAAACATTTAGCAAATATTAATCTTTTTCTTACACGAGCGTGTTCATATCTGTGAAATACAAAAAAATCTAATGAAAATTAGTAATCATAGAAATATAAAATAGATTTGTTTTAAAAACATAACGGCCACAAAATTAATTCTCAATTTGACGGTCACTTGATTGTTTTGTGTGTGTGTGTGTGTGTGTGTGTGTGTGTGTGTGTGTGTGTGTGTGTGTGTGTGTGTGTGTGTGTGTGTGTGTGTGTGTGTGTGTGTGTGTGTGTGTCAGCTCTCTGGGGCTTCAATGTGCTTTAAATAGAATGATGGAAATTGTATGTGAAAATGATGTAGTTACCACGTTGGGCCACTAGTGGGTGCTGTTGTTTATATTTTTTGTAATGAAACCACACACACACACATGCAGCAGAGAACATTTACTACAGCTGTGGTGTGCATGCGCAGTAGCAGAATTAAAAAATAAAGAAATAAAAAGTAGCATTTTTTTTTCACGGTTTCCACAGTTGGAGCATTTTCAAAAAGTTCCACCTCGAGAGCCATTTTCAAAAAGTTCACTCACTTTTCCATTCTCACTTGAAGATAATCTGAGCCGTTCTCTGGTGACCCGCCGTCCAATCACAAGCCCTAATCTGCCAACAAATACCTTTATTCTGAAAGACTCAGAAAAACTTCTATTTTGTTCACCCAGAATAAAAACCTGAATGTCTAATATGTGCGGAACAAAGTACTTGCATCGTGACAGAACAGTAGAAAACACACATGTTGCATCTCTAATTCACACAAATTTGCAGAGGGTGAATTGCGACTCGCCTTGCGTTAGCGTTAGCGTTAGCGCCGGCCGCACTGCGCTGCAGGTGAACCAATTAAAAACACAAAAACACATTTCCTCGTCGGCTGCCATGTTTCCAGCTGTACCGTCTTTGACCTTTCTGTCCGCGACCCCGTCCCACTGAGTCCTGAGCCGTTTTGCTCTTCAGCCGTAAACACATGTAATTAACTCCCTGCCTCTTATGTAACCTTGGAGGGGTGGGGGATGGGGGGGGGGGGGGGTGGGGGTGTTCTGCAGGGATGCGCCGATCATACACTACACCTCCCGTCACATGGCATTAGCGGATAATCCCGTTAACTACTGAAGGGAGGAGTCCTTGAATGCAGCACAGCTTCGGCCCGCGTGGCGAGACGGAAGTCCGTTAAAAAAAACAAACAAAACAAAAAAACACAATAAGCCAACGGCACATATCTTATACTCAAACAGGAAGTCGTTTCCATATTTGGGTTAAGATGTGACTGAATGTTGGAATGTTGGTTTGTAGTTTTAGTGCAAAAACACCAAAAACAAGGCTAAAAAACAAAAAAAAACTCACGACGTTTAAAATGGTACTTAATGGTACTTAAATCTAAGCGTTACGTATAAACATTGACGTCTTTGTTTAGAATTATCCTTGTTATTGTTCTTATTTGTTAAATGGTTTTAGCATTTTCTCCTACAGGTAAACATTTACAAGCTTAACATTTTGAGATTATGCGTAAAATATTTGTTGAACATCAGGGAGGAAGATGTGAATACATTTTAAATTATGTTTGTGTCTAATTTGGTACAATATTTTATTTGTCAACACGCTACGATATGCTAATATGTTCTAACAAGACCCCGTTTCCACGACAACCTTTCAAGTCAAAACTCCTCATTTTGTTTTTAAACAAGATTTTTGCGTTTACATGGCAAAGTTTTGAAAACAATTCCATTTTGCACGGAAATGGCAGAAACACTGAAAATTGTGTAGTTTTCCTGTCGGGCCACTAGTGGGTGCTGTTGGTTGTTTTTGTAATGAAACCACACACATGCATTATTTCCAGTGAAAATACCTTGTATTTGCTTTTTTTGTGTGTGTGTGTGTGTGTGGCAGAAATATTTTGTAAACAATGTAGTTCCCCCGTCGGGCCACTAGTGGGTGCTGTTTTTCTTTTTTGTTTGTTTCTGCAATGAAACCACACACACACTTGATACAAATGTTAACACTGAGCGCGGACATTTGTATGGACAGACGACCAAGTTGGATCGTTGTTACGGTGACTGTCAAAATAAAAGTCCCAGGAGAAAACGTACAGGAAGTCTTGACACTCTAGAGGAATCATTGCTCTTAGTGTCCGTCTACTGAGCATGTGCAGAACAACTCGCTCCCGAGGGAAGAGAGGAGGCACAAAGAGTTCATAGAACGAAGATTACTGGTATAGAGTATTTTGCTGGTAATATTTGTTGTTGTTGTTGTTGTTTGTTCCAGTGGGAGTGTGCATGGTTCGTCATCCTGTGCAGTTCTTTCCTGCTGCTTCTCCTCTGGGCCTACTTCTGGCTGGTGGCCAAAAATGATTTCAACGACTTCAACTGGTGAGTCGCAGGTTTTATTTTGAAAGTTTTTAGGCGTAAATGAAAAGCTTTTATTGAGCCCATGTGTGATGAAGGCTTGAACGTGAAGGATTACCTTACAGAATTAAACACTAGTAATGATTTTCTGATTTCGGAGAGAAAGAAGTGGCGCCACGAGAGGAAGTTCCTCCTTCCTCTTACCCATAGATGGGCGTGTGTGGGGGCGGAGCCAGCCCAGCTCACACAGACACAGCAGATTCTGGATGCAGCTCCTATGATCCGATGTTCTAATGGAGGGAAAATCAAAGAGACGCTTTGAATACGAGTATTTCTGGACCAGCGAGGTTCATGTAAAAGCGTTGAAACGCCAGATGATCTGATCCTTTGATGTTGCAGGTTGGTGTACAACCGTACCGGAGAGTGGCGGGACGAGACGCTGCCCATCGTGGCGTCCACCACCGTGGGCTTCAGCTACATCACCTTCTTAATGGTGACAACTCTTCTTTTTAAACGCCTCCCTGACACTTCTGCATCTGTGAACTTTGAATATATAGAATAAAAACTTGAATGTTGAAAGAAAACTTCAATATGTTGAAAGAAAACTTCAATATGTTGAAAGAAAACACAAACATATGGAATGAACTTTGAACATACCGAATGAATCTTGAATATTTTGACTGAAACCTTGATTATATTGAGTGAAAACTCGAATACATTGAATGAAAACTTGAATATATGGAATTAACTTTGAATATATTGAATGAAAACATTAATATATGGAATTAACTTTGAATATATTGAATGGAAACATTAATATATGGAATTAACTTTTAAAATGTTGAATGAAAACAATAATTTGGAATTAACTTTGAATATATTGAATAACAACTTGAATATGTTGAAAGAAAACTTCAATATGTTGAAAGAAAATACAAATATATGGAATGCACTTTGAATATACTGAATGAATTTTGAATATTTTGACCGAAACCTTAATTATGTTGAGTGAAAACTCAAATATATTGAATGAAAACTTGAATATATGGAATTAACTTTGTATCTATTGAATAAAGAGCCTTTGCATCACAGAGATACTCGTTTCGCCAGAATAATAAATACCTTTACTCAAAAATTGCTGCGGTGCGTTCAATGACCTCTTGGAAACGTCCGCCTTCGAAATTGTTTTGACAACAAATCTGCAACTAAACGTCTTTATCTTCTCTTTCAGTCATTGTAGGTTAAAAAAAAAAAGCCTATTAAATCAACACAACTATACTTTTGTTCGTGCAGCTAGCTACAGATGCAGCTAGCGAGCTAGCTGGAAAGTGAAGTCTCTGACGAGCCAATCAGAGGGCTTGAAAGCGCTGACGTCACGCTCGGCCTGCTAGAAGGCTCCGAGTCGCCAATATCACAATCTGATTGGTTGAAGCAGCAGCGAGACGACACGAGTTTTACACAGCAGACGCCTGCAGAACTGAAAGTGAAGGCCTCAGGCTGATTTCTCTACCCGGCAACAGATGATGGCTGACATGTGATTGGTTAAAAGCTTTAATGTGGAAGTACGCGTCTGGAAGCAGCGCAGCACAGACCGTTTGGAATTATTTAATAAGTATGTTACCAGACCCTCTTATTCATCAGTTTATATTTCACTTCTTCTTTTATTTTTTTCAGATTTTGGCACTTTTTCACGTCACCCTGGGCCAGCAGCTGAACCTCTACTGGGTTCACAAGGTGCAGAAAGTCACAGTTTTTTTTTTTTTTATTATTCTATTGCCACAGATATCGTCCAAACACTCCTCGGATACGAGGAAGTTCGTCACTGCGTGTCCTTGTCTCTGCAGATCGGAGTGTTAGCCACGCTGCTCACCACCATCTCCGGGGTCGTGTCCGTCGATGACGTGTGGGGGGACGAGTGGGACATCCTGCTGGCGTCTCTGCAGGTCGGTCTGACGTCCGCTGCGGAAATACCGCAAAAACCATCGGAACGTGGCGGAGAAATTAATAATCCAAGCAGCCTGTAATACGGCCTGTAATACCACTTTGGAACACAAGGTGGAGCAGTGAGTCCCAAGATGTGTCCATCTACTGAGCATGTGCAGAAGATTTACTGTTAAAAACGAGGTGAAAAATATCAGGTTGACTTGAGTTCTGGTAATGAAAACTGTCCGGGGGAAATTGAGGAGATCCTGGATAAATACCGACCAATCAGAGTGCGGGATTGTCGACCGTGTGTTTCCAGTCCACAGCGCCGTTCCTGCACATCGGCGCCCTGGTGACCGTCACGGCCGTCAGCTGGCTGGTCGCCGGCTACGTGGTCCGCAGAGAGAGATCCAGTGAGTCCTCCCTGCTCAGATCGTCTCCGAATGTTCTCCTCTTTTTTTAAAGTGCCAGTTTTTACATCTTCATGTGTGTTTTGGTGATTTTAAATTGCATCAACAACATGAACCGTGAAATTAATCTTGTATTTTAACGTGTCGGTGAAGCAGACATGCCACATTTTGCACTGGAATGTTTCATTAAAATGAACCTTATGTTGAACTCTTTGGTCTTAAAAAAACATTTTTTTTTTTTAAGAAAGATTAAAGTTTGGATTCGATTTTTGATTTTATTTCCTCTCAATGCACTTATAATGACTGCAGACATCAGATATATTGTCAAAAGTGCAACTTTATAGCTATGACTGTCCTCAGAGCTAAAATACATTAAAATAATTCCAAAAAAGACAAAAAAAAGAATGTTTTTCAATGGTTCTCTGTACAAAACAAAGAAAACATTTAAACTAAAAATCTAAACTCTTATTATGACAGTATTCTACTGGTTCACTATACAGAACCTAAATCAAGCCAGCTGATCTCAACTGGTCATATTTTTTAAATTCAATTTAATTACATTTAATTGTATTTTATTTAATTGTATTTAATTGTATTTTATTTTATTTTATTTTATTTTATTTTATTTTATTTTATTTTATTTTATTTTATTTTATTTTATTTTATTTTATTTTATTTTGTTTTGTTTTGTTTTGTTTTGTTTTGTTTTGTTTTGTTTTGTTTTGTTTTGTTTTATTCCTCACGGTAATTTTTGAACTTTTGAAGACTCCTGAAACCCTCCTCCTCCTCCTCCTCATCCTCCTGTTTCTCCTCCTCCTCCTCCTTCTCCTCCCCCTCCTCCTCCTTCTCCTCCCCCTCCTCCTCCTCCTCCTCCTCCTCTGTGGCAGACGTCCAGATGTTGGTGCTGGTGGTCTACGCCCTGCTCCTCCTGGCTCTTTACCTGGCGCCGCTCACCTTCACCTGCCCCTGCATCATGGACCGGAGCAGCCTGCGCCCGCGGCCCGCCATCATCGGCCGGCGGGGGGCGCCCATGGTGAGTCGCCGCTCCGCCGTGGGGGAAACGAGCGAGGAGGCGGAACTCGGCACCGGCAGGAGCGTTTCAATCAACATTTTCCCAAGAAAGAAAGAAAAAAGGAGGGAAAAAGGGAAAAATCCCTAAAAGGATTACTTTACACGCGGGATATTTTTTCCTTTTTCTTTTTTTCTTTTTGTCAAATGTCAAAACGTGTCCATTCAGAAGACCGTATGTCCACTCCTTGTGTTCTGCTGTTTGCCATTAGCTTGCTCCAGAGAACACGCTGGTGTCCTTCAACCGCGCCCTGCAGCACGGCGCCGGCGCCCTGGAGGCCGACGTCGCCATCAGGTCCAGAAATAAATCACGTCTCCTTTCACATTTCACACGTTCATTTGAGCCGGAGGTTTGACATGAGCTCCGGATGGACGTCCTCTGATGGACTTTGTCTCTTTCATCTCTGGACAGTGTGGACGGCGTCCCCTTCCTCATGCGCGACCGCACCCTGCGGCGGACCACCGACGTCGGCAGGGCCTTCCCGGGCCGGCAGCACGAAGACGCCTCCTTCTTCAACTGGACCGAGATCCGCTCGCTCAACGCCGGACAGTGGTTCCTGCAGGTAGGGGGCGCTGCCTTACACTAACCCGGGGCTCGGTATGGTCTGGGAGGTAAGGCAAAGGGTGATATGGGAGGTAAGGTAAAGCGCACCCCAGAGCGCGGTCCCGCTACAAAGAGTGGGGTAAAATGTAGGCGGAGCGATGTGACGTCATTACGCACGAAGAACAGGCTCCACAGCTCAACTGGTGTCTGAAGCTGGGAGCTTCCTGTTCCTTTCACAGTAAAACTGCTGCGCTGCGGAGCGCCGACAGTTCCAGGAGGTTCATTGCAGACTTGTTGAGAGTGACGGAACATTCTAGTGAATCACACAACAACTACAGGACATTAAAGACACACCATCACACTCATGGTTCTAACAATCCACATCTCCCACATTTATCTTCCATTTTAATGATGTGTAGTGATAAAGGAGCCAATAGCTGCAATGCATTATGGGAGTTTCTGTTTGTCGTGTTTTAAATGTAGTTATTGGGGGTAATGTTAGGTTTGTAGCGTTGCTAATAATTGTGTTTTGGTTGCTTAGTTCATGTAGTTTAGTTTATTAGTTGTAAGTCGTCAACCAGCAGTGAAGAAGGTTTTGTGTGTCGTGTCCTCCTGGCATGGTCTTCCTGTGGGACCGTCAAAATAAAAGCCTGATGTGCACGTCTGTTGTAAAGTATAAGCTTGTCCTCTAGCGTGCTTCTTTGACATGACTCACTATAATATCACGGTGATTTTGTGAGTGACAATGTCGGCGTGTTTGGCTCTCTGGGTGTTGAGTTCAGTGGGAAACGAGCATTAAAGGTTGCCGACCCCTGTTCTAACCCTAACCCAAGGGTGTCAAACATGCGGCCCGGGGGCCAGAACCGGCCGCCAGAGCATCTAATCCGGCCCGCCATGTGATTTTTTTTAAAGTATAAATATGAAAAGTGACAGAGGCGGATCTAAAAACACTAGATCGGCAAAAATTACATTCAAAACCGCCCTTGGTCAAAATTTGACCCCCGACATTAATGCAATCTGTAGAGGTCACATAACACAACGCCTTTCACAATAAAACAATGAGTCCAATTTATGTGAAGTAATACTTTAGACACGTAAACTCAAAACAATTTCCAGATGATGACAAATTGTTTTAATCCTGAATAGAAACACGATATCCAGATGCAGGTGACTGAGGGTTTTTGTGCAAATATATCTGATTTCCTTCAATATGTATATTTCAGAATAGACTGGTGAATTCTTGCCGTTACAAAAGGATCAAAAGAAGGAAAGACTTTGTATTTGTCCATATCTGCAGTTTAATGTTATGTTTGACTTGTTGCCTCCAGAGGTCAGGTTAGGTTGGATGTGGCCCCTCAACTAAAATGAGTTTGACACCCCTGCCCCCCCCCCCAGAGCGACCCCTACTGGACGGTGGACACGCTGACGGCGAAGGAGCGCAGCCGCATCGGGAACCAGACGGTGTGCGGCCTGGTGGAGATGCTCCGCCTGGCCTCCAGGGCCAACAGCTCGGCGCTGCTCAACGTCCGCCGGCCGCCGCCGGAGCACCCGCGCCACCGCAGCTGGTTCATGGACACGCTGTGGGCCGTGCAGAAGGCCGGCATCGCCCAGAAGAGGGTGAGGACTGTAGGTGGCGCCATCTTTACCCTCTGGCTCGCTGACGGTGCTGCAGACGGTAGCGTTAGCCGCGGAGACGCCGGCGTCCCCCCTGAAGCCCCGTGAGAGCCCGGTGTGTCACGACGCAAAGTGTAGCCACGACGCAAAATGTAGCCATGATGCAAAATGTAGCCACGACGCAAAGTGTAGCCATGACGCAAAGTGTAGCCACGATACAAATTGTAACGACGACGCAAAATGTAACCACGACGCAAAATGTAGCCACGACGCAAAGTGTAGCCACGACACAAATTGTAACGACGACGCAAAATGTAGCCACGACACAAATTGTAACCACGACGCAAAATGTAGCCACGACACAAATTGTAACAACGACGCAAAATGTAACCACGACGCAAAATGTAGCCACGACGCAAAGTGTAGCCACGACACAAATTGTAACGACGACGCAAAATATAGCCACGACACAAATTGTAACCACGACGCAAA
>NC_137663.1:25771935-25789312 GCF_963422515.1 Blennius ocellaris
TTACACCTGAATCCAGTAAGTTACACCCGAATTCAGTAAGTTACACCCGAATCCAGTAAGTTACACTTTAATCCAGTAAGTTACACCTGAATTCAGTAAGTTACACCTGAATTCAGTAAGTTACACCTGAATCCAGTAAGTTACACCTGAATCCAGTAAGTTACACCCGAATTCAGTAAGTTACACCCGAATCCAGTAAGTTACACTTTAATCCAGTAAGTTACACCTGAATCCAGTAAGTTACACCCGAATTCAGTAAGTTACACCCGAATCCAGTAAGTTACACTTTAATCCAGTAAGTTACACCTGAATCCAGTAAGTTACACCTGAATTCAGTAAGTTACACTTTAATCCAGTAAGTTACACCTGAATTCAGTAAGTTACACCTGAATTCAGTAAGTTACACCTGAATCCAGTAAGTTACACCTGAATTCAGTAAGTTACACCTGAATCCAGTAAGTTACACCTGAATCCAGTAAGTTACACATTAATTCAGCAAGTTACACCTGAATCCAGTAAGTTACACCTGAATCCAGTAAGTTACACTTTAATCCAGTAAGTTACACCTGAATCCAGTAAGTTACACCTGAATTCAGTAAGTTACACTTTAATTCAGTAAGTTACACCTGAATCCAGTAAGTTACACCTGAATTCAGTAAGTTACACTTTAATTCAGTAAGTTACACCTGAATCCAGTAAGTTACACCTGAATTCAGTAAGTTACACTTTAATTCAGTAAGTTACACCTGAATCCAGTAAGTTACACCTGAATCCAGTAAGATATTTGAACGCAGATTTACAATCAGTCATAAAACATAGTCAATAAACGTTTCACTTATTGATTTTATTAAAACGTACACACACGAGAAGTATACGTTAGAAGTATGGCAGTGTAACAGGTGTAGCTCCGCCCCTGCAGGAAGTACCAGGCCAACAACGTGAGTGTGACGGTGTACCCCGTCAACCAGCCCTGGCTCTACTCCACCCTGTGGTGCAGCGGGCTGCCTGCAGTGTCCTCCGACGCCCCCCAAGTCCTCCGCAAGGTGCCTTACCCCATCTGGCTCATGGTAAACACACACACACACACACACAAACACACACACACACACACACACACACACACACACACACACTGAAGTTGAAGAGCAGCTGTCGCCCTGTTTTGTTTTGTCTTGTTTTGTTTTGTTTTGGTCCGAGTGGCGGCGGCGTGTGATCTCTGCTCGCCCTCCAGCGGCTCTCACTGCAGATTCTCTCTCTCTCTCTCTCTCTGTCTTTGCTTCTCTCTCTCTCTCTCTCTCTCTCTCTCTCTCTCTCTCTCTCTCTATCTATCTATCTCTCCCTCTCTCCCCACTCTCCCCTCTTTTTCTCCTCTCTCTCACCCCCTTCTCTCTCTCTCTCTCTGTCTTTGCTTCTCTCTCTCTCTCTCTCTCTCCCTCTCTCTCTCTGTTCCTCTCTCTCTCTCTCCCCACTCTCTCCCCTCTTTTCCTCCCTCTCTCTCACCCCCTTCTCTCTCTCTCTCTCTATCTCTATCTCTCTCTCTCTCCCCCTCTCCCCTCTCTCTGTCTCTCTCTCCCCTCGGTCCCTCCTCTCCCCTCTTTTCATCCCTCTCTCACCCCTCTCTCTCTCTCTCTCTCTCTCTCTCTCTCTCTCTCTCTCTCTTTCTTTCTCTTCCCCCCTCTCTCTCTCCCCTCTCTCTCCCCCCCCTCTCTATCTCCCCTCTGCCCCCCCCTCTCTCCCCCTCTTTCCCTCCCTCTCTCTCACCCATTCTCTCTCTCTCTCTTTCTTTCTCTTCCCCCCCTCTCTCTCCCCTCTCCCTCTCCCCCCCCCCCCCCCCCCCCCCCCCCCCCTCTGCAGAGCCGGAGCGCTTACAACTTCATCTGGATTTCCTCGGATCTCGTTTCTCTCGCCGTCATCGTCGGAATCTTCTGCTTCCAGAAGTGAGTTTCCATCAACTTACAACTGAATAATATGTTACATCACAATAAAGTATTTGTTAAATAATAGTCGGAACTTTCTTAGAGGAGTGTTACTTTTTAAGTTTAAACCTTCTCCTTTTTAGAAATTTTTATTATTTTTTTTGTTACTTTTTGTTTAGTTGTTTTCTTTTTTCATGTTCAAAATAGATCAAATGCATTTTTTTTAATTAAAATGAAACAAACTATAAAATATCTGTCTATTTTAGATTTAATAATAATTTTAGTTCAGAAGTACTCAAAGTATCTCAAAATATGAAAATATTTGATTTTATTTTCCTACTACTTGAATATAATGAAAGTTACAAACCAAATAATCCTTGAAAATGTTTTAATTTACATAAGAGTAAAAAAATAAATAAAAAGCAAAACAAGCTCTTTTTAATTATTTAGTGTCTTAGACGCGCCTGGACTTGATGTCTGTCGCCCCCTGGTGGCCGGTTGCAGTAAATGCAGCACTATAGTGTTTATTCACTATATTCACAAGATGTTTGGACTGATGTTTTACTGAAGGAGGAAGTAAAGCTGCAGCTCCAATATCTCATGTCATTTAATTGATTTATAATAACTTTACCTCTTCTCTTAAGAGAAGTTGGCTGTAATTTAAAAAAACAACTCATTTTTTAATAGTGAAAGTATGAAAAACTAAACCGCTTGGTACGTGTCTTTAAATGAGTTTTAATGATATCTTCTGTTATTTGAGCCTTTTTTAACTGGGTTTTTCCGGTTCTGATTGGTTAATTTCATTATAGTTATAATTTATAAAGCAGTGGTTCTTTTGTACTATTTGTCTCATCTGTCTTCATTTACAGTTTCTGCTCCAAATCAGTGCTGAAAGTGGGTCAAAGGGCTTTTTGTGTTTAAAAAAAATACTAATAATGGCATGAAAAGGGAATAAATAACAACAAAAATCCATATTTTGACCTTTATTTTAGTGCAAAATGTCTGAAAATGTTCACATGCAATATAACAGGCATTCATAATAAAACCTATTTTAAATAAAATCCTCTTTCTGTTCAGATTAACACGTTTTCACCTTCCGCCAATCTTCTCTTCTGGTTTCACTCTTATTTTCTCCACTAATCCACCTTTTATATTAATTCACATCCCAATGAAAATATTTCTCCAATATCACTTCCTTTCCTCTAAACTAAAAGCGATTTTATTGTTCTTTATTGCCAATTTTAAGACGCTATCCGATCAGAGCCGCCGCACCATCTAGTGGCGAAACGCCGGTATTACAAGGTGGATGTTTACTCAGAGTTTGCTGCTTAAAATATTCCCTCGTGTTTTTCCCCTTGTTGTAAAATATACCAAATATTTGCGGTTGCTTGGCGACTAAAATTCAATCCGACTGACTTTTAGAGTTAATCTGCTGATTAAAGTTAACGTTTGTATAAATCTGCTGCATGAAGACGAGCCTGTGTTTCACTTCGACTTTTCTTCTTCTGCTTTTTTTTTTTGTAATTCTTCTGTCTTTTGTCTTCTGGGTGTTTTTCTGTGTTTGTCCTCCACGCTACGACCTCTCTCTCTCTCTCTCTCTCTCTCTCTCTCTCTCGCTCTGCATGCAACCTTCCTCCGCCGCCCCTCCCCCCCCCGGCGTCTGTCAGCTATCATATGATCAGGTAACTGCTGCCTCGGCCTTTGTTTTCCTGCCTCCTCGTCTGTCGTCCTCCTGCTTCCTCCACCCCCGAGGCCCGTCACCCCCCCCCCCCACCCCCACCCCCCATCCTCTCCTCTCCTGACGTTCACCTCCTCCTCTTCCCAGGTGGAGGATGAGCGGGATTCAGACCTACAACCGGAGCAGATCATGCTGAGCGCCGTGACGCGGCGCTCCAGCCGAGACGTCAACGTCATGAAGGAGAAACTCATATTTTCAGGTGCTCGACATCGTCTGATCGGTGGAGTCGTTCCTCCGGAAGACGTTTACTGGTCAAATCTGTCGATTTCACCTTTTTGTTTAATGAGAAACGTGACGTTTCTCTTCTTCCCGGTGTTTCAGAGCTGAACAACGGTATGGGAAGTTCCGAGGAGCTGTCGCTGTATCCAGACAACGGCTACGCCAGGTACTCTCACGGAGGCCTCAGCCGCTGAGGGACGCCCGGGACAGTCTGAGACACCTGGGACAACCTGGGACAGTCTGAGACAGTCTGGACACCTGGGACAGTCTGAGACAGTCTGGACGCCTCCGCTCAACGCTTCGTCCAGACTCTTCGGCTGTCAGACACTTCGTTCATCTTGACGCTTCGTTCGCGACGCTTCGTCCGTCCTGACGCTTCATCTATCAGACGCTTTGTTCGTCCAGATACAGCTTCGTCCTGACGCTTTGTCTGTCTTGACACTTTGTCTGTCTTGACGCTTCGTCTATCTGGACGCTTCGTCCGTCCTGATGCTTCCATCTGTCAGCCACTTCGTTCGGATGCTTCGTCCTGACGCCTTGTCCGTCTTAACCCTTCGTTCTTCCAGACACTTCATTCGTCCAGATGCTTCGTTGGTCCAGACGCTTCGTTTGTTCAGATGCTTCATTGGTCTAGACGCTTCGTTCGTCCAGACGCTTCGTTGGTCCAGATGCTGCATTGGTCCAGATGCTTCGTTCGTCCAGACGCTTCGTTCGTCCAGACGCTTAGTTGGTCCACACGCTTCATTGGTCCAGACACTTCGTTGGTCCAGACGCTTCATTCGTCCAGATGCTTCGTTGGTCCAGACGCTCCGTTCGTCTGAACCCTTCGTTCCTTCAGACGCTTCGTTCCTTCAGACGCTTCGTTCCTCCAGATGCTTCGTTCCTCCAGATGCTTCGTTCCTTCAGACGCTTCGTTCCTCCAGACACTCCCCCCGCCGTCTGAGGCCACATTAGGTCTTTTTCACCCACAGTTTCATCGGGACGTCGTCTCGTAGGAGTAGCGGATCATGGGAGTGGATAAAGGCCGGCTTTGTTTCAGTGACCTTGTGTTTTTAATGTTTCCTAACAGAAGGAACTTGATGTAAATATGTTTCTCATGTTTGTTTGTTTTTCCAGTGGTTTGAACTTATGAACTGAGTATTACTTCACTGTTAGAGCAAAACTGCTTTCCTGCTGTTGGTGAACTTCATGGAGATTGTTTTTCTGCCTCTTCTGTCGCCATGATCGTTTCTCTTCATGGTTCTATGAACGACTTTCACGTGGCTGCCTTCCTTCCTTCCTTCCATCCTTCCTTCCTTCCTTCCTTCCTTCCTACCTTCCTTCCTTCCTTCAACTCATGGACCTGCTGAGTATTGTTGAAGTACTTCTAAGTAGTTTTGTAACAGACGCAGTTTTGTAGCAGACTCTTTTAGCTGCGGACGAGTTGAATGTTCAATTAAAGGGATGTTGTGGGTTTTTTCTTGAAAAGTGTCCTGCTTCTTCTTCTATTGATGAAATTATCGGGGAAATCTGCAAGAGAACTTTGAAAAAAACCAGAGGGTCTAAAGACAAAGTTTCTTTTAATTTCTCCACTTTGTGATTTTTTGAGGTGAAAAAAAGGGAATTTTTTAGATTAAAGTCAAAATCCTGAGATCAAAATGAGGAAAAAAAGTCTGATTTTCTTGATAAAAGCCAGAATTTTTGAGGAAACAAAATCAGCATTTTGACTTAATTTTTTCAAATTTTCTACTCCCTGAAATCACATTTGTCAATATTCTAACTTCTTTCTGTTGAAACATGTGTCGTGTCAGGTCTCGCTCCGTCTCACCTCGTGTTTCCAATTAACCAATGATCTCCCATCAAAAGTTCGGAATTTTTCAATTTTAGTTCCTTTACTATCAAAATTCTTATACAGTTATATTTGGACAGTGACACAAGTTTATTTACTCCCTCAGCTGTAATTTAAGAATATTCACATCCAAATTGGAGCGAGGGTTTTGGAAATACAGCTCTTAAATACAAAGCCGCCTCTTTTTCAAGAGACCAAAAGTAATTGGACAATTGATGCAGAGGGCTGCAAAAAAAAAAAAAAAGCCAACAAGGCTGCAGGAGCTCGTCCCTCGTCAACCTGTCGTCAGTGAAGCTGTTAAAAAAGGTGTGGAGTTGATTCCATTTGGAATCCATGCTGTGAACAAACAACATGTGGTCACAGGAGCTCTCAATGGGGGTGGAACATCATGAGGCTGGGAAAAAAATAAATAAAAAAGAAGAATGAATCCATCAGAGAGGCCAAATCACCAGTTTGGTACATTCTGTGGAAAAAAAGGGAATTAAAAAGGCCGCGGTCGATGATCGCCAGGGTTGGGAAGGATTACTTGAAAACTGTAATCCATTACAATTACAAGTTGTCAGAAAATGTAATCAGTAACTTACCCTAAGCAGTAAAATTAAAAAGTAATGTAATTACACTTAACAAGTTTTGAACTATCAAAACTCAGTAAACAATCAGGTGTGAAACACTGACTTTTTTTTTTTTAAAGAATCAAAACTACAATACAAATAAAGTTTTTCATTTCTATTCAAGAAAATGTTCCCATCTTTTCCAAAACTCTCTCTTGTTTGTTTGATGAGCGTCCGTATCTGCCAAATTGTTGAATTTCCTCCCTAAAAACTGACTTAAATATTCTTTATTTAAAGAATTTAGGGTTTAAAGAATTTAAGGAATTTAAAAGAATTGAAAGAATTTGGGGGTTTTTTTGTTCAAAATTCTGAATTCTTTTACTGAAATCTGTTTTTCTCTGAGATAAAAAAGACGATTTATCAGATTAAAGTTAGAATTCTGAGAAAAACAAACACAAACTTGGTTTGAATTTGAGATTTTTTTTCCCCCAGTGGCTCTAATCCTCCTCTCTAGTTTCAGAACTCAGTGTTTTAAGTAAAAATAATATGATAAAATCCCTTTCAGTTGCCTTGAGAAACCAGCTGCTATTTAAAATCCAGTTCATTCAGTCAGCGACGCGTCGTCTTGTAACAAAACTGCTTCATAAAATGTTTTATTTCAGAAAACAAATGAATTTAAACAACAAGTCCCCCCAGCGGCGGATCAGAGCGACGTCTTCGTCGCTCGTCATCAGCGGGAAATGTAAAAAAAAAAAAAACTTTGGAGGAAGGAAAACAAATGTGAGCGTCTCATCCTCGCGACTCGGTGAGGTGAAGCTCCGCCTCCTCCTCGGCGGCGGCCTCGGACCCCTCGGACGCCATGTGGCAGCCGGAGTCCCTCGGACAGTTGTTGGCGTTGGCCTTCGCGTTCTCGCCGTCCTCCCAGTCGGCCTCGCCGTCCTGCTGCCGCTCGGCTGTGGGGAGAAGGAGGGATCCTCCGTTATTCCCCGGTGTGTCCTGCTCTATTCTCAGAGGTCATCCCGTTCTCGCTAACCCCCTTAGCGGCTAGCGGATAGCCGCGGCGTCTTATCCACTCCAGACCTGATGTCACTCGTACCGTTTCTCCTTTTTGAAAGACCTCAGCGGGTTCTGTCTGTTCTGATTACCTTCGCCAACGAACGCTGAAGGAAGGATATGTTTTTCTGTGTGTATTTTACCAGATTCTCGTGAAAACCATTTACCGAAAATGCATAAATCCTTCAGGGATGATTTGTCGCCATCCAAAGGCCAATCAATTCGATTTTTGGACGTTAGCGGCAAACCGTTTCCGAATAAATCCCAGAAAACTGGTAAAAAAAAAGAAAATTTTAAATCAAAGGAGATCAGCATCTGCTTCAGCAACTCCTGGTACCGTCTGTTAAAAACTTTACTTTTCTTGGAAGTTGTAGGCTCTTGTTCTGTCTCTTCACCGGCCCTTTTCCCCTTCGAAAAGAAACTTTCCAAAGACGTCGGTTTTTTGCTCATTTTGCTAGCTTGTGGGTTAAATGTTTGGCGCTCAAGTGACCCGAGATGTAACCGAGAGAATCCGGTCATTTTTCAAAATAAAAGATTGTTCAGACTCAGATAATAAATACAACGGAAATAATAAATTATTTCTTGGGCGGCCCGGTACCAATTGATCCACGGACCGGTACCGGTCCGCGGCCCGGGGGTTGGGGACCACTGGTCTACGCCATTATGAGCGCATTGGTTCGGGTAGTGGATTGGTAGTGGATCGCCATCCAAAGGCCAATCAGTTCCATTTCTGGACGTTAGCAGCAAACCGTTTCCGAATAAATCCCAAAAAACAAAAAAAAAGATAAAAGGAGATCAGCGTCCGTTGCAGCTAATATCTACGCCGTTATGAGCGCGTTGACTCAGCTAGTGGATTATCTGTGTTTCACAGGGATGTTGCTACCTGACCGGCTAGTTAGCATCGGTCGCTAACTTGGTTCCGCGAGCAAGCTGCAAAAGGTATTCTCTCTACCGAGTGTAGCTCTAGTTGAACTGAGCGGACGGCGTCTGGCGCTCACCGTTCAGGAGTCGCAGCGAGCGGACGGCGGCCAGCAGACGCTGCCGGTGCTCCGGGTCGGTCACGTTCAGCTTCGCCAGGCGAGGCTCGCTCAGCCTCGTCAGGTCGTCCACCGTCTGGTAACCGGCGAGCTGCAGAGACGCCGAGTACTCCTGGGGAAGGGAGGGGGAGGTGGGGGATGGTCAATCAGGAGAGGGGATGGTCGACTGCTCTGGATGAAGTGAATCAGGAGAGCTGGGCCACACCTCCAGACTGAGACGCCGCAGCACTTCCTGTACGGTGGAGCGGTGCCTCGATCCCTCGCTCTCCTCGCTCTCCTCCGGCAGCACGTCCACGTAGACGAACTTGAAACTTCCGACTTGGCCCCTCAGCGAGCCCCTCCAGATTCCCATCGGAGGCGTGGCGATGATGTCGATCACGTCTCCCACCTGAGGGGCGTTCACAAGGAGATCATAGGTCTATAGAGTCAGTCCCACCTGTGTGGATCCTGCAGGTATAGAACTCCTCAGCATCTTGAAGAGGAAACTCCAGAGTCAGAGGATCAGGAACCAATCAGACGCTGCCTTTCAAAAAGGGGTATAGACCACATGGTATCGATTGACCAATCACGGTTACTGGGCGTAACATAAAACCCGGAGTCATTTCTACGTTGTTTACATGAGCCGGTAATTCATGATATTTCGGCGAAACGTTGACAAGTAGTGATGGACATTAAAACATATTTTAGAGGCTTTCAGCAACACATGCGCTGTTTTTTCGACTGTCTTTTCTGAAAATTGACGGCTGGACGGATCGCAAACCATGACTCCTGGGACTTGGGACTTTTATTTTGACAGTCACCGAAATAACAATCCAACTTGGTCGTCTGTCCAATAGAACGTCCGAGTTCTGCCATTGGTAGCGTTTATAACGTGTTGCTCTCAGCGTGAAGCAGTGTGTATGTGGTTTCATTACAAAAAAGCAACAAATGGCGCCCACTAGTGGCCCGACATAAAAACTACATCGTTTTCAGCCGCAGTTGCTGTTAAACTTGTGATTTGTCGTCATCGAAGGACCAGTCAAATTAGATTTTGGGACGTAAATGACAAAACTGTTTACAAATAAACACCGAAACGCCGTGAAAGAAATGTCCTATGCAAAGTATTACGTTCATTAACTTCATTTAAAAATTCGAAAAACTTTAGGTGTTATCGATTGTACGTTGGTCCAACTATTGTCCTTTTTCCCGTTTCTGTTCAGTCTATTTCCAGTTGTCTGTGTGAAGACGTGCAGAATAATCCCCCGATAACCAATAATTCAATTTAAAAGCAAATTGATGGATAGGAGGAGGGCGTATTTGATGCCTCCTGAATAGCTGGAGAGTCAAAAGCCCGAAGGACTCGTCCCCTTGTCCCGAGACATTTTGACACAGTTTGGTCCACCGTGGCGAAAATGAGAGGAACCCCTGAAAGACGCTGGTCAGTGAGCGTGATAATCCACAGTGTCACAGGTACGAGGCGGGCCGGTTTACCTCCAGTTTGAGGGACTCGGTGTCGTAGGGACTCGGCACGTACTCGGTATGGACTCTGGCTCGGCCGCCGAGGCGCCGCGTCGGCGACGGGTCGTCGTCCAGCCTCAGGCTGTTCCGGTCGCTGGAGCAGTCCGAGCCGCTGGTGACTCCGCCTGGCGGATCGGGGGGGGGAAGCAAACACAACAGATTATTGAAGTTCCACCACGCAGTCACTTCTGGACTTTCGCCGGCGATTAGCGGTAACGGGATCGGGGAGCGGTACAAGCAGGGATTGCGTAATTCATTGAGCTGCGGTGTGAAGAGGACACTTGGACCAGAGCCCGGAGACGCTTACTGGAGGAGCTTTGTCCACTGCTGAGGCTGTAGAGGCTTTCCAGAGAGTTACTGGACCTCCTGCGTCCTTTACCGAACGGCCGGCCACCGCCGTCGCCACCGCCGCTAGCCTCCGTCTTCCTCGCCTCGTCCGTCGGCACGCCTCCGCCCTGCAGAGTCAAACAAACACTTTCACTCTGTCATCTTTTCTCGCCAGTCTTTGGCTTTCAGGCATTTTTTTCTGGGGTGGGGGTGGGGTGGGGTGAGGTGGGGGGGGTAAACAAAAGACGGGAGGCTTAACGAAGCGGAACGCTGAGTCAGGGCGCTAAGCTGCGGCGTTGGATTCCTCGTGTGACGGAGCAGCTCTGGATCCCAGTTGACGCTGGGACACGGAAGAATCTTTAATCCTGCGAACGTCGCTTGGCTTTTTATAGCCGAGGCCTTGGAGGGGGTGTGCCGGGCGTAATCCCTCGCTACCTGTGCTCAGATCTACACTTCCTCTTCCTGCAACCGGAGGGGGTTCGGGGGGGGGGGGGGGGGGGATTCAGACGTTTGGGACTCGGGAACAACGTAGTTCAACAGAAAAAAACCGAAATCCAAACGTCATGAGAAGTGTCAGTATAAACATAAACTTTATCATAAATGAGTTAGAAATAAAGGACCATGATAAGGTTGAAAGGTGTGAGTCCCACCATGAAAAGTTCAGAGGAGTCAATCTGACGGGGAGTTTTTGTGATTGCAGTGAGTTTGTCCACAAGCAGGAGGTATGGAAGGTTTTTGTCTTAACGCTTTGATTCCCATTGCCGGTTAATCGTGACGTTATTCGTAGGTTGTCATTCGGGGGGTTCTTGTGTTTTCTCTAGGTCTTGTTTTGATCGTTCTCCCTCAGGAAGCTTCGTCAACGTTCCCTGTTGGACTCCAGTATGGCCTCCTGAGTGCCACGTTCAGGTTTCTAGGGTACTGAAGAGCTGAACCCCCTCCGGTGCTGCCAGTTCCTCCTCAGTCCCTCACCTGCAGCCTGAGAACTTAAAACCCCTGAAGCAAACCCAACACTTGTTCTATCGGCGTCCCAGACGTACGTCGAGTTCTGACTTCCGTCTCTGCGGCGAGGCCTCGTCGTGTTTCCCGCCGCTCTGCGACGACGCGTCCGGCCCGGATCCGTCCAGCTCGCCGCCGCCGCCGCCCGGCTCCCGCTCCTGTTTTCACGGAGTGAACAGAGAGAGAGAGAGAGAGAGAGAGAGGGAGAAGTTGGAGGAGGGCGAGTTCCTGGATGGTCGGCGACGGAGCTCACAGACGGAGGAGGTCGGACTCTCTCACCCGAGTTTTATCCTGCGAGCGCCGGCTGGAGGCGTCGCCTCTCCAAAATCTGCTCGACTGTTTGGGTGAAACACAGATTAAAATGTGGGTGTTTGTGGTGACAGATGGGTGTGTGTGTGTGTGTGTGTGTGAGTGTGTGTGTGTGTGTGTGTGTGTGTGTGTGTGTGTGTGACCCCGAAACGTGGACGGTTTGTGTTTTGGTGACTTGCGTTCTTAAGTAGGTTAAACCCTGCCAGCGATGGTACATCTGCCCGGCCAATGGCTGTTTCATGCTGGCGCGTTGCCATAGCAACCGCCTTTCTTTTACATTGTTTGTCACGCATGATGTGAAAACAAAAAACTCCCGATAACGCTTTGCTTCTAGTCAAAAAACATTTTCAGATAAACACAGATGATTAATGCAGATGATCAATAAATAGTAGAATGTAGATAAACCATATATGTTCAATATTGTTAAATTTTTTAGCAGCTATATTGTCATTTTTGCTTGGTTCAGTAGTGTTCATTATTTAAAAAAAACTCACATCGAGGTGTTTATCCATCTGACTTTAAAACCTTCAGTTATATTATCAATGTGTTCAGATTTTATCATAATGTATCAAACCGTTGCACTAAAATGAACGTTAATTGGTTTTCAGGGTTATTATGCATCGAAGTATTTGCGGCTGCTGATCGACTTTAAGTGACGTCGTCTCAACCGCCACCACAGTCTCTCTCTTAAACACTGTATTTCAATTTCGGTGACACTTGGAGCACAACAATGGACGAAGGCGTCGTTAAAGTGACGTTAGTGTGAGCGGCCAATCAGGACGTCTGTCAGACGGGCCGCTGGCTCCCGTCCCGACACGGACCGTTACTGAGGCGCCGTGACGGGACGAGGCGTCAGCAGCTGGCGGAACCATTGTTCCTCGTGCTGGGAACTGACGTGACGCTGGAATTACAGCGTGTTAACAGCTTTGTGAGGCAGATGTTGGAGGAATCCTGGTTCTCAACACAACTGGGTTTAAGTCAGACATCAGTAACAGTTTTTAAAAGGAAAAAATACTTTTATTTTATTTTATTTTATTTTATTTTATTTTTAAAATTATTTTAAAATTATTAAATTGAATGCTATCAAATATAACTTCATTTAATTTCAATTTAAAATAATTTACAAAATTATTACCATTTAATACCATTTAATTTAATTCAATTGTATTTGATTTAATTTCATTACAAATAATAATAATACATTTATTTTAATTTGAATTGATTAATTACCTAACCCTTGACATGTGTGTGAAGAACATTTATTTATTTATTTATTTATTCATTCATTCATTTGTTTGTTTGTTTGTTTGTTTATTAAAGCTTGCTTGTTTTAAAAGAGGATGTATTAAAAGTAAAAAAATAAAGAAGAAGAAGAAGAAATTCTAACCTTAAAAAAGTCATTATTTCATATATAACAGAGAAATATGTTTTACTTTCATGAATATAATTTGATTTAATACTCAAAGGATGAAATTCTACTTTAATTTGTCAAATTATATTTTCAATAATAAAAACCTTTATAAACATTTATAGCCGTGATGGTAATCACAATGGCTACATGATAATGTTTTTTATTTAATCTAAATATTCCTAAACAACTGTTGTGTTTTCAGTCTTTACCTATAAAATCAATCATCCGACTTTAATAGGATCCACTTTCTGTTTGTGTTGAAATGTTGGATTTTAAACAAAAATAGAAAACTTTGACGTTTTTTGCTCGGAGCCGTTGAAAACAACTTTTTGAAAACTCCTCGGAAATGAAGGCAAACAACCAACAGCACCCACTTGTGGCCCGGCAGGTTAACTACATTGGTTTTAAAAACTTTTCGCAGCGTAAACGCGAAAAACTTCTTAAAACCAAAAAGCTAAAAAAAAAAAAAAAAACGACGCGTTTGGCGTAAAGTCGCCGACAGTTTTCTGGGAACTTTCCACACCTTGTTCTGCGAGAGGTGCAGGTCTGTGATGGAGCGGATCATCTGCGGTGGCGACTGCTTGCTGTCCAGCTCCTGGATCAGACTCTGGAATCGGTCCCACTCGGCGGCCCGGGGCAGCGACAGGGTGCCGCCGCCGCCGCCGCCGCCGCCGCCGCAGGCCCACAGCTGGTGTCCGGGCTGCGTGCAGCCGTGGTGGAGCGGCGTCCACGGCTGCGAGCATCCGAACGAGCTCCACAGAGGAAGGTTCCCGCCGTTGGGACTCCAGACGTCGTCGTCGTCGTCGCCGTCGTCCCCGGCGACCGGGCGGAGGAGGCGTCCGGTCGGCTCCGGCGGCGCCGGTTTCTTCCCGCCCCGGCCGATGCAGGTCAGCACGGGGTTTTCGCCGCTCGCCTTTCCTGTGAAGAGACTCCGTGAGTTACGAGGCGACCGCGGCCGCGACCGCGACCGCGACCTTTGACCTCCGGTCGCTCACCTCCGTCCCCGGACGGACTCTTCCGTCCTCGCCGGGCCTGGACCAGGTTCTGGAGCCTCTTCAGTCGCCCCGGAGCTTCGGCGCTCTGGCGAGACAAGGAGCGGAGGTGAAATACAAGAAACAGAAGCTTCACTCAGTAGAATTACGACTTTTAAGTCGCGTTCGTCGACCTTCAGGGAGATAAAGGTCGACGAGTTTGTTCTGGCTTCACTATACGTCCATAACTCTTTCTGTTTATTGATATTATTTGTTTGATCATGATCAGTGTCCTATTTATCACATTTTATAATCAAACAATTGATTAATTGAAAATGAACAAAAGCCCTTAATGCTTCTTCTTTACATTAGTAGGTTTTATGTATTTATGTATTTATTTATTTATTTATGTATTCATTCATTCATTTATTTGTTTATGTATTTATGTATTTAACTAATTATGTATGTATTTATTTATTTGTCTATTTTAATCTTATTTATTTTCTTATTTATTTATTTATTTGTCTGTTTTTTTATCTTATTTATTTATTTATTTATTTGTCTATTTTAATCTTATTTATTTTCTTATTTATTTATTTGTCTGTTTTTTTAATCTTATTTATTTAATTATTTATTTATTTATTTATTTGTCTATTTTAACCTTATTTATTTTCTTATTTATTTATTTATTTGTCTTTTTTCTATCTTATTTATTCATTTATTTATTTATCATAATCACATTAGTAGTAGTAGTAGCAGTAGAGGTAATAGTACGGTATGGAATATCTTTATTTCAAATATAAAGGGAATTTTTAATTAAAAGACAAGGAAACAGCAACGCTTGTACAAATAATAATATCACAAAGAGAAAAAAGAAAATAGATATAAATATAAATAGTAATATTATTGATAATCAGTACAACAATCGACAACAACTTCAACAATACTAATATCAATAATCAATACAATAATATATTATGATAGTAAAATAGCAGCATAAACTCTTTGCTAATGCAAAGCTAGTATAAGTAAACAAGGCCTGGTATTAAAAAGCGTCGCTCACTTTAACCTTTAAATACTTTAAACAAAATGTCAAATGTTTTATTTATTGGTCTGAGATCAAATAGTCACTTCTAAAACTCTTTAAAATTCCCTGTTTGACGTACGTTTTGTGTTCGGGGGAAGACTTAAAAGAAAAGAACATGTATATTTCCACACATGCTGCCCGGTATTATTTTTGTTCAATTTGAATAAACGACAGTCGAGTCGCTCGCTGCTCCGAAAGCTGAGCTGCTGACAAACAAGAGGGAATCCGGCTCTGCTCAGGATCTGCGAGGACCCGATAAAGGAGATTAAAGATCATGAAGCAGATTAGAGCGGACAGTGGATCTAATTTGGCCGCCGCGTATAAACGACCTCGCAGAGGTTTTCCCTCCGCGGCTGAACTCCCGTTCGACCTTCGTCCCGACCTCGCCAACACAAACACTCTTCCTCCTCTCACACTCTGGAACGTGACGGCGGCGCCGTCCTGAGGTCTTTCGTCAGGATCTGCGTTTCAGGCCGTTACGTAAGTAAACACGTGCAGGTGTGTTTGTCACGGCGGTGTGGGGGGGGGGGGGGGGGCGGGGCCAGAGGAGGAAACGACTAATTATCGATTATGACATTAAGTGTTCATGTGGGGAAGAGGGACAGCAGATCAGGGGATACCGAAACAAATATTTTGTTTTTAATCGATATTCTATTTGCATTCCACAACGTGTGTTTAAAAATAAATAAATAAATTAAAAAATTAAAAAATCATCTCACCTCCAGACTAAAACACGGAGGACAAGCGAAAGTGCAACTTTGCAAAAAGTCCTTGCAAAAAAATTATTATAATAATAATATGTAAAAATATGATTAGAAAAGCTGTTATAGCAGGGATTTTTAGGGAAAGAAAGAAAAAAGGGAAAAGAAAAGGGAAAAAGGGAGAAAAAACTAAGGAAATAAAAGAAAATATTGGATACGTTGGAAAAAAAAGGATAAAAGATGAATAAAGAAGAATTGAAGAAAAAAGACGGGGAAGGAAAAAAAGGGAGAACAATAAAGAAAAAGGAAGGAAAAAGGAGGGAAATCCTGCGTCTAGTTTGACTCGAACGGGAACAAATATGCTATAGTGGCTATGAACCGCTAAATACGTATGAAGAGAATAAAAAGTAGATCCAACAGAAAGAGTGAGAGGTTTTAAAGTATTTTACATTCCTAATGGTTTGAAGTTAAAACTCAAAGCTTTCGTTTATGTATTTCTTTAATTTCAATGTAAATTTGCAGGTGAATTACCGTGTCTGAATGCTACGTACATATATATATATATATATGTAGCATACGTAGCCCTATATAGCCCTATATAGATATATATATGTATATATGGCCAAAATGTGGAAAATGAAATAAGCAAAGACAAGATAAAAAAAATATGATGAACTTTGTATAATTATTTTTTTTTTGTATTATTGATTCTCTTTATATTCCCACATTTATTTCCTTTTAGTGTTAGTTTTGCAGCTTGTTCTACCTGAGTCCTGCTGCTCTGCTGCTTCACTTCTTGGGGCAGGAAGTCGCCGAGAGGGTCGTCGTTACAAACTCCTGCAGGACCAATTCACACAGAAAATATCCATTAATAATAATAATAATAATAATAATAACATAGAAGCAGCTAAAGAGGCTGAAATAGACGAGACGTTACACTCCATTCAATTCAAAACTAGTGTGTCGCTTTAATCTTCTGTGATCTACGTTTAGCAGAATACTGAAAACTCAAGCGGCTCATTATAAAACACTAATAAAACATATAATAGAATTATAATGAGAACAAAAAATAGAAGGATTATCTATAATGTTCCATCCGATATGGTTCCACAATTACCAGAATATTAAAGTTCCCTGAACACTAATGGTTCTCCGGGTCTGTCCTCTCCTGTCCTCTCCTGTCTGTCTTTACCTCCGTCCTGGACGGTCCTCTGAAGAAACCCGTCCTTCCTGTTGGACTCCCAGCAGCCGCTGACCTCCGCGCCATCTGCCGAGAGGAGGAAGAACGACAAGACGAGCTGTGACGTCGACGGCGGGACACGAGACCGCGACGATTCCACGCTTCTCGTGACGCCGTACCGACCTGACGTCCGATCGGCCGAAGTCGACGCCGCCGCCGACACCGCCGCCGCGCACGACCTGGGACGAAACGGAATCAACAGGGTTAGGGTTAGCCTAACCCTCGTGGACGGACGGGGAATCGGGACGTAGAGACAAGAATCTTACAAAACCTCACGTACCTTCTGTTTTCTCTTTTTGGCTTGGAGCCACTCTGGGGGGGAAATAAACAAACGTTACTCACGATTATTCCGAGCTTATGCATCAAATCGAAACATGGCGTTTCACACGTTGCGTTAATTCCAGAGATATATGGGTAGAATCTCGGGGTTGGGACGCTCACAGGGCTGATGGAGGGACTGGAGCCGCCCCACTCCGTCCTGCTGCATCGGGACTTC
>NC_137663.1:25789512-25794512 GCF_963422515.1 Blennius ocellaris
GTAATGGGCTATAGGGAGCATGTATATGTGTCCTGGATGTTTGAGATCCTGGTGTGGTTGGGGGGGGGAGGGGGGGGAGGGGGTGGGGGGGGGAGGGGGTGCTGAAGACGTCTTGCCCTTGCAGCACTTCATCACATTCAGTTTTTTGTTGTTTTTTTTTTTATCCACGCTTCCTGAACTTCCAGCGGCTTTTTCCGCTCCAGTTGGCTCCCTGGGCCATCAGAGTGTCCCGGCGCCGCGCCGCCATGTTCCGCTCTTTTTAGTGAAGACGTCAACGGTGTGCGTGCAACCTCCCCAAGGTCAACATCCCTACGATCCCCCCCCCCCCACCCCCCAACCCAACCCCCCCCCCCACCACACACGCCAAAGCAATTATCAAATCAGTAAATGCAAAAGCCAAAGTGTGATAATTGGTCCTGAGTTCAGCCTCGTTGAAAGCTTTCCTCTGTGTTCTTTACTCAGGAGAGACTTTCTTTTACTTTACCCCCCCCCCCCCCCTAAAAAAAAAAGAAAAGAATCTCGCCTGGTAAGTCTGAGTGTCTGTCAGAAAGCGGGAGCTTGTCAGTCGTAGTTCTGCCCCGCCACATTCGAATTCCGGGACCATCTGCTCCTTCATACATCCTCGCTAATGGCTTCCTTTCTCCATCACGGCCGTCTCACTATCTGACATAATGTATTTCCACGCGAGACGTTCGCTCAATATTCCACAAAGCGCTCACTATCTGGCTGCACTCCTGTGCCTCCCCCCCTCCCCACCCTCCCCCCCTCCCTCCCACCACCTCCACCTCCACCTGAGCATAATACGAATTTAAGAACGGGAGCGCTTGGTATTTCACTGCTCCCGGAGCCTGAATGGCGAGGAGGAAGAGGAGGATTGAGATTGATCAGCGGTGAGACGGCGGTTGTGCCGCTCGCTGAGTGTTTCCGATTTTTTTTTTTTTTTTTTAAGGTCACCCTCGCCGGAGCCAAAAGGCCGCATCAATTTTTAGAGCCCTCATGAGGAGGCAAGCGCGTCTTCCTCCTTGATCACTCACCCCCCCCCCTCCCCCCCCCCCCGCGGAGAACTGACATCTGAAGGTGCACTTGATTTGTGCCGGAACCCTGAGCTGAATGAACAAACAAAACAAAACAAAAAAAAAAAAAACCAGCCGCAGAACGCCAGGTAAAACAGATGGATGGCGCCTCGACGGCGAGGCGCGAGACGCCGCCGCCGCTGCCGCCGCCGCCGCGGCGCACGACGCGTAGCAACTGGAAGGTAACTGATTAGCGGCTTGGCAGGTGTCAGAAGCAATATGGCGAGCGGGAATCGACGGCGTGTCTCCGGAACAATCCTTGCGAGGATCGTGGCGGAAGGATTGGGTATTTTTTTTAATTTTTTTTTAAAGTAACGAAGGACGTACACCTGCAACGGTAGAAGTGATTCAACGGTTTCGTCAGAAAATCAACCAACTGAAGAGACAATCTCACGACAGCGATTGGCCGCGGGGGTGGGGGGGGGCGGAGCTTGCGTTGTGGCGGGAGCCCCGATTGGCCACACCTCCGTTGCTCCCGCGGGATGTCGACTTTGCAGTAAAGTTTATTTTGAAAGTTTGTGTCTCATGAGGCCCACGGAGAAAATAAATCTGACTGATTTAAAGGGAAAACGCGTCGTTTCAGCCTTTTTCCTTTCTCGTTTGCGAGGCAACATTTTTGGAAAATTGTGTCATTTTACACAGAAATGGCAGGAAACATGGAAAACGACAGTTTTCATGTTGGGCCGCTAGTGGGTGCTGTTGTCTGTTTTTGAAATCACACTTATAAACAACGAGAGAACACAGACATTCGTATGGACGGAGAGACGAAGTTGTATTTTCATTACAGTGACTGTCAAAATAAAACTACCAAGTCCCAGCAGAATGTTATTGTCCACCTACTGAGCAGAAGAGATGGAGAGTTTTCTTAAAGTTGTGCTTTCAGAGTGTCCGAGCACCGTTGTCGTGGAAACAGACAACCAAAACACGACGCAAGTTTTGTGTTTTAACTCGTTAATTTCGTGCATTTAGCTTTCGATTTAATTTTTATTGAAGTTTTGCATTTCTGTATGTTTTACATTAACGCTAAATTCCAAGACTGCGACAGTAGCGAGTATTATTTTTTTAATTTTCTTTACCAAATAAACAACTTTAACAACTAGAATATCAACAATCTGTGAGATTATTAAAGGATTATCTTACCTTATCTTAACAAATCTCTTTAGAAAACTCTGAACTACACTTTGTGTCCACAACTCTCACTTAGCATTAGCATTAGCATTAGTGCGACCCAATAAAACACTTTTGCTCAATAAAAAAAAGGAGCGTATAAAAATCATGCAAATTTCTCTTTCAAATCTGCAGAAACACTTGTATTCCTCAAATTAAAGATACGGAAAACCAATAAAGAACAATCTACGCTGACCGACTTCCATCAAAATACAGAAAACTGCTGCCAAATCTCTTGAACTGTGCAGAAAAACTGCAAAAATACACAAATCTACCAGTTTAAAGCCGAGATGTGAGCAAGGAAGCAGCAGCACATTTAGTTTATTCTAAATAAAGACAAATACTTGCATTATTTTGCTGTGTGTCGCATTGAAAGTATTGAATATGCATTTCAATAATGTCACTTAAATACAATTTCTATCTACAATGACATGCCAGTGAACTTATTACGGCGTCTCGCTGCGGAAAAAGTGCCGTTTTATTGTTGTGGTGCCAAAAATAATAATTTCCCAGTCATCTCTCTCCCAGAAAACATTTGTGTTTAAAGGGAATAACAAACAAGCATTTAAAGACAAATGAGTTATTATTATGGCGATGTTTACGATTCTCCATGCTGTTATCTGCCTTCGCGGGCTAAATGATAAAGAGACGTTGCCTCAGTCAACATCTGGGGAACAATTTGAAGAGAGTCATAAATCGCGGCGCTAACTCCCTCCCCGTGACAGCCACATGAAAGATGGCCGCCTCGGAGTGACGTTAGCGGCGTCCAACGCGGCCCGGTGTTGTTCCAGCAGCCGACCTTTTTACAAATGTTGGGAGCGCCGCACATGGCGGCACTTTGTCTCGGCTGCTTTTCTGTAAAATGTTCACAAAGCGAGAGCGTCGGTGATCATCGTTTATATTTAGACGCGAATAACATTACGGCCTAAACACACGACGGTTCTTCTGGGTTGTGAAGTGAAGTGACTTTATTTGCCTTAACTGGTTAAGACGTTCTTGTTTTTTTTTTTTTTAAAGTTATCCTATTACAAAGTTTATTTCTTCTGCTTGATTCTCCTCCATTTGAATATTGGAATCCGAGGAGCTGCATTCAGAATCTGCTGTGTCTGTGTGAGCTGGACTGGCTCCGCCCACGCACACGCCCATCTATGGGAGGGGGAGGAAGTACTTCCTCTCGTGGCGCCGTGTGAACTCCAGGTCCCGTTTACCAAAGTTTTAGAGAGAACACAGAAAACTCCCGCGCTTCGGGTGTCCGTTTACAACTTTATGAAAATGGCAGCCGAGGTGGAACTTTTTGAAAATGCCACAACTCCGTCTCCGTGAAGAAAAAGGAAAAAGGCAACTTTTCTGAAACTCAGAAATGCTCAGTCGACGGACAAGGTGTCATGACTCCATAATCTCCTGGGACTTGGTGCTTTTATTTTGACAGTCACTGTAATACGGAATACGTCACGTTTTCAGCGTGTCTGAAGTTTCCCCATAAACAAACATTGTCTTCAAAACTCTGTTTTAGGCCTTTATTTACTTATTTAGGCCTTTATTTATTTATCTTGTGTTGAAAAATGGCGGCGTGGTAATATTGTGTAAACGCAGTGTTCCTCTATTCCTTCAGGTTACGTCTCAGTGTGAACACAGAACGTTTGTTCCACTGACATTTCACCGTGTCTTGAGAGTTAAAGGACTAGTGCATCGACCGGGCCGAGTGATCTGCACCGTCACACACCGATAAACACTCTGGCTGGCAACCACTTGTAAAGAAGACACCGTTTTGATAAGTAGGTTTGCTCGGCGGGAAGAACGGCTGTAGAGAAGATATACGGCGGCCGGATAAAGTCTGGGGGAGGCCGGACCGAGGTGGGCAGCAGTTTTAATCCCCCTCAGATAACTTTCTTTGAAACGCTCATAAATATCCACTTCAGACAGTTTCAGCCATAAATAAGCCGCCAGCTTCAGCCTAAATGCTCTTTAGTCTTGTACTGTACTTGTACTTGTACGTGAAATGTGTTGAGCTCTGACCAAATAATTAAACCCTTATGGAGCTTCAGTATTTGCGGCTTCAATATGTTTAGCTAGAGCACTGCGCTAGCTGGGAATCAGTCGCCACCGGACAGGCACATTGTTTATGTCTCAAACCTGGAGGTCAGAAATACGTAAATAAATACAGCAATACACACATTGAAGAAAGTTAAAGAGGACTTTGAGAGACTGTATCACCACGACTTTTTGTTATTGAACTTTTTATTTTAAAAACAAATAATACATGTTGCTCACACTTCTGCGCCTGATGTCAAAAGCCCTCCACACTTTGCCTGTAGGAGATAGTACTGGAAGGTGAGATATATCAATTAAATTCTATAAATGAATGAGCGAAAACTAAAAAGAAAGAAAAGGAAAAAATAAAATGACCTATCTTAAACAAAAATATCTGAACCTGCAATAACAATAAAAGTAATCCTAATAATTATAAAATCATTACATAATAGAAATAAAGACCAAAAAAAAACCAGGTTTGTCAAACTTGTTGAAATTTAGAATAAATGAAAAAAAAAATTGTAGCAAAGACGCAGCGGTTTCTGTCTCAAATATGAGCATTCGCCCTCTGCTGACCTTTTCCTGCACGGCACCTGCAGTTTGTCTCAAACTTTACAGAAGAATCAATAATTGCGTCGCAGCTGACCGGTCTGACCTTTAACCCCCGATGGCGCCACCACCGAGAGCATGTCCTCTATTGTTTTGACGAGGGAGAAGTTGTCACTCCAC
>NC_137663.1:25797012-25823903 GCF_963422515.1 Blennius ocellaris
GGATGGATGGATGGATGGATGGATGATGGATGGATGGATAGATAGATAGATAGATAGATAGATAGATAGATAGATAGATAGATAGATAGATAGATAGATAGATAGATAGATAGATAGATAGATAGATAGATAGATAGATAGATAGATAGATAGATAGATAGATAGATAGATAGATGCTGTGCAAAACAATAACAGTAATTATACATATAAATATGTGGTAAGTGGAGGTTGAGCATGAAATATGAACCAATTTTGCAAAATATTTAGTAATTGTCCCAAAAATGACTATTTTAATGATTCCTAATTCCTAATATCTACATATTTCTGTTGCATTTGGCAATTTTCTTTTTTTTGCATGACTAATAATGATATAATAATATAATAATAATTATTATTATAATATCGCCGCGAGTCATAGTGTTGTGTCCGCTACTCGTAATTAAACTGTGTGGAGAAAAAAAACATATTGATGGTTTATTTCCAATTTCTAGATAGATGGATTCAATGACGACCCCCACCCCCACCCCCCAACCCCCCCCCCCCACCCCCCCCAAGTGAATCCATTAAAAAGTGGGATCTCTTCAGGCCTTGTTTTCTGGTGCAAAGCGACCAAATGCTTCAACTGTTCCTCACCTCACATGGTCCGCTTGCTTTTTCTTTGTGATCATGCAATTTAAATTCACTCCGGAATTTGCATTTGATGATTTCAACTGCCCTTTCATCCCACGTCTTGCATATTTATTCTCCTCCTCAAAGGGTTTTTCTTTTTGTTTTGTTTTTTTAACCATTCCTGATGAGCGTATTTCAAAACTGACTGTCTTCCAAAACATGATGGTGCACACTTCACCTCCCGCAGTAGCCGACCCGCTGCTCCCATGCAAACTAATAAAGCCCAACAAGGGCAACTGAAAATGGATAACCCCACCAGAAAGGACCGGCCCGGACTGACCCCACACATAAACAACATGGGTGTGGAGACCGGCGGACACGCCGGGATCGGTCTTGTTAGGATTTAACGCCGCGGCCATCCGTCCTCTGCCTGACCCCCCTGAAAGGCTGCTGACCTCTCCCTCAGGTCCTTTGTTAGTACAGCAGCTCTTCAGTGTATACAGTCATTTGCATTTTAGAATTGTTAAACAAATACCCCCCCCCCCACCACCCACCCTCACCGCCACCCACTGTGACCCTCCACCCACTCGCCTTTCAAGCCAGCCAAAGGTAATAGCAGTCATACCGTGCTGTAGTACTAGGTGGTGGTGGGGGGTGGGGGGGGGTGGGGGGGGGGGGGGTCAGGGGTCGACTAACTCCTGTGAGGGAGGGGGGAAGAAATGGGATGAAGGTTTAACCGGCGATCAACATGCCAGAGACGCCTCGACTTGACCGCCCCCTTTGAGAACGAGGCTCTTTGTGTGTTTCGTTTCTTAAATTACAGGCGGTGCCACTTTCCCTGTAAAACTATTGCGGTATCGAACCGAAGGGGGGGGGGGGGGGGGGGGGGGCAGGGAGGGGGAAGGGGGGGAGGAGGGGAGGGGGATGTCGGCCTCGACACAACATCGTCCCCTCTCGCTCCGGTCGATGATGTCAGAGGCGAGGAGGCGTATCTCGGGTTGCTTGGCATTTTGGAAACGTGCGGCGGGCCCCCCCCCCCCCCCCCCCGGCGCTGTCACGGCCCGAGCCCGGAGGACGGCGGATCAATAGGCCCGGTCGGCGGGCCCGGTAGCGCTGCAGTGCAATCTGGGAGTTTCCTCCGGGGAGGAATAGGTCGGGGGGGGGGGGGGGGGGGGGGTTGCGGCGCGTCGGGCGAGCTCGTGTTGTTTAAGACGGGCGCCGGCGTGTTTGTGTTGCAGCCGCCGATGCGTGAAATGGAACTCAGGTAGCCCGGGCGGGCCGCGGGCCTCCGCCGCATCTTCCGCCAAGTGATTACTCTACCCCATTGATTTTTTTTTTCTTCTCCCTCCTCCGCTGATCTGAGAAGATCAGGGAGGGGGGAGAGGAGGGGAGCAGAACCATTGATTGACCGAGTACCGAGATGCAACGGCTGACGGCGGAACCTCGAGAGGCGCCGCTCCCTCTTAGCCCGCTAATCTACCGCCGAGATCGGGACGCACTCTCTTATAGATCCTCACACATCGGGGCCAAATCTTTTCCTGTCCAAACGTGTCGGGACAGACAGAAAAAAAAAACAAAAAAAAACAACAAAACCAGCCGTATTTGTGCTCAACTTATTAGGAGAATATTCTCCTAAATGCACATTGCGCTTTGCCGTACACGCAGTTTGTTTGTCTTATCAAGGTCTGTTGACCCGACGGGGCCCGCGAAATATATTCATGAGGTTTTGAATGGTTTATTTTATTTTCATAACGCCGTGCATCTTTTCAAGACAGCGCGACACCTCCCAGAATCAAAATCATCCTTCTTCAACCTCCCGGGCAGATAACATAATAAATAAAAAAATAAAAAAAACCACATGTGCAAAAAGTGCGGGGCCATTACCATAAGCTACAAAGGCTTTTTGTGTGTGTGTAATGGCTAAGTGTCTATTAAAGGATAATTGCGTTGTATTTCTGTCATTATGTCTGCTGGAGTCTGGAGGCGATGGTGTTGCCAAGGCCTCCGCCGCGGCAGCCTCAGAGGTGGAGGAGTTGAAGAGCCTCGAACACGACGAGTCGATAACCGCGGCATGCAAACAGCTTGATTTGTCTCAGAGATGCATGAATTCTCTCCGCCGAGTTGACAAAGCAGCACATTCTGGTTCCTCTACAGAGGCAAAACACAGGCAGACAGAGAGAGAGAGAGGGAGAGAGAGAGAGAGAGAGAGAGAGAGAGTCTGCAATCTGTTTCAAGGCCTGTCTGACATTATCAGACACTTTTATGATTCCATCTTCACATTTCAGATGTCTGGGAATTAGCATGGCCGCCGTGCAAACAATGCAAGTTTCAAGCGGGGGAAATAAAGGCAGAGGAACATGTAATACGTAATGCAGACAAAGGGCCAGGCCGGAAAAATGGGAAATGTTGGTGTTAGTTTGTGTTTATAGATTCATTCATGCTGCTTCTGAAATCATTCACATTGTAAAATGTTCACGTTTTCCCCCCGTTCGCGTCGGACCAGAGTTCCGTTTCGTACAAACTCGGCACCGGGGCTAACAGGGGATGTCTGGCCACCGCTTCAACGTAAAGCGCAAGGCATTCTGGGTAGTAAACAATCAGAAGAAGCAGCTGGAGAAAGAAAATGTTGGAGAATATCTTGAGGTGAAGTCGAGAGGAAGAAGTAGAGAGGAAGACTGTGGTTTGTGGCTACCCATTAGCCGCGAGCTAACTAGCCTAGCCACCCCGGGCTAGCTCTGGACCAATCAATGAGCCGCGTTTCTTCCTCTGCTCTTCCCCTCTGGTCAGCGCTTGTTTCGGGCGACACGGGAAAACTCGAAAATTACTCGAAAGGGTGTAGTACATATGCCCGGTCGATAGGTGGCGCTGTAGCGCCGCTACAGAAATACACGCAAAAAACGGAGACGTGGATCGTGCGAAAATGGAGAAATCGTTATTTCCTCAACCGCCTCCCAAACACTTTTATTTGTCGAGTTTATTACAGGATATTTTTTTTAATGTTGCAGTCTTTTCATTCTCGTGACCAAGTCGGATCGTTGCTATGGCGACTGTCAAAATAAAAGTAGCAAGTCCCAGCAGAATATGAACCGCGAGTCATGATACTCTGGAGGAAAACATTGTTGTTGTGCATCGACTGAGCATGTGCAGCATTTCCCGTGGTCCTGAGAATCGTTTGCTAAAGAAACAAACCCCAAACAATAAACGTCTTCCTCTTGAAAATATTGTGTAAACGGGACCTGAATCTGGTTTTCCCACAGATTTGGCCTCGCCACAGATTAACTTGCTGTAAAGCTACAATAGGTTTGATAGCCTCCTCCATGTTGTCACGCTCCGTTTTGTGCTTCCCGGCGCCGCTCGCCAACCTGAAGCCAACCATCAGGGTCTAAAGCTCATAAAACCCCCATTTGAATACTCGCGTTTGTGCATGATTTAACACATGGCATTACTCTCGTTTGTTTATTTGATCTCCCACGAAAAAGGGAAGCGAATCAAAAGCGCCATCTATTTGCGTGAGCGGCCAGTTTAGCATGATCTCAGCAAATCGCTCGGGGAGCGTCGAGCAGCCAAGACCCGGCGCGATTCCGCCGAATAAAACCCGAAATTGCACATTTTCAAAGTCAGTGTCGCACCACCGGGGAGGAAAACGGCTCCAAACAAACACTCTGTTTACTCCCGTTTGTCACAGGAGTGGCTCGTGGCTCGTGGCTCCTTCCCTCTGCTGCTTCGGCCCTCGAACCACAGAAGCCGCGGCTATTTCGGCGCTAGCGCCCGTTAGCTCGCGCCACACGCGAGCGCAATATGTTCATTTACTGGCACTTTCACACCGACGTGCTTTCCCACCGCGCGCCACGGAACCGCTCTCTCGAAGGGTCAGTTGAATACGCAGCCAAACTCTCTTCACCCCTTTATCAATGTGGGAAAAAAAAAAAGCTGGAGCCACTTCCTGTACGGCCGAGGCGTCAGACCCTCTTTCAGGTTCGTCCGGACCGGCGGAAGAGTGGCAAAATAACGTTTGATGCTGAACCGTGAGGTTTTTGGTGCAGCGGAGAAGTTCTGGAAGTGTATTTTTGTTTGATTTGGTAAAATTTTATTCATCCCACAACAGGAAAATGTGAAAGGAAATATAAATATTACAGCAGCTGAAGAGGTAACAAAAAAATAAAGATAGATAGATAGATAGATAGATAGATAGATAGATAGATAGATAGATAGATAGATAGACGTCAAGGAGATAGATAGATAGATAGATGGATAGATAGATAGATAGATAGATAGATAGATAGATAGATAGATAGATAGATAGATAGATAGATAGATAGATAGATAGATAGATAGATAGATAGATAGATAGATAGACGTCAAGGAGATAGATAGATGGATAGATAGATAGATAGATAGATAGATAGATAGATAGATAGATAGATAGATAGATAGATAGATAGATAGATAGATAGATAGATAGATAGATAGATAGACGTCAAGGAGATAGATAGATGGATAGATAGATAGATAGATAGATAGATAGATAGATAGATAGACGATCAATGAGATAGATAGATAGATAGATAGATAGATAGATAGATAGATAGATAGATAGATAGACGATCAAGGAGATAGATAGATAGATAGATAGATAGATAGATAGATAGATAGATAGATAGAAAGATAGATAGATAGATAGATAGATAGATAGATAGATAGATAGATAGATAGATAGACGATCACGGAGATAGATGATAGATAGAGAGATAGATAGATAGATAGATAGATAGATAGATAGATAGATAGATAGATAGATAGATAGATAGATAGATAGATAGATAGATAGATAGATAGATAGATAGGTAGATAGATGGATGCTGTGCAAAACAATAACAGTAATTCTAATATAAATATGTGGTAAGTGGAGGTTGAGCATGAAATATTAACACATTTTGCAAAATATTTAGTAATTTGTCCCAAAAATGACTATTTTAATGATTCCTAATTTTTATATCTACGTATATCTGTTGCATTTGTCAGTTTTCTTTTTTTTTTGCATGGGTGTTAATATCGCCGCCGCGAGTCTCACTGTTGTTTCCACTACTCGTGATTAAACTGTGTGGAAAAAAAAAAAAAATATTGATGGTTTATTTCCAATTTCCTTGCTCGGGTTGTTTCCGTCTTCTCGGTTCAGACCCGTTCGACTCGCCTGCTCTTTGGCCGTCGGGGTTCGAAGTGCCTCGGTGTCTCGCCGGAGCTGGTAGACGCTTGAATAAAGCGACAAAAGGAAGAAATATTTCCGTCGGAGGTTCAGCCAGAGAGCAGCCACTTCACATCCTCACCTCGCAGCACCGCTTCTAAAGAAAGGGTTCAACCTGCAGATCCAAAGAAAATACATCAGAACGTTTGATAGAAATCGCAATGAAAAGCACAAGTCTGCTTATATCTTGCAGACTTCGCGTTTCTTGGTAACGCTCGACTTCAAAAACACATTTATAAGAGTTTATATTCTGATTTTTCATCGTTGGAGACGTCTGGAATACTTTGTTTTTCACACAAATCAGACCCTCAAGGTTTATTGTTTTTTGGCTGCAACAGGTCCGACAGCGATAAAACAGAGTAAAAGAAAATCCAACGACTGACGATTCAAGTGTCAATATATTTGTAAATTACCTCTAAGTTCTTGAACATGAGACACTAAAGAAATACCTTTGGGAGAGGTTTCCTAATTTGCAAAATTTGTTCACATAAAAGTCCAAAGGTGCAAGAAACCCTCATTAAATGTCCGTGGTTGTGCATGAAAACTTCCCATCCAGCCACAGTGAACACAATCGGGGGAGGGGGAGGGGGAGGGGGGGGATCAGACGGCATTTGAATTCACTTTCACTTTCAAATCAGTTGGAAATTTGTTTCCAATCGGACTGTTCGCGTTCCTGCTTTGCAATGCAGACACGCTAAAAAGCAAAGGTCAAAGCCGACACCACTCATCCCGCATCAGAAGGAGGATTCCGGCGCTGCTCGCTTTACCTCAAGTATTCAACGTTTAAAGGATTTATTCCCTAAAATCGACTGTGCGCAGGATGGATACGCTTCGCATCCACCAGTTTGCTTCCCTTTTTAGGTCACGCATTTTCCCTCGTGCTGACGGAAATATTGAGCAATAACGCAAAAAAAAAAAGGAATCATAAGGAAAGTATTTGATCCGTCCTCTGAAGATCGACCCAAAATGTTGAGAATATAATCACTGTGGGTTACGTCCAGTGATTAACTTGTCCTCCTTTTTCATAACAGCTCATATAAACCGGTTAGTTTCTTAAAATTCAGCAAAAGTTCTCATGATTTAATTAAATAGAAATTCTTAATAAAAAAAAAAAAAAGAAGGAGCTGCTGAAAGAAGGTTCAAAATAAAAAAATTTAAGCGTGAAGTGAGTGGAACGCCCCGCTGCATTGTGGGTCAAACCTGGAAAACGTTCAAAGTGCACCCTTCCGTGAGCAGAGCGGTCACTTTGCGCCCGAGGTCACCCCGACTGCCTCGCGGCTCGCAGATCCCGGATAAGCAGATAAAGCGGCGACGTACGCAACTGATTGGACAGAGTGTCAACAATACATGTGACCCGCGGCTCGTGTGTGTGTGTGTGAAATAATTGAACGGTGATGTTTACCGCATGTAAAGAGGAAGAGTGCGGCCGGCTGCCCGGGCGACGGCGAAGGTCAGTCGCCGCGGTGTCGCCGGCGCCGCGGTCAGACGGGGGGGAAGCATGTAAAGGCCACCGCCGTAATTAAGACACTGAGACCTGCGCTTAACTCCGGGTCTGGAGAGTGATAAGTGCTTGATCCTGATCAATAAGATGCACAGCAACACCCCCCCCCCCACACACACACACACACACACACACCCTCCCCCGCTGCCACTTGCCAAATCAATATTGTTTTATTTGCAGTTACAATAGGCTCGTCTGGTTGCAAATGAGGTCTGATCCGCAGAGTTACTTTGGAAGCCGAGACCTAAACGCCTCAGACTTCTGCCCCGAACGAATCCCTCATGACCCCCTCAGTTATGAGGACCCCCCCAGTGGAAGGAGGAGGGGGGGGGGGGTTCATTATTATGCCGGTAGCGACACGTCGACGACGCCGGCTACTCGGTTCACGCGTACGTGAGCGACCAGAACAAACCACGACGGAGGACGAGACTCGTCTCCAAGCGGCTCCCGAGGCCCAACATCAAAGGTGTGGGACGACTTTGATCGCGGCCGCTAGCAGTGTTTCTGCACGGTGGAGCCGCCATATCGCACCGGCGCAACGTCCATGTGGGAGCGTTTGAAGTGGCGGAGAACAGAAGTACGTAACGCCATACCATCGCCAACGTTTGCTAAATTAATTTCACCTCGATTGCGCAGCGTGAGCTCGAGCTCTGCGCACTTCGGTGGCGCTAGCTAACTGTGTTTGTGTGTGTTTGGTTACTGTCAGTAGCTAGTGGCTAAACGGCTGTGTTCAGCTTAACGTTAGCTAGAAATAGCATATAATGCTGGCATGAATGGTGACGGCGGCTAACTTACAGCTAGCAGAACATGGCTATCCGGCCACACGCACCACCAAAGTGCAGAGCTGCTAGCTACGGTAGCAAGCAGATTATCTGTTCAACGTTACGTTTGCCAATTCACGATTAGCGTTAGCTCAATCACGCTGTGGTCGTTTCCCAGTGAAACACATTTTTATACTGACGTTTCTCAGCGTAGCGTCATGATTCACTACAACAAAGTTAGTTTGCCAATGAATGTGAACTAATGGAGCCAAAATAATAGCAAAATAATCGCCCGAATAATAATCTGAAACTATTTGTTTACTTGCAGCTGTCGTCATTATCGCCACACACACACACACACACACCCCTCTGCACGCAATACACTCTTTTTCCCTTATTCCTCTCCAGCCGTGAACCGCAGATATTCTTCTAAACGACCCGGGCAGAGGTGGGGGAAAAAAACCCCGTCACCTTTTAGCGTCTGGCCATCAGAGTCCTCCGACGTTAATTCTCTCCGCCGCAAGGCAGTGTGAAATAATGGAGCGCATTGTGTCCATTAATCCTCCTCGTATGTTCCATAGATACAGAAGTGGCGCGAGTTAATCTGGATTTAGCAAACACGGATCCCGGCATTGAGCCTAATTGTCACGATAGTGCGAAGATGGAGCGAGGAACAATGATTTATAAGATAGGAATCGCGGGAGTTATGGATGGCGCCGCGGCCGCTCAGATAATAGAGGGAAAGAGGTCCAGAATAGAAGGTCATTAATAGACTCAACAAATCAGTTCATTCAGGGGGAATGTCCTTCCTCCAGTTGGACCGTAGATCAGGACGATGATTTCACCTCCAGTCTGCACACTGGTTGGACTGGAGGGAGATCAGCTGCCGACACATGTGGGGGGGGGGGGTAGTAAAGGAACATAGATTTTTTTATTAGAAAAGTACATTATAAGTTGGTATGTGTGTGTTTTTTTTTTTTTTTTGGGGAGAAAACTTGAACATTATCATTCAGCTAGCTCCATTGAGCAGGGAGCGTCTCCATGGCAACAGACGCAAAGGAGATAAAAAAAAAAAAAAACAAAGTTCCATGACGTGCCTCTGCATGGAACTTTGTTTTTTTTTTTGTTTTTTTGCAGTTTTAGGGGATTTATTCGGAAATGATTTGTAATAAACCTCCCAAAATCGAATCTATCGGTCCTTTGATTACGACAAACATGCAATTCCGGTGAGGAGTTTTTGCGAAAAGTTGGGGAAATTCATACATGCATACAAACCAGTAAAGGAACATAGATTTCTTTATTAGAAAAGTAAATTATAAGCTGGTGTGTGTGGCTTTTTTTTTTGGGAGAAAACTTGAACATTATTATTCAGGTAGCTCCATTGAGCAGGCAGCGTCTCCATGGCAACAGACGCTGATCTCCTTTGATTTCGTCCATGACGTGCTTCTACATGGAACTTTGTTTTTTTGTGTGTTTTTTTGCAGTTTTAGGGGATTTATTCGGAAATGATTTGTAATAAACCTCCCAAAATCGAATCTATCGGTCCTTTGATTACGACAAACATGCAATTCCGGTGAGGAGTTTTTGCGAAAAGTTGGGGAAATTCATACATGCATACAAACCAGTAAAGGAACATAGATTTCTTTATTAGAAAAGTAAATTATAAGCTGGTGTGTGTGGCTTTTTTATTTGGGAGAAAACTTGAACATTATTATTCAGGTAGCTCCATTGAGCAGGCAGCGTCTCCATGGCAACAGACGCTGATCTCCTTTGATTTCGTCCATGACGTGCCTCTACATGGAACTTAGTTTTTGGTGGTTTTTTTGCAGTTTTAGGGGATTTATTCGGAAACGATTTGCAATAAACCTCCCAAAATCGAATCTATCGGTCCTTTGATGACAACAAACATGTAATTCCCATGAGGAGTTTTTGCGAAAAGTTGGGGAAATTCATGCAACATAGATTTCTTTATTAGAAAAGTAAATTATAAGCCGGTGTGTGAGGGTTTTTTTTATTTGGGAGAAAACTTGAACATTATCATTCAGGTAGCTCCATTGAGCAGGGAGCGTCTCCATGGCAACAGATGCTGATCTCCTCTATGAGGTGTCTCTGCATGGATTTTTTTTTTTTTGGGGGGGGGGGGGGGGTTGGTTGGTCGTTTTAGAGGATTTATTCGGAAACGATTTGCAATAAACCTCCCAAGATTGAATCTATCGGTCCTTTGATGACGACAAACATGCAATTCTGTTGAGGAGATTTTGCGAAAAGTTGGGGAAATTCATACATGCATACAAACCAGTAAATAAATAAATACACGCAGATGAAAGCATAACTTTCTTGTCCAACTTTTGTAGGAAATGAGTGTAAGGCGTGTTGGGCCACTAGTGGGTGCTGTTGATTGTTTTTGTAAATGAAAACACACACACGTGCGCGCAGAGAGCTATATGCTATAAACGTTAGCGTTCCAGTTGGATTGTTCTTTTACCTCCGCTGTTCACTGTTGACATCCAGGTTTCGGTTTCAACAAACTGACATCCTGACGCTTTAAATAGCAAACTGTGGGACGTCGGTGCAAAATCACATGACCTAACGAGGACTGAGTGATTGGACGGATAGATTAATGAGAGGATGGATCCATGAATTGACGGATGAATTGATGCATTCCCCTTATATGTATTTGTAGAAAACACAATATCCAGAATTTACGGATTCCGTGCACTGGGTCCATGTATTGAAAACGACTTGCTCAAGGACACTTCAGCATATGGCGTGAATAGATGAGGATTGATGGACAGATGGACGGATGGGCAGACTAACAGATGGAAGGATGGACAGATTAAAGGACTGATAAATAGGCAGATGTATCAATCGATTGCTTTATGGATGTATGGATCGAAGTGCCGATGGACCTGCGTGATATATTGTGCTCATAAAGAAGAAAAAAAAAAGAAAAGAAAAAAAAAAGAGGAGCGACTGAATGAGGTCACGGTGACTTTGATCTTTGAATATATTCAAAGTCACCGTCGCTTTAAACCAGGATACCATCTCCTGATATGAATGAGGTTTTGTTGCAAAGAAAGTCACGCGGTTCACACGGTGTTTGCGTTGTCGTGGCGACGCTTTATTCAGAGTGTTTAAAAAGTTGAGTGATCGCAGTGTCGGCAGATGTCTCCGGCCCGGCCCGGCCCGGCCCGGCGTGGCTAGCAGCCTCACCTTGCAGCGACCCACTGATGCAAACTATTCCAGGAAAGAGGACAAACAGGAGACAGACTGCAGCTTCACCCTTGACTGCGGCACCTTCTTCTTCTTCTTCTTCTTTTTTTATTTATTTTTTTTCCCCTCCCACCCGTCACCGCCGGGCCTCCCGCATCCTCCATTATCACCTGTGCTCATGCAACCCAATCAATATCGTTGCACTTAAGGCTTGATCAGCCTTCAAAGATTGACCCCCCCCCCCCCCCTCCACCCTCCACCCTCCACCCTCCTCCCCCCCCTCCTCCTTTCAAGACTCTTTCCCATCCTTCCTCCTCGCAGTAATTCACCTGGGCTTCACCTATGGGGGCGCCATTTTGTCTCAGCCAAACGGCGGCGCTAATAAGGCTCCATAGCTCTGTGTGATTATCATCAGTGACAGGAGCGGTCGGGGACCCCCCCCTCCACCCCCCCCTCACCCCCCCCCAACACACACACACACACACACACACTGTAAGCCACTTGCCCCCGTGGCTCTGGCCGCCTCGCCCTCTTGCCCTGCTCTCCTGCCTCTCTGTGACTCTGAGCAGGGGGGGTGGGGGGGGTGGGTATGGGGTGGGGGGTATGGAGGGGGGGGGGTAGTACCCACTGCACCGCCTGCCTCTGCAGCCAGGCGGCCGGGCCCTCCACGGCCCTCCGGCTGTTCTGTCTGTTCAGCATCTCTCTTTAACCTTCATCTAGGAAACAATAAAACAAGAACAGGGGATGAGGAGGAGGAGGAGGAGGAGGAGGAGAGAGGAGAGAGGGTGTGAATTTGTGTGTGTGCTTGGAATACGTGTGTGTGTGTGTGTGTGTGTGTGTGTGTGTGTCAGGGTAGAGAGATGCTGTGGACATTTGACACATCTCCTTAAGCCAATGTCTACTTTATTATCTTTGGCAGTCCTTATTGGTTGCACTAATCAAGTGGAAGGCAGCAGCGCCGTGTCGGGGTGGAGGGGGGGGGGGGGGGGGGGGGGGGGTAGGGGGGGTGTAACGCTGCGTGTGACAAATATATTATTAACTGGAGGGAGACGGGCGACCTTGGCCGTGTCACCTGAGGACCCCGCCGGCACTCGCGCTGCCAGCAGGAAACGACCTTCATATTAAATCCCTGCAGAGGTCAATAAACTAAATAATTCACAAAGGTTATACGCTTTGCTCTGAAATCTGCTAAAAGAGAGAGAGAGAGAGAGAGAGAGAGTTAGAGAGAGGGAGATGGAAGGGCGAGGGTGGTAGGGTGGGGGGGGGGGGTGGTGGGGGGTGGTGGGGTGATGGCAAATCTTTTAACTTGTGAGCGGCTAAACGAGGACTGGTGTCCTTGTCAGAGTGGAGTCTCTTTATCACGGGGGGCGTTTATACGAGCGTGTCAGAGGACGATGTAAATCCTGAATCTCTCTCTATTTCCCCGCCGCTGCCACTCTTCAATCGATCCGTCATCCTGTGGCGGTGGGGGGAAGGGGGGGGGGGGGGTTGGAGGAGGGGGGGGGGGGGGGTTGGCCAGGGAGCGAGAAGGTGGGGTCCCGGCGTGCTCTCATAACATGATAGCCTCTTTTTTTTTTTTTTTTTTTTAAACATAACAGCACACGCCGTTCTATTTATAGCCGCGCTCACTATCCGAGGCTGATCAGCTCTTCGCCTCGCAGGGAGAACTTGCTTTGTTCACTGCTCTCATGTCGCCGTTCTGTTTCTGTGTCTTGTGTTTAAGGGGGGGGGGTGGAGGGGGGTGGGGGGGAGGGGGGGTCTCTAATCTAATCAGTCATCGGTGTGACTTCCCAATGACTTCAAATCTGTTTTTTAAAGGCGACACAGCCTGAATAACTATTAGGGAGTTTTGTTTGGGGTTTTTTTTTTTCCTCAGTCTTGTCATGAAAACGGATGTATTGACCATGAGAACGGCCTTAACGCTGGAGGGCGGAGCCACAGGGGACTAATGACGGGACCTCGTCCAATCCTGGACCCGGACCAGCGCTAATTAGACAACCTCAGAGGTTCAGTGGTTCAGTGGTTCAGTGCTGGGCACCGGCCTCTCACAGTGACAAGTCGTGAGTTTGAGACCATGTTTACACAAAGCCGGCTATATAAAAAAACAAAACAACAGTATTTCCCCCTCTACATTTTCACAACACAACAGCCGATGCCACAAATTACTTCCTGTTGCTTCAAGGCAAGGCAAGTTTATTTATAGAGCCACATTCAGAAACAAGGCAGTCCACAAGCTTTATGGAGAAATAAAAGAAATACATTGAAGCTTTAAGAAATAAAAGAAATACATTGAAGCTTTAAGAAATAAAAGAAATACATTAAAGCTTTAAGAAATAAAATAAATACATTGAAGCTTTAAGAAATAAAAGAAATACATAGAAGCTTTAAGAAATAAAAGAAATACATTGAAGCTTTTTTAAGAAATAAAAGAAATACATTGAAACTTTATTGAGAAATAAAAGAAATACATTGAAACTTTAAGAAGAAATAAAAGAAATACATTGAAACTTTAAGAAGAAATACACTAGTCAAGTGATACAGAATGTTATGTCTTTCCTTTTATGGTACATGAGAGTAAATATAAATCACCTTTTCTGTCAAAACCCCAAACCAACCTCTGAAACAACCAAGTCTTTTCTAATCCACGAACAAGAGTGCGTCATCGGCGTATACCATCGACAATAAATGACATACGTTAAGATTACCGTCGTCTAAAAATAAACAAACACAGATCTGGGTGGTGCTGATTTCATCTGTGTGTCAGTCTCTAAGAGGTTTTACCACCAGATATGCAGATAAACCAGAGGAAGTTATGCTAATGTTCCTTCGTGAGCTGGGGATTAACCTCTCAATGATTTACTTACCCCGGGTAACCCCAGATGCTGTGATAAATCTTCTTGCACTGTATATCCAGTTGGTTTGGCCCCAATCTAGTTATTCAGCAGCTCAGTGTAGGGAAAAAAAAAAACAAACATGCTGCTGCTGCTGCTGATTGGATGGAAATCTTTTAGTTTCACACCATCTGCAATAGCAGCTTAAGAGTAAAGATGTCAGACCTGTTACATAAATCTCTGGTTGGGTTTTTGTGCTCGAGGGACGTGAGCTGGGGAAAAAATTTACATTTTTATCTTTGGAGTGGAGAAAAATCCACGACTTCCCGTTTCTCTGGGGTCAGAAACACTCGTCCAGTGTAAAACCAGTCAATTTGGATTAAATATAAAGACAGTTGTCTTTTCTATCAAGATTTGTTTGTGTTTGTTTCATGATGATTTTTAGACCTTCAAGAAAATCCAAGACGTGTTTAAAAAAAAAAAAATGTAATTTAAGTTTAATGAAACTTTTAATTTCTCCTCCGAAACAACAGTTGATCTTCATTTAAATTATTTGTTTTATTACATTATGGTTAAAAAAACATTTCATCACTTGGCACTTAATAATCCTGATATTTGAAATGGCGTCCCACATGGTTCTGTATTAGATCCACTTTTCTTTTCCTTTTTTTGTTATACACACATCCAGTTGATCCCATTTTCAAAAATGATAGAAAATGTGGCCGTTATCATGTAGATGACAAACCTTTATATATCTTAAAGCTAAACTGAAAAGAGTTGGACCAACTTATTTGAATAATTTCAATTAGTAAAATCTAAATTAATCAAGTTCTTTGAAGTTTCTGAATTATATTAATTTCAAAGAGCGTAAATCATTTAGATGCTACTAATTAAGTTGGGCTTTTTTGTGTATATTCTGCACAACCACAAACACAATGTCGAAAACTGAACAACTATGATAAAGTTTACCCGCAAAAAGTTAGTTTGGTAACTGTACGTGACCGAGGGTCTTTACACATTAACGTTTTCAAGTAAACCACACTTTGTTTACATTTTAGGGTCCGGTTACATGACAAAGACGGTTACTACCTTAACATATTCTTTCATTTCATTTTTGTTAACATGACGCTGAATTTGATGTTTATTTAAAGTACAAGGTGCTAGAAGAAGTTATATCCTCCACTATATCCAGCACGTTACCTGTCATACTTGTAATATTTATCATTATTATTGAATCCACCGCGAGGTCTGCCTTCACTTCTCTTCGTTTTTTTGCGTAATTCCCAAGTAGCGACTGTAACAGAAATCTATCATAGTAGCAGAAAATGTGCACAGCTGGCGTTTCAATCCCGTCTGCAGTTAATTTAAAATGTAACCGAGACGAGACGCATCTGAACGTCAGTCCAAAATAGAGGCCCGTCCGTTTTAAACATAGACGCACATGTACATGTAGAAACACATGTACTCGCTGTAATTAGACGTTGCGTAACTGACATCTGGAGCGCACCGACACACTTTCAATTCAACGTGAATGCAGGAACTCTTGAGGCGTCCCGTCCATATGATGGGATGGGTGGTGGTGGGGGGGGCGGGTGGAGGTGGGGGGGGTGCTTTGCCAGCTCTCACCTGGCAACCGGCGCTCTTAAAGCGTCAAACACTTCACAGCTCAAAGAGTTCCACGCGGGGGATGGAGGGGAGGGGGGGGGTCTTTAATATGGCTGGTAGTATCCGCCGCCGCTGCCTTGCTCGTCTTGCTCGTCTGCCTTTGAGGCGCGGCGGCGGATCAGACGCATCAGAGCCATCACGGCTTGTCACGAGGAACAATCACGTCTTGAAATAACACAAACAGCCGTGTTCAAAGAGCAGACGTGAAAAAAAGATGACAGGAAGCGCCTGTGTGTGTGTGTGTGTGTGTGTGTGTGTGTGTGTGTGTGTGTGTGTGTGTGTGTGTGTGTGTGTGTGTGTGTGTGTGTGTGTGTGTGTGTGTGTGTGTGTCGTAAATACAGGCAGTTGAGCAGCGATGGAGAACACAGAGAGAACAAGTTTTACATGAGGGGCTGGAAATGAGAGGTTTAATGTGTGAATACAACAAGAGATAGAGAGAGAGACAGAGAGAGAGAGAGAGAGAGAGAGAGAGAGAGAGAGAGAGGCAGTGGGGAGAGATGGAGGGAGGGAGGGAGGGGATGAGAAGGATAGACTTTAACTGTCTGAAGGACAAAGCTACTGACCCGCGGATCATTCAGAGGATTGCCTTTCAGTTTCAGAGCAAGGTCAGGCTGCTTATTTTACCTCAGTGTTTTCGCTAATCTGTTTTTTGTGTGACACAAACAAACACTGAGGCCGCGGACACACACACACACACACACACACACACACACACACGCACGCACACAGAGCTCACACGGGGCACCGTGCACATGCAGACGCTGAAACTAAGCCTTCCCCATACTGCCTTGAAATAATAACAGCCTATGTAGGCTTTGCTATCAATAAACATTAGACGTGCAGGCTTTGTGCCTACATGAGTAGCACACTACCCCCAGACCTGTCATGAATTTCAATTGCAAGGGAGGGGGGGGGGGGGGGGGGGGTGGCTGTGTATGTATGTATATGTATATATGTGTGTGTGTGTGTTGGGGGGGGGCATCACAGACTACACGTGTCCACGCTGCATCCTAATGTCTGGGAGACGGTTTCATGGCTAATGATGCGGCCTTCAAATGTAGAAAACACCTCCAGCCCCGCAGCTTTAATCTATTGTTAGCCGCCGTCCCGTAACCCGCTAAGAGCGTCGCCGTTCCGTTACGCTGACGTGACGGCGGCTCATTAGGACACACACTGCATTTGTGTCAACAACACGTTTACTGACAATCAGTCGGAGGGAAGGTGTGTGTGTGTGTGTGTGTGTGTGGTGGTGGTGGTGGGGGTGGGGGGGGGGGGACTCTAGCTCGCCCTCCTCTTCTCCATGGGGGAAACTTCCCCGGTGGAGCGACCAACGCCAGGGAGCCTTCCCCCGCCGCGAGGGTGGCTATGAAAATACTGATGGCAGAGCATGTGCATGTGTGTGTGTGTGTGTGTGTGTGTGTGTGTGTGTGTGTGTGTGTGTGTGTGTGTGTGTGTGTGTGTGTGTGTGTTCAGGGTGGGTTAAAGTGCCCCAGTGTGTTCCATGCTGATCTGATAATGAGTGAGCAGGGTCAATAGGATGTTAACGGCCCCGTGGGAACGGCTGGCTGCTGGTGTATGGGTGGAGCAAGGACGAGGGCCCAGGGACACGGAGCTGTGTTTTCACTCTGCTCACTCACCACCATCTGTGTGTGTGTGTGTGTGTGTGTGATAGAGAGAGAGAGAGAGAGTGCAGTAAGGTGCCTCTGTCCCTGATATCTGACTCTTCAGCGCAGCCCCCCCCCACCACCCCCCAACCGCCCCCCCACCCCCCGCCGTGTCGTCCCAGTAAAGCCTCGGTCAAACAAAGCAGCTGGTCCAGTGTAAAACCAACATCAACACAGCAGCTTTGACTACGGATTAGTCGACGCTCCGCCGCTACATTTGTCACACGCGCGCTAAAGCAAGAGCGCTACGTTGACCGGGCTAACCCTAACCCCCCCCCGCGCGGCGGAGACGTCGCCGACCCAAACGGCGGTTCCGCGGCTCGTCTTGGCCGGTAACCGCAAGGTGGAAGGGTAACCGGATCGGCCCCAAACACCAGCATACGAGACGACGGCGTGTCGGCCGTGTGTCGACGTGCAGGCGAGACTCGTGTTACACGCGGGAGGCGGTTAAAGGTTAAACTCAAAACACATTGGAACGATCGTCTCGTGGGCCGAAAGGCTTCTGTAACAAAAATTCTACTTTATATCTCGTCAAGGACAAACAGGAGACAGTTTAAGGCGGCAGGATGTTGCGTTTTTTAATGTAAAACGTGAAATAATAGCAGTAATTGGAGTGACGTTCTTCTGTTGGGTTTCAGGTTTTTGTTTTTTTTTATATTAAATCCAGGAGGGTTTGGAAACGATGGATGTTTAACGGTTAAAGTCCTAGTGAAATGTAAAACACTACTTTGCAAAAAACGATAGTTGGGGTTCTACTTGTAAGGTTCCTCCGACTCTGCCCCACCACTGTTGTCGCATAACAAAGTTATTTGAATTTTGAATCTCCAGCCGAGGAAGTCGGGGGAATCCTTCTTCGTGGGCCGTTGTGGGCGGAGCCTATGTGTGACGTCACGAGTTGTGCAGATCTCCATCTGTTGTGTTTATATCGGCTTGTTTCCTCTTAAATATCCAAGTTTTTACAGTGTTTTGAAGTTATAGTCTGCGTTTTATGAGCCTTGATGAAAGATTGAGCCTGGAAGAGACCGAGAGAGGAGAAAAGGAGCACGGGCGGCGGGAGCGGCTAGCTCGCACGGCTAGTGGCTAACGGTAGCCGCTAGCTCGGGCGGCTAGTAGACGATCAAGTAATACCTGGACTCATCTTCGGTGATTCCGCAGTCAGAAAAGCTCTTGGACGTGTTGGATCCAGGAAGCCGGTCGTTCTGCCAAAAGTCAGGAGCCTCAAAGCCTCAAAGGTGAAAACTGGCGGCTGCTGAGGCGAGGAGACGAGGACGAATGGAGGACGAAGCGTCTTCTGCTTCCTCTTCTGTTCCAGACGGGGTCACCGATGGCAGAACCACCTTCTGTGTCTTCTTCATCAATCACTGGGTTTGAAATGACGACGATGATGAAATATGGTTAAATTCAGCCTCTTCGTGGTCAAAACTCTGATCCTCCATAATGTAAACACAACTTGGGCGTGTGCACAACTCGTGATGTCACTCTATTATTGTCAGAAGCTCCGCCCAGCAGAGGAAATAGCGCCGTTTATCGGCTATTTTCTCACAGATTGCCGTGTTTTAACATTTTACCCTTCGGCCAGTTAGCATAAAAAATGTCCCTAGAAGCGACAGCCAGAGTGTTTTGGAGGTGGAATTTTCATTTCACTGGGACTTTAAACATCAGCTCTTACATAAGTCACCACCAGAAACATGAGGCGACAAAGAAACGCATCATTTTTGGTTTTTGTTTCAGACGAGTTTCACATTCGTTCCACAATGATTTGAAAACGATATCCATTTCTATGGAAATGGCAGAAATGCTGGAAAATATGCAGTTTTCATGAGAGGCCACTAGTGGGCGCTCTTGGTTGTTTTTGTAACCACACACACACACACACACACACACACACACACACGAGCCCAGAGAACAATAAACTCTAAACATTAACAATGGACAGACGACCAAATTGAATCGTTATTACGGTGACTGTCAAAATAAAAGCACCAAGTCCCAGGAGACTATGGACTGGGAGTCGTGCAGGGGAAGCATGCATGGTACAGAAAGTGACATTTCCCCCCCCCTCCCCCGTTTCCATGGAGACGGGGTCGGAGCGTTTTTCAAAAAGTTTTCAGACGGGCCGTCAACGGACGACCAAAACATGAGGAACATTCTGCATTTTCACATCAAAACACAACTATAAATCGTGCTAAAGTTCTCTTTCTGAGCGACAATAATCAGATTAGCTGGAGAACAAAACTCGAAAAAAATTTCCACTGCGTCAAGATTTGAAAATACGTCTTTTCTGACGACGGCAGGTTCCGTTCAATCCAGTAGGATTGTTAAAAAAAAAAAAAAAACAGCGACAGGAAGATGTGAGTTTGAGCTGAGAAACAAAGTTTTTGACCAAACTTTTACACGTTTTCGACACTTTTCCACCACGAACGGCAAAATTCCATCGGAAAATGACAAAAGGGAAGATTTTTATGGAATTATAATCTATTGACTGACAGTTTTAGACACTAAAGTTAAGCTGCGTACGATGATGATGAAGAATTAGTGTGTGTGTGTGTGTGTGTGTGTGTGTGTGTGTGTGTGTTAGTTACATGCATTTATTCCAACTCGTATTTTCATTCTTGACTCAAAGTAAAAAAGTTAATTCAACTATCTATTCATGACGAGAAATATTTACTTCATGCGGCCGTCTGATAAACAACTTGAATTCCCCTCAGGATCAATGAAGTATTTATCATCCATTGCAGTCTGAGCCTCTCTCTCATATACGTCTCATAGTTAACTTGTTTATTTCCAGTTGGGTTGATATTAACTGCAAATAGAGTCAAAATAATAATAAAGAAAAATCTAAAAAAGTTGGCCCAACCTGTTGTGTACAATCACTTCTTACTAACTGACTCTCATCACAACGGGCATAAATCCGTAAAGTGTGTGTTTTATGAGAAAGTACTTGTAATAAAATACTAGTTACTCTCCTTCCTCACACTGCAGAAGGGAACATGGGGCTCATGGGAGTCAAACACGATTACTAATTCAACAACTATCTAGTATTTTTTTTTTTTTTTTTTTTTTTTTGCTTTATGATGAGGAACAAAGGCCTGACCTCAGATTGCTCTGAAGGCACACACACACACACACACACACACACACACACACACACACACACTACACACACACACACACACACACACACACACACACACACACACACACACACACACACACACATGCATGCACGCACACACTGAAAGTATCAGTGTCGCTTTGAACCAGTGGGTCAATATGGGCAAAAAATATGGATGCCTTTTATGTCAGACAAGTGGATGAAAGGAGAGAGAGAGGAGGGGAGAGAGAGAGAGAGAGAGAGAGAGAGAGAGCACTAAAGAAAACATTGCGTGTCGTGTTGGCAGGCGCTCCAGTCAAATCCCTTGGCAGTTCAGAGATTTTTTTTTTTTTTTTTTTTGTCACGGCGAGGCCCCGCCTTTGCCATCTGATATTCAAATGCGGAGGAAACCGGAGGAGAGGCTCCACCCAGACCACCCGCAGCACCGTCAGGGATTAGTCAAAGAGCACCAACTAGGTCAACAAGATGCAGGGCCGGTGCATGTTCAGGGGGACGCCGGGCTAACTCGCCCACACAGGAGCCGGCCTCCTCTCTCTCTCTCTCTCTGTCACACACACACACACACACACACACACACACACACACACACATACACACACACACACACACACACACACACACACACACACAAGCCCAGTCCTCCCTCACACACAGGCAGCAGCCACGCTTACGCGGTGACCTGTTTTTCTCCCCCCACACTTTGACAGTTATCCAAAAACAACTCCAAAATTCCTCTTGATTTCCACCCCTCCGTTCGGAGCGAGTGAGCGAGCGCGGGTTAAGGCTGAGATATGAGGCCAGGCGTTGGGAGATGTAAACATTCCCACTGCTGTCAGCAGCCGCACAATTGATGCCCTGGCAGAACATCGGCTTTGCCACGTTAAAACGCACAAAAAAAAAAAATGATTACGAGATGAAGCTGGTTTTTTCCCTTTTTTTTTAAACAGTCTTTTTGGTTGAAACTTATTTGTTTCACCTCCAAACTTTACATGCAAGTTGAAGCCAACGACTGAATAACATCCCCAGTTTCTTGTTTTTGTTCTTCTTTTTCTCTTTTTTCAAATTTTTTCCAATTTTTTTCCTTTGATATCTGTCTTGTTTTCTTTTTTTCTCTTTTTGTCTTTTTTCCTTTAATTTTTTCAATTTTTTCTTCTTTTTTCTCCTTTTTTTCCTTTTATTTCTACTTTTCATCTTTCCATTTTTCTTTTCTTTTTATCCCCCGCCGTGGCCGATAGGCCCCGAAGGGGGATCTTGAAACAGTCTCCGTACGTACGTCCGTACGTCCGTACGTTCGAACGTTTCTACCTATATCTCGGCAACCCCTGGGCCCACAGTGACCAAACTTCACATGTGGATACATCTCAGAGGGGGAAGGGATACTATGGTGACCGTGACCTAATTTGCATATTAAGAAGGTCACAGGGTCACGAAGTGCTTAAAAACACATTTTGGGCTCTGGAGGCCTAGGTTTTTGAGCTAGGGCTCTGAAATTTTATACACACCTACTAGTACTCTGGGGACACCCTCCAGCATACCAAGTGACCTGACCTTGACCTTGACCTTGAAGATCGGTAGGGTCTGAAGTTTGGTCGCCATGGTAACACAGTACATGTATTATCATATGAATGTTTCTCCTTCTTTCTCAGCAACCCCTGGGCCCACAGTGACCAAACTTTACACATGGACACTCCACCTGGGGAGAAGGGGCACCATGGTGACCATGACCAAATTTGCATATCAGGTCACAGGGTCACTAAGTGCATAAAAACACCTTTTGGGCTCTGGAGACGTATTTTGACATAGCTTATGAAGAAGACCTTTCAGATTCTACATAATTATCTACTAGGACCCATGGAACACCCTCTAGTGTACCAAGTGTGCTGCCTTAGAGCTGGCTTTGTGAGAAAATATAAAGCCCTCCGGCGGGGGATTAGCCCAGCAACGGCCTTCTTGTTCTTTTCTTTTTTCTCTTTTCTCTTCTTTTTTCCTTTTTTCCTCTTTTTTCCTTTTTTCTTTCTTTTCTTTCCCCCCAATTTTAAACTTTTTTCCCTTTTCTTCCATTTTTTTCTTTCTTTTCTTTTTTGTTTTTTCCATTTTTTGCTTTTCTTTTCCTCTTCTTTTTTTCCATTATTTTCTTCTTTTTTTCCTTTCCCTTCTTTTTTCCTTTTTTCTTTCTTTTCTTTTCCCCCCCAATTTGTAATTTTCTTTTTCTCTTCTTTTTTCTCTTTTTTCTTTCTTTCTTTTCTTCCATTTTTTCCTTTATTTTCTTTTTTCTTTTTTTTCGTCTTTTTTTTCCTTCTTTTCTTTTCTCTTCTTATTTTTCTTTCTTTTTTTCCCCCTTTTATTTTTCCCTCTCATCCCCACACTTCCACCTTCACACCTTAACAAAACAGCTCCAGGCAAGACGGCCTTGTGGATTTTTTTATTTATTTATTTTTATGTGCCGGTGGGGGGGTGGTGTTGGGGGTGGGTGGGTGGGGGGGGGGGCTACTCCTGAAGCCTTTTCTTGTCGGCGGGCTGAAGAAGCGTCTGAATGGGAAAGCAGACACCGCCTCCATTGTGAGGCCAACACGGCGATACGGCGCGGCGGAGAAAGAGCGCGGATGGTTTCCAGGGAGAAACTCGACACGGAAGCGCCCGGCTGAATGACCCTGACGTGCCGAGACGCCGGGCGTCGGTATCGGCTGTCTGCTCGCCGGCGCCCCCAGCGGTACGTCCCCCCCCCCCCCCCCCCCCCAACATCCCGCCGTGACCCAATGCGAGGCCGGAGCGACGGAGGTCGCCGCCTCGGCTCGGCCGCTCGCCGCACCTTCTCCTCGCGAGTGTGACTCTCATGCGTATCCTCGCTTAGCGCCGCGCCGCGCCGGCGTTATCTGCCTCGTCTATCGGGCCCGGTTTCATCTCGCTGACACACTTCAAGGGCAAAAGTGGAATATTTACCGAGACGACTGAGGCGGCTGTTTAGCATGTCTGCCATAATCCACTCATAATCACTCCGCTCTGTTTATTTTGAACAGGGGTCACGAAATTCTCCACTCCGGCCGTAGTTTGTTGCACCAATAAAGACAGTTTTGCCCGTTAATGAATAATCCACTCATCGCAAGGCCAGAGTTGAGTCTGTAAAAAGGGATGTCAGTTCCTCGGGCGCTGACCTTGTCAGGCCTACTTTAAAACGCAAATGTGGACTCGGGAGTTTGCGGGGAAGCGTTCGGTTCACGCCACGGTTCTGCCGCATGAATAATGGAGGGATTAACCGGCGAGCAGCTCCGACGGTGGAAAAAAACACTTATTAATGCAGTTTAAGGACTTCTGGAAACAAACTGTGCTTTTATGGAAGCCGTGTTCATAACATTGTTCTTATATTTCTAATTATGTTTTAGACTTACGTGGGTGACGACGATCCAAAAGGTCCACGGTTAACGGTCCGTCAGATCTTTACCAATGGACGACATGTAAAGCCCTTTCAAAGAAATTCTGGAAATGTTCATTTTCACTGGGAAGAAAATAGTGAAAATGTTGGATTGAAAGATAAAATCTGCATTTTTTTATTTATTTAATTTTTTCCCTTGTTTTTTCTATTTTTCTCTTTTTTATTTTCTTTGTTCCTTCTTTGATTCTCTTTTTTCTTTTTACCCTATTTTTCCCTTCTTTTTTCTATGTTTTCTCTTATTTTCTTTATTTTCCTTTTTCCTTGTTTTTAATTATTTATTTTCCTTTATTCTTTATTTTCCTTTTTACCCTCTTTTTTCTTTTTCTATTTTTTCTTTTTTCCATTCTTTTTCAATTTTTCCTTTTTCTCTTTTTTCTTTATTTTATTTTTTCACTTCTTTTTTCTTTTTTTTCTTTATTTACTTTGTTTCTTTTTTCCCTATTTTTTCTCTTTTTTCTTTTTTCTACTTTTTCTATTTTCCCTTCTTTTTCCTCTTTTTTCTTTATTTTCTTTTTTCCTTGTTTTGTCTTTATTTTCCCTTTTCCCTTCTTTTTAATATTTATATTAAAAAAAATTAATCTTTTTTCTTTATTTAATTTTTTTCCTTTCTTTTTCAATTTTTTTTTCTTCTTTTTAATTTAATTTTTCCTTTTTTTCTATATTTCCTCTTTTTCTCCCCCCTTTCTTCTTGTTTTCTCTCTTTACCCTGAACAACTGGTGTCGATAAGGTTCAGTGTGACTTTTCAGACCACAGAAGAAGAGGAAAAGAAAAAAGGACAGTGGGAGACATTAAAAAAAAAAAAAAAAAAAAATGTCTTTTGAGCAGCTCAGTGAGATGAAGCCATTAAAACCCAAGTGCTATTTTCAATTCAATTCATTTTATTGTTCTACGGTGGCCAAACACAATCCCAAGGCTTTCAAGTCACGTTTACAGAGAAGAAGAACAACCGGGAAAAGAGGAAGTAGAGAAGACAATGGGGAAGGAAAAACTCCCTTTTTTAACAGGAAGAAACCTGCAGAGCCAGAATCTTTCTGTTGTTTCCGGATGGAGGTACACGAGTGGGGAGGGTTAGCATCTTGTGTGTGTGTGTGTGTGTGTGTGTTTTGTCATGTTGCTGCTCATTGCGCTAATTAGCGGCTCTGAATGGCCTCCAGGTACGATCACGAGGGTGTGTCGGTCCGGACCGTCTCCATTGTGGGAACGACCTTCGCCCAGAGTCCAACCACTAACAAAACAAAGTTTGCTCAAATATTATGAACGCGGGAGGAGTGATAATGAGGTTTTCTTCAGGTGTTTCACAAGAACCAGCCCGACGGAAAGTCGGCATTTTACCCACGTCGGCATTTTTTTTGTTCATTCATTCTGAAAAAAAAAAAACCCACATTGGAATTTCTCATTTTCTATTTCTGAATCTTAAATGTTTCTTGCTGGGGGGAATATTCTCCTTCACGAGGGCCTCAATCAGTGTGCTCTCCTTTTAACGGGATCAGAGATTAGACTGAACCTCAACCAAACCACTCAATGGGGGCGGAAGTCCAACCAACCATTCTGCTCAATTTCACCGCAGGTTTGAGAGACAGTCCATCACAAAGTACATTTTAATGTTGCCTCACGGCCAAACGTTCTGGAAAGTATGAAGGAATCTCATTAATAAATAAATAAACGAATGAATGAATGAATGAATGAATAAATAAATGAATGAGAGACCAACGACCTCCTCAAAAGAATGTGTTCATATGACAATTAGACATTTGTGGAAATTAGTTTTGCTGTTTTTATTTCTTTTTTCCCCTTTTTAATAGTTTTTTTCTTCTTTTCTTTTTTCTTCTTTTTCCTTTTTCCCCATTTTTTTCCAACTTCAAAAGAATCCCTTTTGCGTTCGAGTGAATATTTTACATTTGTGGAAATTTTTTTCTCTTTTTTTCTTTTTCCATTTTTTTTCCTTTTTCCCTTTTTTTTTTTTTTTACCTAAAAAAGAATCCCTTTCGGGTTCATGTGGATATTTAAAAATTTGTGGAAATTTGTTTTTCTCTTTTTATTTGTTTTTCCTTTTTTCTCCTTTTTCCTCCTTTTCCCTGTTTTTATTCCTGTCTTTTTTTTCTTTTCCCTTGTTTTCCAATTTTTTCCAACCCCCAAATTTTTGTAAATTAGTTTTTTCCTTTTTATTTCTTTTTTTAATCTTTTTTTTTTTTCTTTTTTCCAATTTTCTTTTTGAAAATGTTTGAAAACTCAAAAAGAATCCCTTTCAGGTTCGTGTGGATATTTTAAAATAATTTTTTATTATTTTTTCTTTTTTTTATCAGTTTTTCAATGTTTCTTTTTTTAATCTATTTTTTTTCCTTTTTTCTTTTTTCTCTCTTCCCCCCTCTTTTCTCCTATTTTATTTTATTTTACCTCATAGAATCACTCTTCTTGTTTGGTTTGTGTGAATACTTGAAATTCCCGGACAGCTGCCCAGAAGTCCCGGCGATAATGTGCGGACCAGAAGACAATCGAGGTATTTCTGGAAGTTCTGTGATGAAAATTCAGAAGTGAAAAGAATCGATTTGATCGGTTTATTCACATGTTGATCCGTGAAAAAAGTTCCCTTGAAGCGAAGCGTTTTAACAACAGGTCATCGCTGCTGTTAAATCTGACCAACATATTCAGATTATCTCTGACGGTTTCGCATTTAAAGCATGAAGAGGAAGAGATTTCCTCAAGGATTCCACAATCTTTGTTTTTATAATCAGAAAAATAGGAAACACGTTAATGTGTCTGTTCACACTAATTATGCATTCACATAGTTAGTGTGAATGCATGACATTCACACTCTTGAGATTCAAATCTATATTATTCTGTTTATTCTGTACGTTTTTC
>NC_137663.1:25824103-25844103 GCF_963422515.1 Blennius ocellaris
AAACCCCGACTTCCTGACATTACGCGACGCTCGTTCCCTCACAAACAACTTAATGACGGCGTTTAACACGCCGGGGCCAGTGGCCTCCGGCGTCGTCATGGGAACGCCGGGGCTGTGTGGAGCTGGAACTGTCGGGAGGTCAGGAGACCATCGTCCGGTCGCTGGTTCTCGTGGAGGTCAGAGAGGGGTGACGAACTCATGTGTGACCAGCGGCGCCGGTGAGGCGTTCTCTCGCCGCCAGACGTTTGGTGAAAATATTTAACTGCTCAAGTTATTGTCAATTTGCAAAACTATGAAGGGTAAGACAGGTTTAGGGTTCGACCGCACGACCTTTGATCTCCCCGGCCTTCTCTTAAAAAACTCCGTCCACACGCATGTAGTACACATGTAGTGCACATGTAGAACACATGTAGTACACCTGCCAGGCCTGTAGGGGCGCTGTGACTCACCAAACACACCAAAAACACAGAAGAAGGCAGAGCACATAGAAATTTAGAAGTAGATTCCTGCTCATAAACCTGTGTATAGCTACTGCTAGCGTCAGTAGCTTCTAGTTCTATAGGTCTATGGCCCCGCTCCTCCTGCTGCTAGCGTCAGAAGCTTCTAGTTCTATAGGTCTATGGCCCGCTCCTCCTGCTGCTAGCGTCAGTAGCTTCTAGTTCTATAGGTCTATGGCCCCGCTCCTCCTGCTGCTAGCGTCAGTAGCTTCTAGTTCTATAGGTCTATGGCCCCGCTCCTCCTGCTGCTAGCGTCAGTAGCTTCTAGTTCTATAGGTCTATGGCCCTGCTCCTCCTGCCGCTAGCATCAGTAGCTTCTAGTTCTATAGGTCTATGGCCCTGCTCCTCCTGCCGCTAGCGTCAGTAGCTTCTAGTTCTATAGGTCTATGGCCCTGCTCCTCCTGCCGCTAGCGTCAGTAGCTTCTAGTTCTATAGGTCTATGGCCCTGCTCCTCCTGCTGCTAGCGTCAGTAGCTTCTAGTTCTATAGGTCTATGGCCCTGCTCCTCCTGCTGCTAGCGTCGGTACTTCTAGTTCTATAGGTCTATGGCCCCGCTCCTCTGCTGCTAGCATCAGTAGCTTCTAGTTCTATAGCTCTATGGCCCTGTTCCTCCTGCTGCTAGCGTCAGTAGCTTCTACTTCTATAGGTCTATGGCCCTGCTCCTCCTGCTGCTAGCGTCAGTAGCTTCTACTTCTATAGGTCTATGGCCCTGCTCCTCCTGCTGCTAGCGTCAGTAGCTTCTACTTCTATAGGTCTATGGCCCTGCTCCTCCTGCTGCTAGCGTCAGTAGCTTCTACTTCTATAGGTCTATGGCCCTGCTTCTCCTGCTGCTAAAGCAGGTAAACGAGCCGTCTCGTTGTTCTCCCAACGTTTACAGTAACAAGTAATCTCAACGCGTTGCTATTTGTCAACCAGTAATCAGATTACAGTTACTCATCGAGTCACTTTATGTTACAATTACAGCGTTTTGTCGGACGAGTTCCTTCTTGTCCGTAAAGCCACTTAATTATAAAAAAAAAAACTTCGTTCTCATCCAAACTGACGCGGGCAGTGTTTCCTGACACGCCCCCTTCTCCACTCTCAGCCAATCACAGGCCAGCGGGCTCTGACGGTGCGTTCAGGTGACGTGAAAGCAAACAGTAAATCTTAACACCGCATGAAGAACAAGACTGCAGAAGTGTTACTCTATTCTTTTGTGTGTGTTTCATTTTCCCAAATTAAAAGACATACTTTTGATGGATTTAAAGGGTTTTATGGTTCCACAGATAAGGAGTTTTATTTATTTTTAACACTTTTAGGGTGAATTTAGTTCGAGACGATCCTTCTCTTGTGGTGGAGGAGCTGCAGCCAGTCAACAATGGAGGTTAAAGCAAACACCTGGGGAACTCCTGCGCTGAGAAAAGAGGTCAGATCGGTTTATTTTCCTACCCTCATCACCCCCCCCCCCCCCCCCCCCCCCCGCCTGCAGTCGTTTGAAGATGTACCTCTTTGTGAAGTCTCTTCCTCCTCCTCCTCCTCCTCCTCCTCCTTCCCTTCCCTGGGGTCGTGACCTTTCTGTCCCACCTCCTTTTGCCCTGACCTGGATGATCCTGTTTCCCGGGACAGGATCAACTGTTAGCCTGCAGCTGTGGCAGCCCCCCCCCCCCCCCCCCCTTCCCCCTACACCACCACCACCACCTTCCCCTCCTCTTCCTCCCCTCTGCTCATGCTCCTCCTTCATCTCCGCTCATTATTCTTCTCCTGTTTCGTGTAAATATGACGAGTGGCGGCGTGACTTCAGTCCTTTTCTCTCCTTCCAGGTCTGATAGCCTCTTGACCCCCCCTTCAACCCCCCCCCCCCATAGACGTCCACATGTAAACACAAACCGATGTATTATTGATGAGCGTTGGGAGGCGGAGCTCCGGGGAACAGCCAGGATGATGTTTCGCCGTGTCACATCAGCACCGGGCCGATGTTTTACAAAGTGGCCGGGGAGGCGAGTGGCTCTGCTGCTCTGAAGCTCCTCACACAAATCCAGGATGACACATTGCCCCCCCCCCCCCTCCCCCCCACCACCTCCACCTCCCACCCTCCCCTCTGTGGACAATGAGGTTTTTCTAGAGGTGATTAACTCGACTCTTGACCCGGCCGACTCTCGTCTCCGCTTCTCCTCCACTCGCTCTCGTATTGAACGCCGGATTCACCTCCGCCCGAGAAAAAAAACCTCCGTGGCCTCCGGGAGGCGCGTTCGCCGCCAATTTCCTGCGGCTCCGCCGCGACTCCGCCGGTTGATCTGTCGGGTCGTGAACTTTTGGAGTAAACAAGCCCCCGTCAGGAGGAGAGAGGGCAGATGAGTGTCAGCCCGTCTGGATGGGGCCGGCCTGGGATGTGAACTTTGTGCTGTGGGGGGGGGGGGGGGGGGGGGGCTTTCGGGGGGGCCGCTGCCGCGAAATTTAACTCTGATGAGTCGGCGCTCTGATGTCAGCAGCGGGAAATAATAAAAGGCTGCAAGGCTGGCGTTCAGGCGGGATTCGGTGAAAGCCGAGGTGTTTGAAGTGAAAAGATCCGTGAGCGAGAATCAGGATGGTGCGGCAGGGTTCGACCGCGCAGCGCCGCGTTATGCCATAACGCTAATATATGTCATAATGCTTCAATATGTAATAACGCTACAATATGTCATAACGCTACAATATGTAATAACGCTACAATATGTCATAACGCTACAATATGTAATAACGCTACAATGTCATAATGCTACAATATGTAATAACATATATGTACATACGCATACATATATGTGCATATGCGCACATATATGTACACACATGTTCATATATGTACATGTATGTGCACATATATGCGCATATATGTGCATATATGCACATATATGTGTCATAACGCTAAAATATGTAATAATGCTTCAATATGTCATAACGCTACAATATGTAATAACGCTACAATATGTAATAACGCTACAATATGTCATAATGCTACAATATGTAATAACGCTACAATATGTAATAACACTACAATATGTCATAATGCTACAATATGTAATAACACTACAAGATGTCATAATGCTACAATATGTAATAACATATATGTACATACGCATACATATATGTGCATATGCGCACATATATGTACACACATGTTCATATATGTACATGTATGTGCACATATATGCGCATATATGTGCATATATGCACATATATGTGTCATAACGCTAAAATATGTAATAATGCTTCAATATGTCATAACGCTACAATATGTAATAACGCTACAATATGTAATAATGCTACAATATGTCATAATGCTACAATATGTAATAACGCTACAATATGTAATAACACTACAATATGTCATAACGCTACAAGATGTAATAATGCTTCAATATGTAATAAACGCTACAATATGTCATAACGCTACAATATGTAATAATGCTACAATATGTAATAACGCTACAATATGTAATAACGCTACAATATGTAATAACACTACAATATGTAATAACGCTACAATATGTCATAATGCTACAATATGTAATAACGCTACAATATGTCATAACGCTACAATATGTAATAATGCTACAATATGTAATAATGCTACAGTATGCAATAATGCTAACATATGTCATAACGCTAACATATGTAATAACGCTACAATATGTCATAACGCTAACATATGTAATTACGCTACAATATGTCATAACGCTAACATATGTAATTACGCTACAATATGTCATAACGCTAACATATGTAATAACACTACAATATGTCATAAAGCTACAATATGTCATAACGCTACAATATGTCATAACGCTAACATATGTAATAACACTACAATATGTCATAAAGCTACAATATGTCATAACGCTACAATATGTAATAACACTACAATATGTAATAACACTACAATATGTCATAACGCTACAATATGTAATAATGCTACAATATGTAATAATGCTACAATATGCAATAATGCTATAATATGTAATAACGCTACATTATGACAATATGCTACATTATGTCATAACGCTACAATATGTCATAATGTACAATATGTAATAATGCTACAATAGTAACGCTACAATGCTAATGTTACAATAGTTACATGACAACAGTAACACACACTGACAATATATATATAAAGAGAGAGGGGGGGGAGAGAGAGACAGAGAGAGAGAGAGATGAGAGAGAGAGAGAGAGAGAGAGAGAGAGAGAGAGAGGATTGTCTCTTTGAAGGATGTGGGTTTAACTCGTAAGCCTGACTAGAGTTGACATGTGGTTTATTACGGCGCCGGTGATTGGTGGGCGCTCGGCGTTATACGTCTTGTTGCAAAAGGAAAAGACACCTTGAAAAAGGTCGAGGGCCTTAAAAAAAAAAGAAAAAAAAAAAAACCCAAAACAATGATCTTGTCAGGATGCCCTACATCGAGTCACGACAGGGTTTAACTACTTCATTCTTTACCCTGTCATAAAATCAATGCTCATATTGCAGCCCGCGCTGCCCAAAACACAGCAAATGGAGGCCGAGCGCCGCCAGGACGGGATCAACGTGGCGCGGCGGCGACTCTACGGTGTGTACGTCTGGGTTTTCTGTCACACGTCGAGCTGCAAACGACGTGCGCCTTTCATATTAAACGTCACAATCGGCTCCCGGGGATCTCGGCCTGCAATTTCCCCTCCGAAGGCCTCGCTATCTGTTCATCCGTCACGTGACCCTTCACCTCGCAGGCGCCGCCATTAAAATACTGAGAAATATCCTGTTGGGAGGGCGGGGGGGAATCAAAGCAGGGTTTTTTTTTTGTGTGTGTGTGGGTTTTTTTTAACCCTTAGATGCACACGTGGGGTTAAAAATGACCCCAAGCAGTTCCGATGGAATCTTCTATGAAACTTTAATTCAACTTTAAACTTTAATATAGCAACTCTGACAGTCCCACTTACACACGTGATGTCATCGCTCACGTCTAATGCAACTTTGACTGTCAAGTACTGTCCCACTTACACGTGTGTTACTGGGTAAAGAATGACCTGCAGGGTGGCGAGACTGCCGACACACATGGAAAGAACCTATATAAACATATATGTTTTAATATAGGTTTTGATATAGGTTTTGAATATATGTGACATATATAAAATTGTCCGTTTTCCTATATTTTATGTGCATATATGCACATATATGCACATACATGTACATATATGAACATGTGTGTACATATATGTGCATATATGCACATATATGTGCATATATGTGCATATGTGCACATACATATATGTGCATATGTGCACATACATATATGTGCATATGTGCACATACATGTACATATATGAACATGTGTGTCCATATATGTGCACGTATGCACATAGATGTGCACGTATGCACATAGATGTGCATATATGCACATAGATGTGCACATACATGTACATATATGAACATGTGTGTACATATATGTGCATATATGCACATATATGTGCATATATGTGCATATGTGCACATACATATATGTGCATATGTGCACATACATGTACATATATGAACATGTGTGCACATATATGTGCGCGTATGCACATATATGAACATGTGTGTACATATATGCGCGCGTATGCACATATATGCACTTATATGCACATATATGTGCATATATATGTATGTGTATGTACATATATGCACATATACACACGTATATGTGCATATATACACATATATGTGCATACGTGCACATATATGGACACACATGTTCATATATGTACATGTATGTGCATATATGTACATAAAATATAGGAAAACGGCCAATTTTATATATGTCACATATATTCAAAACCTATATTAAAACATATATGTTTATATAGGTTCTTTCCATGGACATCAGATGTGTAAGTGGGACAGTATTGACAGTCAAAGTTGCATCAGATGTGTGAGACGATATGAGATGTGTAAGTGAGACATTCAGAGTTGCTAAGAATTAAAGTTCCATAGAAGCTTCCAGAGGAACTGCGTGTGGAACAGTGGGGGTCGTGTTACAAAAACTGCAATTTCTTAAAATGAATGAAAAAATTAATAAAAGTACAAATGGTCTCATGTCACAAACATGTTTTCTGAGGAATACCTGGAATATGAACACATTGCAACTCTTTGTTTTAAAGATTTAGAAGAATAACAACCCAGTATGTTGCCAAGACACATTGATTTGAATTGGGGTAGGAACTGGGAGGTTGTGCATCAAAGGGTTAAACAACAACAACCAACACCTGCGAGAACCGCGGCTTCTAAAAATGGCGCCCCGGTGTATTTTTCCATTTCCTGCTCGAGTGTCGTGGCGTGGAGTGAAGCGTTTACCTCGACCCCCCCCCCCCCGAGGAGCCGCGTCGTTTCCCCCCCCAGAGGCGTTCCACACCGAGGGAGTGGAAAATAAACAAACAAACAAACAAACGAGTGGCGTGTTGCTGATATTGCGTCGTTTTGCTTCAACGTTGAGACTTTATGTAAACGAGGCTGATAGAATAAGATTATCTGCATCCTTTTATTCCGTGTGGACATTTTTGGGGGATCCGTTTCCACGGCAACGGCGCTCAGTGTCACTGGAAACGCAACTTTTTGAAACGATTTCCCAAAGAGGAAGTCGTACCCATCATGGAAGATAGATAGATAGATAGAGAGAGAGATGGATGGATGGATGGATGGATGGATGGATGGATGGATAGATAGATAGAGAGATAGATAGAGAGAGAGAGAGAGAGAGAGAGAGAGGGGGATGGATGGATGGATGGATGGATGGATGGATGGATGGATGGATAGATAGATAGATAGATAGATAGATAGATAGATAGATAGATAGATAGAGGGATGGATGGATGGATGGATGGATAGATAGATAGATGACAGATTGATAGACGATAGAGAGATAGATAGATAGATGATAGATAGATGATAGATAGAGAGATAGATAGATAGATGATAGATAGATGATAGATAGATGATAGATAGATAGATAGATGATAGATAGATAGATAGATAGATAGATAGATAGATAGAGGGATGGATGGATGGATGGATGGATGGATAGATAGATAGATGACAGATTGATAGACGATAGAGAGATAGATAGATAGATAGATAGATAGATAGATAGATAGATAGATGATAGATAGATAGAGAGAGAGAGAGAGAGAGAGAGAGAGGGGGATGGATGGATGGATGGATGGATGGATGGATGGATGGATAGATAGATAGATAGATAGATAGATAGATAGATAGATAGAGGGATGGATGGATGGATGGATGGATGGATGGATAGATAGATGACAGATTGATAGACGATAGATAGATAGATAGATAGATAGATAGATAGATAGATAGATAGATAGATGATAGATAGATAGATAGATAGATAGATAGATAGATAGATAGATAGAGGGATGGATGGATGGATGGATGGATGGATAGATAGATAGATGACAGATTGATAGACAGATAGATAGACAGATAGATAGACAGATAGATAGATAGATAGATAGATAGATAGATAGATAGATAGATAGATAGATAGATAGACAGATAGATAGATAGATAGATAGATAGATAGATAGATAGACAGATAGATAGATAGATAGATAGATAGATAGATAGATAGATAGATAGATAGATGATAGATAGATAGATAGATAGATAGATAGATAGATAGATAGATAAATGTTTCATCATCTATTACACCTCACTTATATATCTTTGAATAAATAATGAAGTGTTTGTACATGGCCTGTGCCGGGTGAAGCTCCCCCCCCCCCACCCCCCCTCCCCCCCCACCACCCCCCCTCCCCAGAGTGTCTCTACACACCGGATGAACACAAAAAAACAACAAAAACTCCAGTTTGAAACAGACAAGAAAGACCCGCTGCTCCTCTGATACTGGGCTTGATGCTTTATTCCTCCGTTCATCCAGCCTGCCTTCACATGTGACGGCGTCGCCCCCGGGGCAGGAACATCCCGGGGCTCTGCATCAGCAAGCAGGTACCGGCCGGGGGGGGGGGCATTGAGGGGCCCCCGGTGGGAGTGCTAGGGCCACATATATGTAGCATGGCTGTACCCAGTTTTCTAATGTGAAAAAACGTTAAATTAAATTCAAATATCATATCCTTGTTCTATTTTTTCCACATTCGTTTTACTTCACAGTCATTAAGTTGATGTTTTGTTCAAATGTGGTTAAAATGAGCTTCAATCAGCTTTTTTTTTTTTTTCTTTTTCAGTCAGTTCTGAATTCATCTTAACCTCCTGTAATAGATGTTTTATGTGTTCTTCACTCAGGTGCCGTTCTGATGTACGGCGTCCTCGTGTTGCCGTACTGGATCAGACAGTGAGTGTGTGTGTGTGTGTGTGTGGGGGGGGGGGGGGTTTGAAATGTCTAATTACCAATTAGCATCCAGCCCCAGGCTCGTTTTCAGGATCCGTTTTGATCCCCAACAAACCAGCGTGAGTCTTTACCTTCATTCTCAGGTCACTTTCTGATCCCCGACGGCCTCGGGGTCAAAGGTCGTCCTCCCCAGGCCATCCTTTCTTCTTCTTCGTCTTCTAAAAAGACAGTTTTCCCTGTTTGGTGTTTAAGTTTCTACACGCTTCCGCTGGTCAGTCAATATTTCAACGCGCCGCACACAGAAGTGTGAAATATGAATTTAAGGCACGGGGCTGGAAATTAAAAAAAAAAAGAGAGAGAAAAAAAAAAAAAAAACAGGCCCCGTGATTTATAACGCTACTTGATTTACCAAGTGGAATCGTTTTCATGATTCATTTCCTGGTCGCACTCCGGCATTATGCAAGCAGCCTGCAGCTGGGAAAAGGAGGACGTCGCCCTCTGCTGGCGGACGAGCGGTACTGCAGCCGCACACAACAAAACACTGAACCCCACTGAGCAGGATTTCGTTATAAAGCTGCTTTTTTTTTTCGTCCCTTTTTTCCGCAGCGTCTCGTCCTCAAATCCCCGTCCCAGGCCCCCCGAACCGCAAAACTCCCGGCGTTTAAATATTAATACGTACCAGTTAGACGACACAGTTCGTGTTAACAAAGCTGCAACAGTTCTGCTCCCGAACATCTGAAGGCTGACCCACTTCTCCCTCGCGCCCGTCTCGTGCTGAATTAATAACAGCCGACACATTTGAGTGGCCGCGTTTATTCTGTGTGGACATTTTTTTTTTGGGGGGGGGGGGGGTTCCGTTTCCACGGCAACGGGCGCTCGGTGTCACTGGAAACGCAACTTTTTTGAAAGGATTTCCCAAAGAGGACGTGGTACCCATCATGGAACAGCTGGAGGAAAAGTCTTCTTTTTTTTTATATTTCACTGAAAAGATAAACTAAAATGTATGTGAGACATTTTTGGGGTTGTATGAGAGGGAAAAGTGTAGAAGATAGAAGAGAAAATAGATCTATGATTTCTGAAAACACTGAATTGCACTGATGGATCCATGTAATTACAAAATTATCATTTGAATGTGAAATGAAACTCCAACCTGGAGGAAATATGAGCTTTTCAAATATGATACTTTATGTGTGTTAATCTGTAATTATTATTATTAATAAATAAAGTATTGTTATTATTGGTTCCTCTGCAGAAATAATAAATAAATAAGTAAAATTGCAACTATAATAATAATGATAATAATAATAACAATAATAATAATAATAATACTAATAATAATAATGATGATAATGATGATAATAATGATAATAACAATAATGGTAATGGTAATAATAATAATAACAATAATAATAATAATGATAATGATAATGATAATAATAGTAATAATAATAATAATAATAATAACAACAATATAATAATAATAATAATGCTAATAATAATAATGGTAATAATAATAAAAATAACAACAATAATAATGATGATAATAATAAAAAATAATAATAACAATATGATAATAATAATAATAATAATAATAATAATATTGATAATAATGATAATGATAATAATAATAATAACAATACAATAATAATAATAATAATAATAATATAATGATATAATAATAATAATAATAATAATAATAATAATAATAATAATAATAATAATAATAATAATAATAATAATAATAATAATAATAATAATAATAATAATAATAATAGTAAATAGAACATTTCTGATCCCCCAGGCTCACACCACTTGTACCACTGGTCCATGACTTGACTGCACCAGCAGCCGTTGTAGAAAATAATATAACTAAGAAGAAATGAACCAAATCAATCTGGGCACTGACGGTGAAAATAAAGAATTAAATGAGTAAATAAAGCAACACGAAAGCCTCCACTTCTCTTCCTGATTGAGAATTTTTCAGCCATATTTAACTGTCCAGAAGTCATTTTCCACAAACCACCGAATCATTTAAATCCTTTTTTTTCCCTCTGTCATGAGAAATCAGGAAATATCACAGTGTTTTATATATAATTACTCAGGTTTCAGGTGTTTTCTAAAAAGCCCCCAGCAGAGGCCACATGCTGGACTCACCTTGATGGAGGTGAATGTTAAAAAAAAAGGTGATTTAAAGAATAATGATAAATGGTCGTGGCAAAGTTTATTCTAGGATTGTCGTTCCCCGCCCCCTCCTGGACGTGTGATCTCTCCGGGCTGCAGCCCACCTACCTCCTCCGTGACCCACCGCACCGCCGGGTCCCAACCTTTTGCTCCCTGGAGGCCTCGGGATCCCAGAAAAGACGAGACGCCGTCTCACCGTGACGCCACACACGTCAAACAAACACAACTGTCCTGGGGAAATGAGACCTCCGAGTTGATGAAGACGATTCGCTGCAAAAGAAATCAACAGTTTCATGTTGGAATTGATGAAGTATTGATTCACTGACTGCAGCAGAAACAAGGAAGAGTCGGTCACACCGAGGGTCAAAGGTCAAACTGGTGCACCTTCTATTTTAGTTTCACAACAATCATCAATTTAACACATTTCTTTCATTTCAATTTGACATGTCACAGTTTAACATATATTTGTATGTGTATGTAGTTTCTCTCAGTTTTGTTCAATTAGAAATGCCTTAATTCAGATGGGAACTGATTTTATTATTGGTATTTAGTCTGGTTGAATTGTTCAGGATGCAGAATCTGGAGCTTAATCAATTCAACACATTGGTGCGTTATGGATTAATTTATTTATTTATTTATGAAATGTAAAAAAAAAAAATATTTAAAAAGAAACAAGCAGAATAACAAATAAAAGAGACAATCCGCCAAAAAAAGTAATCCAGAGTTCAACAACAACACTTCCCAGTTTTACAATACGTGCATTTACATATTCGAAAAGGACGCAGGAATAACTTTTTTAATGCTACCCCTTCATATCATTATTGTTAATAAAACAAACAAAATGTTTATTGTATTAATTTTTCTTAAAAAGATATTCTTAAGGTTATCATAGCATAATTCCGTTTATACATTCTCATATATACATGAGAAAAACGCTTTAAAGGCGCATTATTTATGTGTAAAATACACAGAATTTCGTGTGTTTGCGTGAGATTAATTGGCGTTTTCTCTCCCACTCATGAGGTCCAGTATTGTGTTTTCTTGGGGGGGGGCGTGCGCCGTGACGTCAGCACGCGGACAGGCGCGAGCCATCGATCCCAGCTGCGTGGAGCAATGTTTTCATGCGTACGCGCGGCTCGCGCTCGTCACAGTGCCATGGCGCCCGCGATGTCTGTGGACAGGGAGGGCTCGTCGTAGCTGCAACCCGCCCCGGTGTGAAGAGCATCCCGCCGCGGCCCGCTCCCCACTCCCGCTCGGAATCGGAACCCCCTGCCGGACCGGCCATGACCGTGGAGCAGAATGTCCTCCAGCAGCACTCGCAGAAGGTACGGGCGCAACTTGCAAGGCTCGCGTTAGCATTAGCATTAGCATAGCAGTTTGTTTTAATTGCTCGGGGAAAGTACTGGAGTTTGACCCGTTAAAATAAAAAAAATAAAAAAATAATGCTGCTTACGGTTGGTTAAATTAACACTAACTAGTGTGTTTCCCGGAGCGGCCGCCCCGCTCCCTGCAGAACTCGACGCTCCGCGGTGGGGAAGCGAGGCCTAGCGTCGCCTCGGCTTATTATTTTTGCTAGCTGGTAGCTCCGCGGAGCTAACGGCGGCGCGTGAAGTTTTCGGCGCTTCTGTACGTCGGTCAACGTTAAACGAGTGGACTCGTTAACCGGTTAGCCGGTCGGGCGACGTGCGCGCGACGAACGACGCGGCGCTATGAGCGTTAGCAGCCGATGCTAACTGTGTCGTCAGTGGAAATAGACGAGGCCAAAGTGACAGCGCGCGCCGTCAAGTTGGTGCAAAGTGAATGTTTTCACACTGCGGAAAGGGCTTTTTCTTTTTCTTTTTTTTTTTTTTTTAAAAATCTGAAAGGTGGTCAGTGCGTGTTTTTTTTTGTCAGGTTTCTCATGACATAACCGAGCTGTTTGTTTACAAAGCGTGGCCGGCGGCAGAGGTGGAGACACACACACACACCAAGCCTCCACTGTGTGTGTGTGTGTGTGTGTGGGGGGGGGGGGGGGGGTCACATGAACCGCCCCGGATCACACCCCTGCTTCAGTACTCCGTTACTCCTGAGGACTGGATTACCACCTCTGTGCCCAGCGTCGACTCTCCCTTCAAGTTATGTAAGCAGCTGACCGATATTACATATCTGCTTGGCCACTTAGACTGAAAACAAGTAAACGATACACACGGGCGTTACGCAATCTCAGCTTCGTTTGCAGAGGAGGAGAGCTCTTGCTTAAGTTTTAAAACAAAAAAAACAAAAAAGAAAACCCATGAGCCAAGGGAGCCGTTCCTCCAGGTAATGACAGAAGACACACGCTTCTAGAGATGAGTCAAACTCTAAAATAGCAGTGTAACACTAACCTTATTATGGAGTCTCACCTTCAGAAAGGCTGAGATCACCACCAGAACTGGCCGCAATAACAGCCGGACGGGAACATTTTGTATTTTCCAATGCATATACTCAATATGAGAGCTATTTAAAATGGTTATTTAAACTGTCACCCACCTACAAACATCAGAATTTAGATGAACTGTTAAGTTCAGAGTTTAACCATTAGTTTTAGACAACATCGCCCTTGAGATGAAGCGTAGTTGCTGGTATCTTTTCTCTTAAAAGATGTTGTAAATTGAGTAATACTGGAAGAAAAACCACGAACAACTTAACTTCAATTCTTAAATAAGACACGACAGGTTCCAGGTTTGCCGTGGATGAGATGGAAACTTTCACAAGGTCAGGATATACATGAATCTGAACTGAACTGTGATAAATTCACTGTATTTGATTCACTGTATTTCATTTTCTGTTACTTGTGTGGCGAAACAGAGCAGAACCTCTCCTCATACATGTTATCAATAAAGTTATAATGTTGTCCTCAACAGACGATACAATGGTCAGTAAAAAAAAATCCTCTTTAATGTGGAATCTGCTAGCTTTCATAGGCTTTTTCTTCATTTATTCTCATTTACACTTGAAACTAAATCCTACGTTTTAGCAAAATAACTCGTACTAATCGCTCATTATCTTGATTTACTCTGAAACATTGTTAAAGAGAAGCCGTGGCTCTGAGGCTTCACTGGATGACTGTTGTGGGTGTGGCGCTGGGCTTTCATGCGTCGGCCTGCCAGTGGAGGTCATGTGAGGCGAATCCGCCGCGCGCCATTATTTTTCCGTTGATGTTCTTCCAAACTATTTGACACGGTGGTCCCAGTGGGCGTGTCCCTCTGTGTGCAGCCGTCCTCGGAGCCTCCGGCCCGGCCGGGCGCTCGCCGCCGCCGCCGCCGCCGTTCACAGGCTGCCACTTAAAGGCCCGCCGGCCGCCGCCGCCACCGCCGTGGCGAGCGGCTCTTCCAAGACGTGTCACGTGGAGACGAGGCGTGTGTTTGTCAACATGTCTGAGTAAGAGCTTCTGCGTTTGACTCGGCCCAAATCTGTCAAGAGCGGAACTTCCCTCTGCAGCTCGGTCTGTCTGATTCCCGCCGCCAAGATCACAGATGTAGAGTCGGGAGGAAATTCATGTTGAGTTAAAGAATCACTTCATTCTCCAGAAATGTAAAGTTTCTTCTGAACGGGTTCGTGTTGGAGATGTTTCCAATTTACCATATCTGTCGATCTGATACTTCTCTGGTTTAATAAGCGTAATTTGAACATTTCATCTATAGAAAGTCTCAATCTAAAATATGAATTGACATGATCTGGTATTACTTTAAAACACTAATATGAACCTACATTCGTCAGGCTGATGTAACTGATTATTTTGCGCGGTTCCACTCGGTGCAGCGTCGTCATAAAGGAGGATAATTGGAGTGTCAGGTCCAGATTAACTGCACCAAAGTGCTTTAACCACCTTTATTGGAGGAGTCGCTACAACATAAACTGAATCCAGTGAATCATCCCACTCTGAATCTGAATTAAAAAAACAAAACCTGGCCAAGACTACACTAGATCAAATTGCACTTTTAGCGGTTTTACCTGGTTCCGTGTTTCCATAAATCTGAACGTTCAGAACTGAAAAGTGAGAAGCGGAACACATTGGGACTCGGGTTGATCTGCAGAACTCTGATGACCAAGTTCAGTGCTTCAGTGACTTTAAAGACAATAATCCCGACAGTCGGCGCTCGAGGGAACTACACATTTTAAAACTGCTGCTTTAATTCGTCGTTCATAAATAAAGAGTTCAACGACCGTCTTTGCGGCGTCGCTCACGCCGTTAGCGGACCAGACGACTCGTGTGCCACAAGTCTGAACCAATAAGGCTCCTGTAAGACGATGTGGAAATCAACGTGCAAACCACACACATCCTTTTTTGGGACTGCCCCTTCATCAAACAATCCTGGACAGACATTAACGGAACAACTGCAGGAAATTCTTAACTGTACATTTGTCTTTGAACTGGAAAAAAAAAAGATAAGTGTTTGTTTAGTGCCTTGCTGGTTGCAAGCAAAAAAACTCTAACTAGGAAATGGTTATCCTCGGACATACCAACTTTAACATTATGGTGGGAAACCACAGTGGAAATCTATAGGAGGGAAGAGTTGACTGCTTTTGTTCATGATAAACATGGTTAGTTTGACGCATGTTGGGGTAAGAGGGCGACACACGCCAATGCAAAAAGGCCCAATTCCATACTCAAAATGTAGACTATAGCTAGTCTTTCTCTCATCTTTATTGTCGATATCTTTTCTTTAATTGAGAAATAACTGTTATCTACTGGTCACTCCCTGTTCTACAATGTTCTGTAGGTTTTATTGTGTCAAAATGTAAAAGCTCCTGTAGTCCCGGCGGTATTTCCAGATGTTTCCACATCCGACCTTACAGTAGCTGTACGGCACGAAAACGTCAAAGAACAAGTTCAGGCCTTTTTCTGCACACAAAATCTTCTTTGGGAGTCGATACGCAAAGGAAACAGGAACGTATTGGGATTGGCTAGCGTTTAATTAAAATAAAAAATAAATAAAAGAAATCCTGCTGTTCCTCCAAAGCAGAGGTTTGTGCCTGATGTTCCCGTCAGCTGCCGCTTCCTCCGTGAGCGACGGCACTTTGAAGGGAGGCTCAGTGAAAACAAATGCGGCTGGAAAGCGATGAGGCTCGTCGCCGATGGCCGCGGGAGGGAATCGTGGCGTCTCGAGGACGAGCGGGACCGAGAGTCCTTCTGCTTCGTCTCGGTCCAGATCATCGGCCCGGTTTTCCTTCCTTTTGTTTCCTCGGCTCGCTCTCGCTACAGTCGGCGTGGGCGTCAGTGTCCCTGTGATATTTCGCGTTATGAAACAACGCAGGCTTCTGCTCCACTCTCCTCGGGAAGCAGGGGTGTTAAACATGAAGCACGTGGGCCACTTCTGACCCGCCGGAGGAGCGGATCAGGCCGTGGGATGTTTTTGTGAAGTGCAGCCATTACAGAGACGACTCCCGGTCGGCCCCCATCAGCCCCTGACTTCCTCGGGTTTGTGCGTCATGAGTGGAATATGAAAGAAATTAATTTCAAAAATAGCTTTTTATCATGATTCACGGTCGTTATTTGGACGCCGCTCTTCTCCAGACCTGACTCTGAGACATGAATTTCACCCGTTCAGTACCGAAAATGCAAAGAAAAATGCTATTTTAACACAGAAATCAAAAACTGTATGAGTTCAGAACGTAACGTATGAAATAAACAGAACAATAGTCATTAAGAGAAATACCTCAATAAAGATTAAGTGTCTTTTATTCACTTAAATACAAACTGAAAAGCTGAATTTTAAGATTTAAGCTCACTAAAGATCTTTGGTTATACTTTTTTTTCCCCCCCTCCCTTTATAAACTCCATATTTAATCCACACTGTATTTTATCATTCACTGTTCTGGAACTGTATCTTTCATACTGACATTTAATCTTCGGTTCGCGAAGGTTCACATGAGGCCACGGCGTGTCGGAATCTCCCCGTCACAATCCCAGAATACTTGATGGTTTTGAAGCTTCGCTCATGTGATGGAATGTGATGGAGTGAATCCAGCCTGCGATGCAGAGCCTGTTGTTTCAGGTGCGGCTGCGGGGGGGGGGGGGGGGGGGGAAGAAAAAAGCTCACGTCAACTCTTTGTTTTACAGGATAATCCCACTTAATGAGACGTCTGAGTCTGCCGGGTGCTGCAGCGCCTCAGTTGTTGTGGCTTTTTCAGCCTTTCTGCTCGTTTTGCAAGCAAATGTGAATTCTGGTCGCCGCTTGGCTCTGGAGCCACGCGGGGCTCTTCAGCTGCTCCATTAACGGCTTGGTACCCAAACATTTAGCTTTTATTCCACACTGATTTGCAAACGTGGTTCAAACTCCAGGATTAAAAGCAGATGAGGTCAAACGGCGAAGACAGCCAGGAGAGATGGGGTGGCAAAATAAAGGAATAACGTGGGGAAAATGGACAAATGATGATTATTGAAATTGCTCGTGCAGCTTTTATTTCAGTTAAATAAAAAAATGGGGGGAAAGTAAAAGAAATAAGGCTCTCAATCACGTAATATTGTCTGCCCGAGCTGCTGAACAGGACATGGGAGGGGGAAAAAGATATAAAAGGAATAAGAACAGAAAATATACTTAAAAAAATTAATACAAGAAAAAGAACAAAAATGTAAAAAATAAGAGAAAATGGGTAAAAATAATAGAAGAAAAACTAAAGATGGGCAAAAAAACGAAGACAGCCAGGGGAGATGGGATGGCGAAATAAAGGAATAAAATGGTCAAATGATGATTATTGAAATTGCTCGTGCAGCTTTTATTTCAGTTAAATAAAAAAATGGGGGGAAAGTAAAAGAAATGAGGCTCTCAATCACGTAATATTCTCTGTCCAAGCTGCTGAACAGGACATGGGAGGGGAAAAAGATATAAAAGGAATAAGAACAGAAAATATACTTAAAAAAATTAATACAAGAAAAAAATTGGAAAAAATAAGAGAAAATGGGTAAAATTAATAGAAGAAAAAATAAAGAGAGGCAGAAAAACGAAGACAGCCAGGAGAGATGGGATGGCATAATAAAGGAATAAAATGGTCAAATTATGATTATTGAAATTTCTCGTCCAGCTTTTATTTCAGTAAAAGTAAAAGAAATTAGGCTCTCAATCACGTCATATTCTCTGCCCGAGCCCGAGGACAAGGGAGGGAAAAAAAGATATAAAAGGAATAAGAACAGAAAATATACTAAAAAACTGGGAAAAAATAATTGAAGAAAAAATAAAGACGGGCAAAAATGGAAAAGCAACAAAACAGGAAAGATGGTTAAAAAATTGGACACAAGAATTATAGCTATTGACACTTAATGAATGCAGCTTCAGTTTCTGTTCTTCCGAGGCTTTTTGATAAACGTTCCCGTGTCGCGGCTCCACACAAACTCCAGTTGGCGTTTCTGTCCGTCGTGAGCCGCAGCAGCTCCATTCCAGGTGTTTTATTTCGGCGTCGGCTCCGTTCAGCGGCGCAGTAAACCAGCGGGACCCCAGGGCGGCTCCCCAGACTTAAGGCCGCTGACACTAAGTGCACTGCCACAATATTTATAGAGCATTTCTTCCAGCAGCGCCACTGCAGGTTAAGTGTGTTCTAAGGTCACACCGTCCAGCTGGGTCTGGCATCAGTGGTCCATCAAACCCTGCAGGGAGAATCCTCTCCCTTTCTGGGTGTTTATCTGTCGACCCGTCACCACCAGACCAGACTCCGTCAAATTGAAAGTGAAAAATCACTGTTTTCTCTTATACGAGCCAGTTAAGAGCGTTTTGATGCTTCTGCTGTGTCGGGAGCTGAAAGGAAGTTTGAGGAAAAACAAAGCACGTTTAAATGGATTTCTTTGTTTTTTTTAACGCTTTGTTTTCCTACAAATAATCAGAATTATTGTTGGTTTTTTTTTAAAATCGCAACCCTGTATTTTTATTAAACATATTCGAGTTTTTTGGGGGGATTTCTTTGTTCAATTAAACCAAAGTGAGAATCACAGACGGGTTTAACCAAACCTCACGTCGCGTCTCAGTTTGTCTTCATCGACACACAGCAAACGTCACGTCACGGCCGAGATTGTTTACAATCCCACAGTGTGTAGCTCACGTTAAGACGTCGCTCAAACCTGGAGGGTTTTTTAAGGCGGTGACGATTCCACATCTTCCCTCTCTCGGAGTCTTAAAGAAGCGTTTGCATTCTGCAGTGCGAGTGGGTTTGTTATTGATTCGCTGACTTCTGTGCCGTTGTTTTTCACGGGGCTCCTCTGAATCGTGTCTCCAGCACCAGCAGACTCTACTGAACCAGCTGAGGGAAGTCACCGGCACCACGGACGTTCAGCTGCTGCAGCAGGCCCTGCAGGTAAACCTCCTCAAACCCCTGGGAGACTCGCCTCGGCGCTCGGCGGCGACCATCTGTTCACCTACGGGGTTATTATATTTGTGCCAGAATTCTGAGCGAGCGATGGGGAAATTTGAGCGCAAAAAAATTAATTGTGCAGCACACTACTAGCATTTTGAGGAAATGTTTAAATTGCGCAAAGAAAAACTTGAGATTGCGCTCAAAAATCATTTCTGCGCTCAGATTCTTCCTCTGCGCTCAACCTCTCTCTCTCTCTCTCTCTCTCTCTCTCTCTCTCTCTCTGTCTCTCTGTCTCTCTCTCTCTCTCTCTCACAGAAATAAGGAAAACTAAAGATAATGATCCTGGATTATATGTTTTCCCTCGCAGTTTGTTTTTCCCTCTTCTTCTTCGTTGGTTATGAGGAACTTCCAGAATCCAAAGTAACCAATCAGAATTCAACGCCCCGAATTGCTGTGATTGGTGGACAACTTGTGTCTGTCACATTTGGGCTTTGCACATTTTGAGCGAGCGCACAGCAGGACTTGAGCGGATGTGGAGAGATTTGAGCGAGCGAGAGAGAGAGAGAGAGAGAGAGGTTGAGAGCGCAGAGGAAGAATCTGAGCGCAGAAATGATTTTTGAGCGCAATCTCAAGTTTTTCTTTGCGCAATTTAAATATTTCCTCAAAATGCTATCAGTGTGCTGCACAAT
>NC_137663.1:25854103-25871603 GCF_963422515.1 Blennius ocellaris
CCCTGAGATTTAATGGGTCCCAAATCAATATCCACTTCCAGGTATTTATTAGTTGTGCTGGTTTGCCTCACTGCCTGAACTTTTTGCTCCTGCTTGGGCGGGATTGAGTAGAAAACCTCTTGTCTCGTCGTCACTGAAGGTTTGTGATTCTCCCCGAGACTAAAAATATCCAGAGCTTCCTTGTTTCTCTGCTTCATGCTGGGGGTTTTTTTTTGTTGTTTTTTTCCATCTAACCCGGGTAATCCTGAGTAATTTCTCTGCAAATATCCGTTTCCTGGTGTGATTCATTCTGTTGTTGAACACGAGTCAGAGTGTTTGCACATAATGGGAACATTTAATCCTCCGTCACCAATAAGCTCCATCTCTCACTTGTTCTGCTGACTCAGCCGTATTGACTCCCCGACGGTTAACCTCTCTGAGCTATTGACGATCAATCATCAAACCCGCATCGTTCCCTCAGCGGCACGCCGGCGGGGGGAAAAAAATGATATTGACCATCAATTAGCCGCGTTGTGCTCTCGCCCTTTATTGTGGCTCAAGCATGTCAATTATACCAAAACCCCGGCTTCACGTAAGCCGTCTGCACTGAGCCGCCTCGCCGCCGAGGTTAACGGAGGTTGGAGGGTCGGGGGGTCGGGGGTCGGGGGGGTCGGGCCTCCAGACCTCCGGGCTCATCCGTCATGTCTCCCCTCTGTGAGGCAGTCAGGTTGTTGGAGACCCTGACCTGCATTACTGGGCACGTTGATGCGTATGACAGGGCGGCCTGGGGGCCGGCGGGTCGTCTTTGAAGTTCAGCCTGTGAGCCGTTTCACCGACCCCCCCCCCCCCCCCCCACCCCCCCGAGTCAGGATCCGCGGACGACGGCCATTTGACTGATTGGCTGCCTTTTGTGTGTTAAGTGTGTAAATGCGTGGGCTGCTGGGTACCGGAGTGGCCTCGCCCCCCCCCACAACAGTTCCATTCACATCCAGAGGACAAACCACACACACACACACACACTTCCACTCCTCATCGATGAGATTTACTGCTGATTTTTCTTATTTTCTGCTATTTGTTCTGTCAATTATCAAAATCATGTTGTTGTTTTTGTTGTTTGTTTTGTCCTTTTGTTTTTGTCTTTGCGATCATTGTTGTGATTATTTTGGTTTTTGCTCCGTTGTTGCTCAGGCTGGTTTAATCTCACGGCAGTTGGAAAATATTTAGATCACTGTGATTATTGTGTTATAATGAAAAAAAAGAAAAATGTATGTAGCACTAACAAGGGTATTGTATGTTTCTCCCCACCCAGTCTATCTCTCTGTCTTTCCTCTCCTCTCCTCCATCCTTTCACCTCCACCGGTCCTCAGAATTCCTCCACCTCTGACTCTGGTTTCTACAAAGTTTTTCTTTTACACAGTCGCAAACACACCTGCTTGCTCATGTGGATATGTTGGGCTTTTCTATTTTCTCTATAAAACTACATTGGAATGACTGTAATGTATTTAAAAATGTCTTTTTTTAATAAAAACAAATAAATAAAACGTGTGTAAATGTGTGTGTCCCAACAGCAGGACGTGAGCGAGTTCACGCACAAGCTGCTGGACTGGCTGGAAGACGCCTTCCAGATGAAGGCCGAGGAGGACAGGTGAGCTGGAACCCTCGGGAGTACGACTCCTCTGACTCCTCTGACTCACTTCCACGCCGGCTCTTTCTTTCCCCAGGGAGGGCGAGAAGCCAAAAAACCCCATGGTGGAGCTCTTCTACGGCCGCTTCCTCGCCGTCGGCGTCCTGGAAGGTGAGGCCAAGTTTTTTTAATTCCAACTGAAAAAGAGAGTTAAGCAGGAGGGCGGCCAGAAAATAGATAGATAGATAATTACTTTATTCATCCCCGAAGGGAAATTGTCTTGTTGCAGCAATCTGGTACATACGAATATTATAAAATACAATAGAATAGAAATAAAAGTAAAAAATGAAAATATGTGGGTATAAGACATAAAGTAAAACACAGAACGGAACATGGGCACTTAGAAATAAGCAGGAGATAAAAGCAAGATAAATAAATAGTAAGGTGCAGTGGCAGAGCCATTAGAAGTAGGTATTATATTATAATAATAATAACAATAATACAGATAATAACAATGTGTAGTGGTGTATAATACTCGTGTATAGTACTACGAATAATGGTAGCAATAATATAACAATAACAATATGGTAGCAATAAAATAACAATATATATATATATATCAGTAATAACAATAATAATCTGAGAGGAGTAAAGCGTTAGCGCGGCCTGATTGGAGCTGCCGGAACGCCAGCGAGCCCTTGCCCCGAGTAATGAAAGGTGACCTTGCCTTAATGAGATGTGGTCTATGCAAAAAGGAAAAAAAAAAAAGAGGAGCGAGCGGTTTGCATTGATCGTGCGAGACCTTGACGGCTGATTGACATTGCGCTTATTATGCATGACAATACTGGCCCAAAGCCACCGAAAGCTGGGCCGGTGGACTCTGCTGCTCATAAAATGACCTTAATGCCTCATCTGCATGTCCGCTGCCCCCCCCCCCCCCTCTACCTCCTCCCCCCAGTTTTTTGGATGGTTCTTCCTCAGCAGTTGGAGCTCGGTGCAGCTTTTTAAGTAGCTCTGATGAGTGAGTGACTGCTGAACAAGTGAAAATCAGGCCGGATGCACACGAGTGTGAAATGCGTCCCGGCTGAGCTCCTCTGCCTCCACTGCACCAGTTTCCCCCGAACACAAACCACATTCTAGTGTCCCGATCGCAACGATCGTGGCCAGTGTTGATAAAATAAGGGCTTGAAATGGTGAGAACGTACAGATCAAGGCTGCGTTGGGCATCTAAATTGTGATCAATTGTAAGTGTAGAGTTCTGTTACTGAGGTACTTCAACCGTTACGCTTTTAATTCATCTTAATTACCTTTAATCCACCTCATCACCGACGATTTGGGAAGTTATTTCTTATGCATCTTGTCAGAAAGGCACAATGACTTTTCTACAAATACGACAAAAGTTTAAGCTTTTCTTTAAATGTGCCTGATCGTAGCTAATGGAATTATTAGGACAGTTTCTGATGTTCATCTGTTAAACAGCAATGTGTATTCTCAATATTTCCACTGCACTGTTGGACAAATAAACCCACTCTTGGGTAAATGATACCAAATAAACTGATAAAATCAATCTCTTTTTAAAAACAAATCTCTGTTCAAAGGAAGTTTAAAATCCCCTGATGTGAATAGAATAGAATGCCTTTTATTGTCATTATACCAGGTACAATGAGATTAAAAACAACTCCAGTAACAGTGTACATAATATGTAAGAAACATATTAAGAAAAAAGAAAAAAAAGAGATTAGAATATGTAAAAAAACATAGTAAGGAACATAGTGCAAGAAGGAGGGTGGGGGTGTAAAGGAGTCCAGTCCTGAGAACCATACGGTATGTTGTGTGTAATTTACGGGGAAATAAATATATTGCACATTATAAAGTATTGCACAGAAGGAGCCGGGTTTTAACGGCGCCGCCTCGTTTGGCTCCGCAGGGAAGAAGTTCGAGAACACGGAGATGTTCGGCCAGTACCCGCTGCAGGTCAACGGCTTCAAGGACCTCCACGAGTGTCTGGAGGCGGCCATGATCGAGGGCGAGATCGAGTCGCTGCACTCGGCCGAGAACTCGGCCAGGTCCGGACAAGAGGTGAGACCCGCGCCGCGCCGCGCCGCAGACGTTTCCATGGAAACCGAGCGGCTGGGTCGTGGCGAAATTGGGAAATGTACGTTAGTTTTTATTCCATAGTTCCGACTCCTGCGTGATCAGACCGTCTAGGACGGTGTTTTTCAACCGCTGGTGTTTCCTCCAGATCTCGTCAGCTGAGCCGTGGGAAATTATCCAATTTCACATTTTTTTATAAAAAACCTTTGCTCTCACAGCGACAGTGTGTTGCAGAGTAATCATGTATAAATACTCTTCACCACTAGAGGGCAGCACAGAACTTTGCCGGTGAAATGTAAAGTGACAGACGTCAGTGTGGTTCATCTCCACCTCCTGCTACCATCTTGTATCAAAGTACTGTGTCAGTGACAGTGATGGAGAAGTTTTTGAAAACCAGGATCTCAGCTCTTCATCCATCAGGTCCAGGTTTCACACTGAGGGAGTCACAGTTAAAAAAAAAAGAAATTGCGAAATACTTTTTTCTGTATTTATTTGATTCCTGTTGATAAAACTTTGATGAGAAAGACTTTATATTGTTAATAGAGGCTACAGAGTTTCACATTTTAACATTTTCGGGTGGTGGTGTGGCTCCAGATTCTTCCAAAGACAAAAATGTGTCTCGGCTCAAAAAAGGTTGAAAAACACTGGTTTAGATGGCTCAAGAGCAAAACACCAAATTTACCAAGATTCTACTCAACGTGTCTCACAAACAATAGATTTAGTAAGAAAATAAATCGTGCAAACCAGTTAAAACGTGACTTTAAAACTCTGAAGCTCAATTTCAGTGTTTCACCGTAGTCGGCATTCAGTAATGCTTCACCTCCAATAAGCCTCGACACGTGAACTAAAGACATAGAAACAGAACAACCAGACGGTCGTAGGCGACGTCACATGTTCTTTTACAGGCAGCACGTATTCAACGTGTTCAACAGATAATCTGTGGATTAAATATGGACTCGGAACAGCAGGTTCTCTTCACCTAAACTAAAAATACCGTTCTATGGAAATGCCTGCTTTCTTTTCCACATTTGTAAAGAACATGCGTTTGCGTGACGAGCGGCGTCTCAATACCTTGTTTGGTGGATTTGATCATTGACGTCTGAAGAACGTGGATTCACTCTGGGGTGACGTCCTCCGTACTGTTATCTACTGCACTTAAAATACATCCAGTTTTAAATTTGTGCGATTTAATAAAACGGCTAGTAGTTTTAGCGTCCACGTAGTTCTGGCCATGGTCCTCGTGTGAGATTTGCTGAAAGCATCGTGGCGAGACGAGACAATCGGGCCGTCGTGGATCCTCTCCAAAAATGTACTTTTTAACTGTCAACAGCATTATTTAGATTTTGAAGCTGTGGCGTTTGTCAAAACTGGCAATGAGTCAGTGGTTCTGCATTTCTTTGCCGTCGCTCTGTGTTTTTTTTTAAAAAAATACCGTGTTTCTCTATGGCGAAGAGAAGCTCGTAGTAGAAATGTGGTTGTTCTGCAGCAGTACTGAGGACCGTCGTCTTACCGTCTTTATTCATGAAGCGCTTTCACAGAACCCCGGTAGAACCAAGTGCTGAGCACGAGGACGACTTCACACAGTGTCCACAAAGCTCCACTTTTCTGCTGAGTCGTAGGTTTTTTTCTTTTGCAGATTTCATAAACCGTTTTAGTTGAGCACACACACCAACTGGCAACGAGTAAGAAGCAAAAGATTTAAACTGCACTAAAAGGAAAAGTGGCACCGAATTGATCCTTTAGAGTTCCTCAATGTTCAAGAATAGAATTAGTAAAGGTTTTTGCTCGATTTTCATAAAAACTTGTACACGCATTTCCCAAGCAGCTCTGAAATTGTCCGTTACCGACGCATTACAGCCGAACTCCGTCAGGCGTTGTGAGATAACCTCTAACTGCTTGTGTCTCCCAGCACTGGTTCACGGAGCTCCCCCCCGTCTTGACCTTCGAACTCTCCCGGTTCGAGTTCAACCAGGCGCTGGGCCGACCCGAGAAGATCCACAACAAGCTGGAGTTCCCCTCCATGCTCTACATGGACAGGTGACGGGGGGGGGACGCCTCGTCACCGGGTTGGGGGGGGGGGGGGGGGGGGGAGCTGTCGCGTGAGTCGGGATCTCACTGTGCTGTTTGTCGTCAGATACATGGACCGGAACAGAGAAATCACCCGGATCAAGAGGGAGGAGATCCGGCGGCTGAAGGAGCACCTGACGCTGCTGCAGCAGCGACTGGAGAGGTACGCCTGTCCCCGACGTTGAGCCCAAGGTCACCACGGCTCCGACTGGCTGCAGAGAGTCGTTTCTCACTCTGTCCTCTCTTATTTACCTCCCGGTGACACTCGCTCTCTCCCCCCCCCCTCCCCCCCCCCGATCTGTCGCAGGTATCTGAGTTATGGCTCCGGTCCCAAGAGGTTCCCTCTGGCCGACGTCCTCCAGTACGCCATGGAGTTCGCCTCCAGCAAGCCCGTGTGCACCTCGCCGGTAGAAGACATCGACACGTCGGCGCCCCCCGGTGGCACAACGGGACAACAGTTGCCCCTAGCAAGGCAAGCCCCAGCAGGAGAGGGGATACGGTATTTAACCTTAAGGCCCAATCCCAATTCTGCTCTTACCCCTCCGCCTACCCCTTAGCCCTCCGCCTACTCCTTAGCTCTACGCCTCCCCCTTAGCCCTCCACCTCCCCCTTAGCCCTCCGCCTCCCCCTTAGCCCTCCGCCTCCCCCTTAGCCCTCCGCCTCCCCCTTAGCCCTCCGCCTACCCCTTAGCCCTCCGCCTCCCCCTTAGCCCTCCGCCTGCCCCTTAGCCCTCCGCCTCCAAAACGAGGGCAAAGGCAGTTTCAGCCCTTAGATTTGGGACACCCCTCCCCCTCTGCTCAGCCCCGCCCCTCTCGCTCCGTCTCACAGTTGTGACATCATATAACGGCGCCATCATATCAGCAGAGCTGAGCCACGAATATTTGTTGATTTTCCAGCAGGAGCGTCGTCATGCCGTCCCAAATTCAACGTGTTGCAGCAGCTTCGCTGCTTTGTTTCGTTTTCCACCTTTCCCACATCAAGGCGAAGAAATAGACGGAGACATGGATTGCATACGTTTTTGTATTTGGACTTCAGAAATATTTCCTCATTCACCATGTGAAAGCGGAGGAGCTTCCTTGTTTGCTCGGGGGTCCCTGTTTTCAAAACACCCACATTAGAGGACTTTGGAACTCTTCAGTGTAATAATAAAATGTTATAAACACGGTCTCTACCAAACAAATACACACGGAAGCTGCAGACGGCAACGCTACTGCCGTTCTTACTTGTAAAAAACACAACAGGTTTATAGAACTTTAGAAGCGTATAGATGTGAAATGCGAGTCCTTCGGCGCCGTGTCCTCCTACCCCTCTGTTTAAAGTGTGCATCTGTAAAACTTTGTTTCGAGGGGTGAACAGCCCTTCCCCTCACCCCTCAGACTCTCGTGAACGTGCAATTCAAAGGGTTAAGATGAAGGGCTAAGGGGGAGAATTGAGACGCAGCCTTTAGAGTCGTCGTTTTTTTTTGTTTTTTTTTATCCGCTTGACGGTTTTCTTCCCGTTTCCACGCCGCAGCACAGCCGAGCCGGACCCCTCGCCCCCGCCGGAGACCTCCGGCCCCGCCCCCGGCCCCACGGCGGCTCCCGCTGCAGCCCAGCAGCAGAGGGTGCCCATCCACAAGCCCTTCACCCAGTCCCGGCTGCCCCCCGACCTGCCCATGCACCCGGCCCCGCGCCACATCACGGAGGAGGAGCTGCGGGTGCTGGAGAGCTGCCTGCATCGCTGGCGGAGCGAGGTGGAGAACGACACCCGCGGTACGTCTGCCTCTCAGCCGGCGTCCGTCAGGGCGCAAAAAAGGGGCGGAGCAGTGGGTAAACGTGTGGCTCTTCGTCTCACCAGATCTGCAGGGCAGCATCACCAGAATCCACAGAACCATCGAGCTGATGTACTCCGACAAGTCCATGATGCAGGTGAGCCGCCCGAGCGCGCCGTTCTCGCGGTGGAGCCGGCGAACCCGCCGCTCCTCTGACCCGGGCCGCGTTTTTCCGCAGGTGCCGTACCGGCTCCACGCCGTGCTGGTCCACGAGGGCCAGGCCAACGCCGGCCACTACTGGGCCTACATCTACGACCCGCACCAGCGCTGCTGGATGAAGTACAACGACATCTCCGTCACCAAGTCGTCCTGGGAGGAGCTGGTCAGGGACTCGTTCGGCGGCTACCGCAACGCCAGCGCCTACTGCCTCATGTACATCAACGACAAGAAGCCGTTTCTCATAGAAGGTACGAGACCCGAGGACAAACGTCCAGTCTGGAGGACAAACGTCCAGTCTGGGGTTTGATTTTACACCAGAGGAACTACATGAGGTGGTTCAGTCTGGTCTCGCCGAGGACGATTGTGAGAAAGTTCCAAATAACGATTATATGACCCACATGAGCACATTGAGTTCTATAAACACTCAAATTCCTTCTTCCAGCTTAAACTGTTTTAATTATACAATTGTAAATCTTCCATCCGTCCCACAACTGGAAGGTTTACAAGTGATGATAGTTCACAGCTGGCAGAATGTCATAAAATCTTATTTTAAATTCACAACATATTCCGGCCGTGAGATTTTTACATATGGAATTAATATTATCTTGTCAGACCGAAACAAACATGGCGTGTTGATTTGTCGTTCCTTTTTAATTGTTAATGTAAATTGTTGATGAACATAATACGGTGATATGATTCATATTGCCGTACAGAATTTACAATTAAATACAACAAATTATATCAACGCTGTTTATTACCGTATTTTCCGCCCTATAAGGCGCACCTAAATACCTCAAATTTTCTTAAAAGCTGCCAGTGCGCCTTATAGCCCGGTGCGCCTTATATATGGACGATTGTTCTACTCCAGGATGCTATTTGACAGCTGAACAACTAGAAGCTTTTATTTTGACAACTCTAACTTTGCAACCGGATCTTCAGTGCGGACGAGACTCCGCACAACACCTTAATCACTCATGGTTGCACACCAACGTTCTAACAAACCAAAATAAACTAGATGAAATAATTACTCCCTAAACTGGGGAACAAAAACACAGCATAAACACAATCAACACAACACCAAGCCCAACAACAACCCACAATAACCTCCAACAACACAAAACATGAATTTGTCGCTGCAAGGCATGATGGGACATCATGCCTTGCAGCGACAAATTCAACCTGAGCTCCTCAGTGCAGCCGATAGAAACTCCCATAATTCATTGCAGCTGTTTGTGGTGTTTTAAATGCAATTATTGGGGGTTATATTTGGTTTGTGGTGTCGGTAATAATTGTGTTGTGTTGTGTTTTTGTTGCTTACTTCACGTAGTTTAGTTTATTATCATTATTATTACTGGTAGTTGTAAGTTGTCAACCAGTAGTGAAAAAGGTTTTGTGTGTAGTGTGGTACTGGCATAGGCTGCAGGTAGGACTATCAAAATAAAGCGTGTGCACCTCTCTGGGTGTTAGAAGCAATGGAAAATGTAACTTAATGGCTTTGAGCTATAAATGTTGCTGACCACTGGTCTGTTCCATGCGCCTTATAGGGCGGTGCGCCTTATATATGAATGAAGTTGTAAATTATGTCAATCAATGTAGGTGCGCCTTATAACCCGGTGCGCCTTATAGGGCAGAAAATACGGTACACATTATTTTTTTAATGCAGTTAGAAAAAATTTAGAGTAGAGTATAAAGTACAATCTGCCTTGTTTTGTGTCGCACTTCACATCAAGCGAAGGAAGGAAGGAAGGAAGGAAGGAAAGCAAGCAAGCAGAAGAATAGAAAATACCAGTCCTTCCGGTTTGTCCAGCAGGGGGCGGTGTTGCAGTGTGTACATGATACTGGACGCTCTAATGGACACGACTCCCTCCATGGTGTCTGAATGTTTCTCCACATGTTTCCTCACTTCTTTAAATGTATCCTGTGCTTATATGGTGTGTTTTTTTTACATTTTAAATTTATTTAAATCACACAAATGAAAAATCCTCCTGTCGCGTCTCTGCTGCAGAGGAGTTCGACAAGGAGACGGGCCAGATCCTGAGCGGCATGGACAAGCTGCCCCCGGACCTGAAGCACTACGTGAAGGACGACAACGAGCAGTTCGACAAGGAGATGGAGGAGTGGGACACGCTGCAGGCCCGCAAGGCCCAGCAGGAGAAGCTGGCTCTGGCCGCCGCCGCAGCAGCAGCCGCCGCCGCCGCGGCGGCGTCCAGCACCTCCACCTCGTCTTCCTCCCCTCAGCCCATGAGCATCGAGTCCAGCCTTCCAGACAACGCAGGTCAGGGTCACGACGAGCACAACAAATGCAAATCTTTCCTTCTTTTGATCCTTTTGTAACGGCGAGAATTTGCCAGTCTATTCTGAAATATACATATTAAAGGAATTCAGATATTATTATATTTGCAAAAAAAACAAAAACCCTCAGTGACCTGGATCTGGATATCGTATTTTTATTCAGGATTAAAACAATTTGTCGTCATCTGGAAACATTTTTTTGAGTTTACGTGTCTAAAGTATCACTTCACATAAATTGGACACCTTTATTGTGAAAGGCGTTGCGTCATGTGACCTCCACAGACGCATTACTAAATTCTGACCAAGGGCGGTTTTGAATGTAATTTTTGCCGATCTAGTGTTTTTAGATCAGCCTCAGTCAGTTTTCATATTTATACTTTAGTAAAAAAAAACAAAAAAAACAATCACATGGCGGCCGGATTAGATCCTCTGGAGGGCCGCTTCTGGCCCCCGGGCCGCATGTTTGACACCCCTGGCTTAGAACATCTCCAGTAGATCATCGGCTTCATCTTCCTGCTTTAGCACACACACACACACACACACACACTCGGTCAAACAACTGTGTTGCTCCGCCACCATCAGCATTTAGGTACTTTCTCTCTGTCTCTCTCTCTCTGTCTCTCTCTTGCTCGCTTTCTCTCTCTGTCTCCATCTTATTTTTTATTTTTTTATTTTTTAGTCTCTTGAATTTTATTGTGAATATTGTCTCACGCACAGTTAGAAGTCTCACATCCGTCATAAACATGTTTCACTTTTTGAGCCTTAACTTGAACATTCATGTAAAAAAAAATAAAAAATCAAAATTTTGCCATATTGTTTTTCAGACCGTCTGAAATCCAACAGTTGTATGGAAATCTTAAGCCATCGCATTTTCTTTTTTAATTTTCTTTTTTAAAAATGTTCAGCATTTCAAAATAAAACCTTTCACATCCTGTTTAAACCAACATAAACGACGGACGTCTCCCAGGAAAACAACACGACCACAGTGACTCTTCAAACCCGTCGTTTCCCTCCTTTTATCAAACTGACGTTCACACCTTAGACAGAAAATGGCGCTTGCATCCACTTTCAAGGTGACGTAGCGTCTGTGTGTGTGTGTGTGTGTGTGTGTGTGTGTGTGTGTGCAGCCCCCCAGCAGGACCCGGAGTACATGGAGCAGCCGTCGCCCACCAGCGACTCCAAACACCTGGTGGAGGAGACGGAGCGAGCGATCTGTAGAGCCGCCGCCGAGCTGGAGGGGGGGCGGAGCCCCGAGGCCCTGCTCAGCGCGGTGCGTCTCACACACACACACACACACACACACACTCGATATATATCAACCTAGAACATCTGGATTTATCGAGCCTCCCCAACAACAGATTTCTCCGGAACGAGTGAATCAGTAGAAGGACGTTAGAACCTGCCGTGATCCAAAACCCGCCTTTGAATCTTTGTTATGCATCTATTTCGTTCTTTTCCCCCCCACGAGGTTTGGTAAGTCCGGAGCCCCCGAAGGGACCTGGAGGGAAAAGAAAAAAAACTATCTCAAGATCTCGCAAAACTATATTGTTCTAGAATAACGGCAGGAAGAACGTAGAATTGCGGCTGCAGGTCATGACAGCGGCTCAACTGGTGTCTGAAGCCGGGAGCTTCCTGTTCCTTTCACAGTAAAACCGCTGCGCTGCGGAGCGCCGACAGTTCCAGGAGGTTCGTTTGCAGACTTGTTGGGAGTGACGGCTACTTATTGTGAATTACACAACAACTACAGGACATTGAAAGACACACCACTAGCCTGGCTAGTTTAATATGTTGTACGACCAGCAGGGGGCGACAAAACGATTCTGCGGTGAAACGATCAACGAAACAACTGAACGACTAGTGAGAGTTTGGAGAACAAGATATAAATCTGTAGGTTATGTGAAGATTTCTCTTGGAAGTGGAGATCACGTGATTGAAGTTTGGTTTAACCGTTGATTTAACAAAACAAAACAAAAACGAGTGAATCGGCTTCAACGCGTCTTCCCGTCAGTCCTCCGTCGTCCTGCTTCACCTGTCCCGTTGTCTCTGCAGTCCCCTCCACCTCCCGCCCCCCCCACACCCGAGGTCCAGGCGGGCGGCCCCCCCTCCACCTCCTCCGCCCCTCCCCCCTCTGACCCCGCCCCCTCTGACGAGCCCCCCGGCCAGCGCACCGTGGAGGTGGCCATCCCCCACGTGGGCACCTTCGTGATCGAGTCGGAGGAGGGGGGGTACGACGACGAGGTAGCCCCGCCCCCGCCCCCCCCCCCCCCCCCCAGAGCCTCGCGCTGGAGAAACCGTGACTCCGCCTCTTTGTTGGGCTCGTCTGCGTTTCTCTGGTGTGAAAAGTCTCGTCCGTCTGCATCTCGACTCCACGGCAGCTTGACCGCTAGTGGAACGCCGTGGCGCTAATCCACCGTGTGTGTGTGTGTGGGGGGGGGGGGTGGGGGGGTGTTTTTAGTGGCTGAAGGTGTGTGTGCATGTTAAATGTGTGTGTCTCCATCCTCCACCTCGGACTAAAACTCTGCTTACAACATGACGTTTCATGTGAAAATGCATTTTCAGTCTCACCTGGAAACACTGAAATATTCAGTTTAAATTTAAATATTATATTTAAGTAATATATTTATATTGCATTTTCAGTCTTACCTGGAAACATTGAAATATTTGAAATTTAAATATTATATTTAAGTAATAATTAATATATATTTATATTGCATTTTCAGTCTTACCTGGAAACACTAAAATATTTAGTTTAAATTTAATTATATTTAATAATAATGAATATATTTATATTTAATAATTTAACAGCCAGACCACGAGTTGAGAAAGCAACATAAACATAAACGATGTGAGAACACAGACCTTCCAGTGGACAGACGGACCAAGTTGGACTGTTATTACGGTGACTGTCAAAATAAAAGCACCAAGTCCCAGGACAATGTGGTCTGGGAGTCATGACACTCTGGAGGCAAACGTCGTTCTGATTGTCTCTACTGAGCATGTGCAGAACCGTCAGAGTTTCATAAAAGACGCAGTCCCCCCCCCCCCCCCCCCCCCATTTTCACGGAGACGCTTTTATCGTAATTTGCAAAAAAAAAGTTGCGTTTTCAGTGACTCCGGGCGCCGTTGTCATGGAAACCACAACACATTGAAAGGTTTAAATTTTCACCTGAAAGCGTCGTGTGAAGCAGGATGGAGGTGAATCACTGTGTGGAGGCTCTTGGCCCTCAGTTTAACCTGGCAGGCGGCCGTGACCGCGTGTGAGGTCACGTGGCGCCGTGGCAACGCCGTGGCGACGCTCTGTAGCCAAACAAAGCCGACAAAGTCAGAGACCCTAACTCCTAAAGTCCACATTTTTAACATCCACACCAACCTGCGAGGTGGCCTTGAGGTGCACGTGGAGAAATTTACAGCGTAGAGAAACATCTGCATTGTGCTCTGGCGGCTCTGCAGCTGCTGCTCGTCTCTCGCCGTCTCTAAACTCACCGCTCAGGCGCTTAACAACGCACGGCCCTGCAGAGTGGCGTGCAGCATGGCGGCAGCGGTGGCGTGCCGCTCCCAGCACGGTGGTGGTTTCATGACCTGATGTGCTATTTTGTTTTAAAAAAAAAAATAATAATAATTTAATAACGTGGTTCCTGCTTCCCGGTAGACGATGATGACCCCCAGTATGCAGGGTGTTATTATGGCCATTGGCAAAACCAGCAGCGTGTTTGAAAAGAACGGGCCTGAGGCGGCGTTCTTCAAGGTACTTCCTCTCTCTCTCTCTCTCTCGCTCTCGCTCTCTCTGTCTGTCTGTCTCACTCTCTCGCTGTCTCTCTCTGTCTCTGTGTCTCTGTCTCTCTCTCTCTCTCTCTGTCTCTGTCCCTCTCTCTCTCGCTCTTTCCTTCTCTCTCTCTCTGTCTCTGTCTCTCTCTCTGTCTCTTTCTTGCTCTCTCCCTCTATCTCACACTCTCTCTCTCGCTCTCTCGCTCTCTCTCTCTCTCTCTCTCTCTCTCTGTGTCTCTCTCCCCCTCTCTCTCTCTCTCTCTGACACACATCTTCAAAGTTAAACTACTTTGACAGATTAAATAAAAAAGCAACGGATCAAAACAAAAACTAATCTAATAAGAATAACAAAATGTTTTAGAGGATTACATTTAAAAGACAATAACACAGAAACCAGCTTTTTAAGGCAGGATGATTCTTTTTCTATCGTTTTGTTGTTTGATCTCGTCTTTTTTTCCTCCGATTGTTATTTTTTCTGGCCGATTTTCATCATGTATGTCAAGAGTTTTAAGTTTTGTCCAGTTGTAAGGAATCGACCACTTTTGATCACACGCAGGTCTTTTTTGGGGGCGTCCCGGTTCTAACGGGTCCTCCTCTGTGTCCCGGTTCTAACGGGTCCTCCTCTGTTCAGACCATCAAGCTGGAGTGTCCCGGTTCTAACGGGTCCTCTTCTGTGTCCCGGTTCTAACGGGTCCCCCTCTGTTCAGGCCGTCAAGCTGGAGGGTCCCGGTTCTAACGGGTCCTCCTCTGTTCAGACCATCAAGCTGGAGTGTCCCGGTTCTAACGGGTCCTCTTCTGTGTCCCGGTTCTAACGGGTCCCCCTCTGTTCAGGCCGTCAAGCTGGAGTGTCCCGGTTCTAACGGGTCCTCCTCTGTTCAGACCATCAAGCTGGAGTGTCCCGGTTCTAACGGGTCCTCCTCTGTTCAGACCATCAAGCTGGAGGGTCCCGGTTCTAACGGGTCCTCTTCTGTGTCCCGGTTCTAACGGGTCCCCCTCTGTTCAGGCCATGAAGCTGGAGAGTCCCGGTTCTAACGGGTCCTCCTCTGTTCAGGCCGTCAAGCTGGAGTGTCCCGGTTCTAGCGGGTCCTCCTCTGTTCAGACCATCAAGCTGGAGGGTCCCGGTTCTAACGGGTCCTCTTCTGTGTCCCGGTTCTAACGGGTCCCCCTCTGTTCAGGCCATCAAGCTGGAGGGTCCCGGTTCTAACGGGTCCTCTTCTGTGTCCCGGTTCTAACGGGCCGTCCTCTGTTCAGGCCATCAAGCTGGAGAGTCCCGGTTCTAACGGGTCCTCCTCTGTGTCCCGGTTCTAACGGGTCGTCCTCTGTTCAGTCCATCAAGCTGGAGGGTCCCGGTTCTAACGGGTCCTCCTCTGTGTCCCGGTTCTAACGGGTCGTCCTCTGTTCAGGCCATCAAGCTGGAGAGTCCCGGTTCTAACGGGTCCTCCTCTGTCATCAAGCTGGAGTGTCCCGGTTCTAACGGGTCGTCCTCTGTTCAGGCCATCAAGCTGGAGTACGCCCGGCTGCTGCGCTTCGCCCAGGAAGACACGGCGCCCGAGAACGACTACCGCCTGCAGCACGTGGTGGTGTACCTCATCCAGAACCAGGCGCCCAAGAGGATCCTGGAGAGGACGCTGCTCACGCAGTTCGCCGACAGGAACCTGGCCTTCGACGAGAGGTACCCCCCCCCCCGCACGCCACACAGCAGAACCTTTAATACCTTTAATCGACATTAAAATACGCAAACAAGTCTTCGACCCAAAGCGTTAAAGACGGGACAGGAAGGTGTGGTTTCAACAGAACCCACACCTTTCTTCTGTTTCTCTGCCGTCACATGGTTTTCAAAGCGTTGTGAAACTTATTCCAAATGAAAACCGAACCGTTGTCATGGAAACGGGGTTTGCGGCAAAAGAAAATGTCATTTTGTCTATTTAATTTGTATTTATTGCAAATCATATTCAAAATCCCAGATGCTCTAACACCCCCACCACCACCACAAAAAAAAAGTTAAATCACAAAAGTAAAATAAAATTGCAGGAGTTTATGTTCATGTGGGTGAGTGCAGTTCCCCGTGGTGTCCAGCAGAGGGCAGCAGAGCCTCTCACCGGCTTCACTTCCTTCTGCAGAGACTCCTGTCCACCAATGACTTGTTTTTAATGGGTGAATTCTGTGCTGGGGGTGTCGAGAGTCTTTACTCCCGCTTAAAACTTCCCGACTGCGCTCGTTGGCCTCGATCCATATTCATGAGTGAAGAATTGATTTCTCCCTCCCCCTCTATTTTGAGCGACATAATTAGATTCATGTGTTCACGTGGCCTGGATAGGAGCCTCCGGGGGCGTCTCACGTCTCCCGTCTCCTCCCGGCACTAAACACTGATTCATTAGGCCGCGGCGAGGCCTCGGGGGCGGAGCCTCACCGTGACTCACTGCCAGCCTCTCTCTCTCTCTCTCTCTCTACCTCTCTCCCTCCCTCTCGCTCTCTCTCTCTACCGCTACCTCTCTCTCTCTACCTCTCTCTCTCTACCTCTCTCCCTCCCTCTCGCTCTCTCTCTCTACCGCTACCTCTCTCTCTCTACCTCTCTCTCTCTCTACCTCTCTCTCTCTCCTCTCCCTCTACCTCTGTCTCTCTACCTCTCTCTCTCTCCCTCTCTCTCCTCCCTCTCTCCTTCTCTCTCCCTCCCTCCCTCTCTCTCTCCCTCTCTCCCTCTCTTTCTGTCTCTCTCTCTCTCTCCCCCTCTCGCTCTCTCTCTCTCTCTCCCTCTCTCTCCTTCTCTCTTCCTCCCTCTCTCCTTCTCTCTCCCCCTCTCACTCTCCCTCCCTCCCTCTCTCTCTCTCTCTCCCCCTCTCGCTCTCTCTCCTTCTCTCTCCCTCTCCCTCTCTCTCTCTCCCGCCCTCTCTCTCTCTCCCCCCCTCTCTCTCTCCCTCCCTCTCTGCAGGTGTAAGAGCATCATGAGTGTGGCTCGTGCCAAACTGGACCAAATTAAGCCGGAGGAGGTCAACATGGACGAGTACGAGGTGAGAGGCGGTGGTGCCCCAAACATCCGGGGTGGGGGGGGGGGGAGGGTTGCGATTGTGGTTGACTGGACTCTCACCACCGTTTGTCTCCCGCCAGATGTGGCATCAGGACTACAGGAACTTCCGGGAGACGACTGTCTTCATGATGACGGGGCTGGAGCTCTTTCAGAAAACAAAGTACGGACGCCGCTTCCTGTAAAACGACTTTTCAATCAAAACGTTAAATTTTCTTAATAGTGGCGAGCAGAACGCTGAGACCTGAAACACGTCGAGGGTTGAAAGTGGTGTCGGCGTGAAAACATTGATATTTTTAACAGATTTCTTACGTGATGCTGCCATGAACGCTATCAAACTAGCGTTAGCATCAAGGTTACCCTTGTCAAAAACTCCCATGATGCAACAGCGAGAGGAGAAGTTTTTGGGGGACGTTTCCTTGTATTCTGCTGCAGGTTTCATTAAAATTGGCTTTAAACTGTTTGGTTTTGGAAGAAATACAGATATTTTTATCATTTATACTCGGAAAAAAAAGTTTAAATTTAAAGGTGATTCTGCTTCTATTTCCTGGTCTTCATGTGGCTCCTGAACTAGAATGATCTGTTTGGTCTAAATGTATAATCCGCATCATTTGTACCTGTTGACTAGAAACAACTTTCGTCCTCCACATACTAATCGGCTCGTTCTGGTGAAAGTTTTCCCTCCGAC